>NW_021318787.1:2212246-2356464 GCF_001605985.2 Dendrobium catenatum | reverse complement strand
TACCAATTCACCCCCCCCCCCTCTTGGTAGCCTTGGGACACTCACTTAGGCTTAACAACCTAATTACTAGACTCAACAAGTAGTGCCATCTAAAATGATTCAACGGGCAGCAGATTGTCCGTTCCTGGATTGACCATTCCAAGTATCAGAACCATACTTGGCAGTTAAACATTTGTGAAGCAGAGAAGAGGGATTTTGATAAAATCTCCAAGCAATCCTATCACGAAGTGGCCCAATTTTCTTGACAGCAGAAAATAGACCCATCCCTCCAATAACTCTTGGTAAACAAAGATCTTCCCATCCAACGTAGTGAAGGCCCCTGGTCTCCGAATTCTGATGCCAAATGAAGTCTCTACAAGTGCGGTCTAACTCATATAAGACTAGCTTGGGGATCAATGAGTGGGAAGAGATGAAAGTGGGCAGAGATAACAAAGAGGACTTGACAAGAGTCATCCTCCCATCCATAGAGAGAGATTTGACACTCCACGCATTAAGCTTCTCCAAAGCGTGATCAACAACTAATTGGAAGTCACTTTATACCAAATGCCTAAGAGCAATTTTAGTGCCCAAATATTGAAATTCTTCCACAATTTTGAGACCAAACTTATTGCCAATTTTCCATCTGATAGCCGGTCTAACAGAATTATCGAACAAGATTTGTGACTTGGCCTGATTAATACCTTGTCTTGTCCAACCGCAATAGTCCCTGATTAAATTCATCATAATACGGAGCTTGAAGGAGGAAGCTTGACTGAAGAGCAAAACATCATCTGCATAGAGTAGATGAGTGATTCTAGGAGCTTTAGGAGAGGTTTGGATGCCCAAATGATTACCTCTTTGATTGATAACATTAGAGAGGAGCTGGGAGCATAAAATGAAAAGGTAGGGCGACATCGGGCAGCCCTGTCTAAAGCCACTCTTGGCTTCGATCCATCTAGTACTTTTTCCATTAAGAAGAATAGAGAAACAAACATTAGTAACACATTCTAAAATAAGGAGAGAGACGTTTTCCGGAAAACCAAACCAGTTGAGAACAAGCTTCAAAGTCTCCCTACTCATGCTATCAAAGGCTTGGGCCATATCAAGCTTAACAGCCATAAGTCCCTTCCTATGCTTAGAAATCCTATATTTGTTGAAAATTTCCAAGGCCAAAAGGCAGTGATCGGATAATGACCTCCCCGGAATAAAGGCCACGTGTTAAGTCGAGATGATCTTATAAATACAGCATTTGATTCTATTAACGAGCATTGTGGAGGCAAATTTGTAAACAGTTTAACAGAGGCTGATGGGCCGAAAGTTAGATGGAGAAACCAGGACTTTGATTTTGGGAATGAGGACAACCAAAGTATCCTTCCAATTACAATGCATACTTCTGGAGATAAGGAACTTCCTAATAGCCTTCCAAGTAGCATCTTTAAAGGTATCCCAATAGAATTTGAAGAAAGAAGAAGTGTAACCATCAAGTCCAGGAGACCTATTTGAACCTTGTTGGAAAACAACAGTAGTGAATTCTGCTTCAGAGAACTCAGCATCCAGAAAAGATCTATCAGTTGCATTAATCCTTTGCTCTGGGTTGACATTAGGCCAATTTAGAATGTTACAGTTTCGGAGTTTCCACTTGTCCTCAAAGAAATTTAGAAAAACAGATTCAATGAGGTCTTCATCATCAACAACAATACTGTTTCCATCCTTAATCTATCTGATCATATTTCCATTCTTCCTCGCCGAAGCATAAGTGTGATAGAATCTAGAGTTGGTGTCACCATCCTTATTCCATAAAGCCTTAGCTCTTTGGTTCCACCACGTGGAAAGACTGAGTAAGGTAATGTTGAGCTCCCTTACCTTTCCACGTAGAATAGCTAGATTGTCGGGACTAAGACAGCACTCAGCTTCCTCTTGTAATTGAAGATTGAGGATCTCATTCTTTAATTCATCCTTGAGAAGATCCAGTTTCTTACACTTGTTTCTGTTCCAGAAAAAAGAGATTTAAGGGTTCTCTTAATTTTCCTATTGAGAATATCAGCTTCCTCACCACAGTCAGGCATACCCCAAGCATTGGAAACAATCTTCCTAGTGGTTGGGTAAGATTTCCAAGTATCTTCAAATCTAATAGACTTAACTTTAGTGTGCTGCGTATTATCAAGTTTGAAAACAATGGGGAAGTGATCAGAGGCAATCCTCGCAAGATGTTTGACAATGGCGGTTAGAACAAGCTGAAGCACCGTAGAATTTAACAGGCAATGGTCAAGACGTTCCCAGATTCTAGTTGTTGCACCAAGTAAATCTAGGACCACTCACACCCAAATCATGGAGATCATGATTTGCCATAAAGAGCTTCATCTCTTTAGGACCTTTAATCAAGCATAATCTCTTGAAACCTCTCTTATCTTCCTTTGAAAGAAGACAGTTGAAATCACCACCTACAATAGTAGGTGTCTCCTCTATCATCAGTTGTTTGAGACTTCTCCATACATCTCTCCGGACCTGCAGCTCCTTGTGGCCGTAAACCATGGCCACATTCCAGATCCCACCCTTGGGAGTATTCAAAGCACCAAAAACTAACTATGAGGAGTGGGCAGTTACAAAAAAAGTTGTTAAGTTATTATTCCACATAACCAAGATGCCACCAGCAGTACAAACAGCCAGTTGATGAAAGAAATCCTAATCATTGCCAATAATCCTATTAACAATCTTCCTACCAATAAAACATAGTTTAGTTTTAGCAAGGCCTATAAAGAAAACTGCATTGTCTTTCACTATGTCATTGAGGTAGAGGGAGGTCTCTTTCTTCTTGACCCCTCTACAATTCCAAAAGATGAGGGAAAACATTAAATAACTGAAGGGGAAATGTCCCCACCTTTTTTCTTGCCATTGCCATCAACTTTACTCTTCCTGGACAATGGTTCAATAGGACCCAAAAATTTTAATTGAGGTTGGGATTTCGGCTTTAAGGTAGTGTCTGTGACCATTAAACACATGTCAGCACCAATGGTGATACCGTTGCCAACCTTTGGATCCATATTCAAAGTATTTTTAGAAATCCTCAGCAAACTGGAGGGTACTAAAGAGGTATCATCAACATCATCATGAGGGACTTGATTTTGAGGATGAACTTGAGATACTTCAAGAACCTTTGAAGTAGCATCAACCCTCTCACCATATGAAATTGGTGTAACAACAATCCCAACATGATCGGGAATAATAAATACTGTATCAACCATCTGATTCAAATCCGCATCAACAAGTGCATTGAAGCTATTGGATAAGCATATATCATCATCAGGATTATTAATCTTCAACATTTTTTCACTAACCATTTTCAATGATTCATCCAAGACAATCACATCAGGAGTACTAGAAGTATTTTTACTAGTAGCACATTGATTATCCTGATGGTTGATTCCCATAATCTTTTGTCCCATACGATTCCCTGTTTGATTCAGCCTCTTTTTGAATTTTACATGAATCCATGGCCCATAATTCTCCTGAAGATTGTTGTGAGAAGTAACTTGGTTGACATGGTCTTTCGGTTCAATGCTATGTTCAGCCATTTTGAAAACACAATCAGTACATTCTGATTTTAAGTGACCAATTCTGGCACAATGAAAGCAAAAGGAAGATAGCTTTTCGTACTCCACCTTTTGGAAAAATCTTTCACCTGTACCGTCAACCCAGATTCCTGAAGGTAGCTTGGATTCAAGATCAACACGCACACAGATGCGAGCAAATTCCTTCGTGTTCCAGTTAAGAGAATTCCCATCCAAAAACATCGGGGTGCCAACTCTAGAAGCAATCTTGGCGATATTGACCTCATCCCAGCAATGTAGTGGTAGTAAAGGAAACCGAATCCAAACCGATACAGTTAAGCCTTTACGCGATAAAGGCGAAAAGGATGGCGACCATTTATCCAAAACAATAATGTGGCCTCCGATGTAACATGGGCCATCGCTAAGAACTTCTTCCATAACATCAGGAGACTTAAAAGAGCAGAGTATCCAATTCAGACCTAAAGAAGTCAAGTGAAAATTACCAAAATGATTCCATTATTTGTGGAGCTCAATGCTACAAATCGAGAACGAGATATGTTTTCCCAAAACCTTCAGAACAATAGAATTTGACAGTATCTTAGAGTTTTCAAGCTCATTTTCTGGATTCAATTTAACTGCCACCACATCTGAAGAAAATTCAGTTGAATTTATATCAAAATGTAATTTGATATGATCAGGCTTTTTCCAGGCATTAAGAAATTAGTTTTTTGGATTGTCCTTGCCATCCACAAGAACAACAGAATTATTACCAGCCAATGAAAGAGTAGAGTTCCGGGCATCAATTGGTTCAACAAAATTCACAAAATTCATCGCAGGAACCCGATTAAGCGAGCCTTCCAGATTAATGATCGGCTTATTGGAAATCCAATTCGAAGAATTCAAAACATCATGATCCAGAGATCCAAAAGAAAAACCCTTAGAAACAGAGTTTGTATCCAGGGTAAGGTTTCGATCTTGAAGATCAGCAATCAACGAGTCAACCACACCTTTACCCTTGCCTTCAACTGAGGGAATCGAATTATCATAATGAGTGATGAATCTGAATCCTTCTCTAATGATTAGAGGTTTATATCCCGATCTTGAATTCAAACAAACGTCAATGCCAGTAATGGAAGAAAGTTGAGAGGATGATGGAGCGGATTGAACAGACAAAGACTGAAAGCCATCAGGTCGATGGAGATCCGGGGTATCAGATGGCGGCCGGCCAGAAGCCGCCATTGCCCGCAACAAAGAAATTGCAAAATGCAAGATTCAAAAAAGCTCTCTCTCTAGAAAACCGCAAAGCTTCTCTCTCTAGATAAGGAATTTTGTTAGAGCCCGATCTTTGATTTAGTACACCTTATATCTTTGATTCCTCTGATTCTACAATTGGAAAGGATACTAATAAAGAATTTATTTCTATGGTGCCATCCAAACCAGTGATTTTTTAAAATGAAATTAAATTAAATAATCTAGATGAAGTAAAAATGACAACAAATATAATGGATAATTTGGCTGAAGCACAAAAATGATTAAACACTTGGAATAACAATCCACATGTGAAAGTAAATCCCAATTTTATTACTGCTGAAATGTCTGATGGTGGAGTTTCTGTCAAGCTTAATGCAGATCATGAAAATACAAATGCTGAAGTGTTAAAGAATTCATTGGTGGTTAAATTCTTAGGCGACAAGGTTCCTTTTCCTTTTTATTGTTGGGAATTAAGGAAGCAATGGTGCAAGTTTGGTGCTTTTCACTTGACTTCTTTGGGATTAGATTCGAACTTATGTTCATTTCAGACATCTGAAGCTTTGGAAGGTGTGATGAGTGAAGGATCATGGTATGTGGGTGGTTACATTCTGGGAGTATATAGATGGACACCTAGTTTATCCCCTCTTTCCATGAAGGGATTATCTTCTCCGGCTTGGATAAGAATGCCTCATCTCCTGTTGTATTGTTAGGATGAGATGAATATTTCTAAGATTTCTACTAAAATTGGCGACCCTTTATTCCTTGATGATAACATGCTCAAATGGGGAAGAAGAGAATTCGTAAGAGCTTGTGTGCAAATTAATCTAGATGAGAAATTACCAAGTGGAATTTGGGTTGATGGTTTGGTTGGTATTTTTTTTTTCAAAGAATAGAATACAAAAAAATATCATCCTTTTGCTTTAATTATGAAAAAAAATGGACACAAACTAAACTTTTGTCTGGTAAGGAATTTTGAGGCAAATAAGATTGAAACCCTTAATAAAACTTCCACTACTTTTTCTTCTAAGGAAGTAAATAAGATTGCTTTAAACAATACACATTATGATAAATCTGAGTATGGGCCATGGATTCATGTGATATTTCATAAGAGGAGAAGGAAATTTGTTAAAGCCAAAGAAATCTAACATAAAATATAAATAAGATGTTATTTCACAAATTAATGCCGAAGGAAAATCTAATGCAATTAAAATTATAGAAGATGGTGAGCTTGACAAATCATCATGTGGATTGATGAAAGAAAACAAATTTAGTTTGCTTATGGATAATATGGAGGATAAAAAAAGGGTGAGTTAGATAAAGATGAGGATGAGATTCAAAATATCGTTAATTATAACTTGTAGACTGATGAAGCTGTGGAAGGAGGAGTTATTGAAATAGATATTAACCTGAAATCAAGTTCTACATCTTTGGAAAATCAGACTACTCAACCAAAAATGTAAATTATGCTACTGAATGATATAATTCCTAAAATAATTTATGAATAGAATTCATAAGGTTATCTTGATAAAGACATGGCTGATATACCACTAGATATAAATGTGGCGCCTTCAAATGGAGTTATGGATGCTTCCTCCAATAAAAGTAAGGTCAAGATTGCTTCAGAAGTCAAATTTCTTAGGCGAGTTAGTGATATTCCGAGAAGAAGAAAAGGTGATGGCGGTGGTACTCTTTGTGCTGGGTTCCATTCCCCATTAGTTTTGTAAATGTCTTCTTTCTTGTTTTGGAGTTGTAGAGGAGTCAAGAAAAAAGAGGCTTCTCTCCATCTTAGGGAGTTGGTTAGGGATAATGAGGTGTTTTTTATTAGGTTTGTGGAGACTATATTGTCATATTTAAATAGAAAAGATGTGAATAAGATTATTGGTGAGGAGTGGGATTTTTTCATCATCTGACTAGTGGCACTTCTAGGGGTATCCTTGTGTTTTGGAAGAGTCTTATGGGTAGTTTTGAGGTTATTTTTAATTCTTCTCTGGTTGTGTTTGGGAAATTCTATTCTTCTAATTTAGGAAGTTGGAATGTTGCAATGGCTTATGGGAGTAAGGATGTGTGGGCTAGAAGATGTTTGTGGGATAGTCTTGATAAAGTTTTGGATGGTAATGTTCCATCTTTAGTAGGAGGGGACTTTAACTACATACTGACCAAGGAAGGCAAAAGAGGGGGAAAGAGGTTTTCTTTGTCCCAAGGCCACAAGAAATGAAATCATTTTTAGCTAATAATGATTTGCATGATGTAGGTATTAGTGGACCAAGATTTACTTGGTGTAATAATAAATATCGTAACTCGAGGATATAGGAAAGATTGGATCATTGCTTATTTAACTTCGCATCTCTTTAGTAAGTCCCCAATGCTTATGTGAGACATTTGGTTAGAGTGGCTTCCGATCATTCTCCTACTGTATTAAAAAATTCATAATACAATGAGGCCAATACACAAACACATTAAATTTAAGGATGTGTGGATATCTTACATTGTTATGTGGAATATTATACTTAAAGCATGGAGGAATAATGATTTTGGTAATAATATTGAAATCCTAAACAGAAAGCTGAAAAAATCTCTCAAAGCATTATATTATTGATACAAGAACAAAGTAATGGAGCTATCAACTTTGAAGGATTCTTTGAAGAAGGAGATTATGGATTTGCAAATTATGGAAAGCTCTGAAAATGGCATTTCTTAGCACGATTTGATGTTACTAGGAAGCAAAGTAAGAGAACTTAATGTTAGATTAGCTCTGTTATCCACTTGGAACCAAAGAGCTAAGACTAGATGGATATAAGAAGGAGACACCAATTCCAAATTTTTTCATGACTATGCTTCGGCTAAAAGGAATGGATAGCAAATTAATCAAATTAATGATGAAGATGAAGGTCATGTGGTTGATTAAGACAAAGTTGAAACATCTTTTTTTTTTTTTAATTTTTAATCAAAAATGGATGCAGAGGGAGTGTTCAATCTCTAGTTGGCCTAAATTTGGAACTCAACAAAGTATTGATAATGCTGATTTTAGACAAAATGATAAACATGAAGCTATAAAAAGATTGGGGAATGATAAATCGCCTGGTTTGGATGGTATAACCGGTTCATTTTTTATGTTCTATTGGAGCCTAATTAAATATGATTTGTGGAGAGCTGTTAATGAATTTTTCACTCATGGAGAAATGCATCCTCAATGGAAAAACACATTGTTTGTGTTAATCCAAAAGGTGAAGAATCCATTAGAACCATCACAACTCTGACCAATAAGCTTATGTCAAACAGTATACAAAGTGGTTGGTAGAATGATTATGAATCATATAAAACATTATTTGCCTAAATTAATTATAGATGATCAAGTTGCTTTTGTTCCTAGAAGATCCATATCGTATCATTGCTTGTTAGCTCAAGAAGTCTTCAATAAGTTTAAATTTTTCAACTGCAAGAAAGGACTTATGGCGATCAAGATGGACATGGAGTAAGCATATGATAGTATATGTTGGCTAACTCATGAAAACTCATTTAAAAGGTCCGGGTTTACTCCAAGATTCATTTTATTTATTATGGAATGTGTCCAAAAGGTGAGATATTCTATTCTCATTAATGGTAGGATAACAAATTGGATAGAAGATGAAAGTGGATTTGGGCAAGCATGCCCCTTATTTCCCTTATTATTTTATCTTGTGTTCCCAATTACTTTCATATGCTATTTATCAAAGGGGTGTATATTTGGGTATAAAAATATCTCCTAAATCTAATAATATTACACATTTACTTTCTGCCAAAGAAATTTTGATATTTTCTAATGCTTCTATGAGATCAGCCTCTTCTTTGAAGATAATTTTGAATGATATTTTCAAGTGGACCGGTCAAAGAGTAAAAAACATGAAATCTCAATTTTTTTTTGGGAAATCTATGAATAAAAGGTGTAAGAAGAGAATTGTTAAGAAGTTTGGATTCAAGTTAATGAAAGAGATGCATTACCTGTGAGTGAAGATGGCATTGAGAAGGCTTGTGAATTCTGATTTCAAAACAATCTTAGACCAAGCTTTGGAAAGGCTGAATGCTTGGGGTAGTAGATATCTTTCTTTGGCAAGAAGTGTTCAACTAATCAAAAGTTCTTTTCTTTCACTTTTATTTTTTTTATCTACACATTCTTTTGTTCCTAAAGGAATTCTATATGAGTTGGACAAAATGTGCAGAGATTTCTTATGGCATAAAGATAAAGACAAGAAAGTATTACACTATGTGTCTTGGGAAAACCTTTGTAAACCAAAGTAGCTTGGAGGATTAGGCCTTCATTCTTCAGTCAATAAAGTGGGACCTTTGCGATCAAGACTTACATGGAGATTCATTCAAACTCCTAATTATTTGTGTAATCGTGATATCAATTCTAAATATAATAGTGATGTGTGGTGTGGTATGGTTATGAGAGGAAATTCATCAACTTGGAAAATTTTTTTGGATGGAGCAAAATATTTAAAACATGTTGTTACATGGAAGTTAGTGAACGACATCAAAGTGAGTATCATGAATGATACATGAATCTTTGATAAACCGCTTAACAAATGGCCCACTTAAGTTAATTGTCATGAGCTTCATAATGAATCGATCCACAAAATCTTTTCTGAAGACAACAACTACAATTATTTGCAAATGCAGAATTTCTTAAATGAATATTTGATTTTTATTATCAGATCAATAAAGTTATCTCCAAATATGAATGAAGATAGCATTGAACTTGTTGCGGATTTGTGGCTTATGATTTTTATGATAGCAAATATTCTTTTTCTCTATGACTGCTTTCTACTAACATTTTAGGTTCAAACGATCGGACAGCAATTTGGAATCAGCTCAAGATTGGGAAGACTAGGTCTAAGTCAGTTTGTACCCCTTTTTCCTTTCTTGAGTCTATTGTATTTATTGTGGCTCCTAATGCTTTGTAACGTATAAGAGTTTCTAACTATTCCCTAGAGTTTACTGTTTTTTGTTAACATCATCCTGGATGATATTTATATCGCCAGGGATGATCAGTTCAAAAGCAAAAATCCTAATTAGGTGATCCTCATTAAAGCAGCCGTCATTATGCAAAACACATCGTCTTGGATGATTTTGTATCGGCCAGGACGATAGGTTCAAAATAGAATGAATCTGCCGCCAAATTTATTTAGAAATAACTTATTTTTGGACATCATCCCGGTGGATCGTCCTGGACTATAAAATATCGTCCTGGATGATCCAGAGCAATTTTCCCAAAATTTCTCTGGCAATTTTGGAAAGTAATTAATGGTAATTTCGTACGGGCCGATCGCAAGATCGTCCGGGATGATTAGACATCGTCCAGCTTCATTTCAGGATGATATTCCTATTATTTGAACTAATCGGCCATGATGATATATCTATCATCCTGGACGTTAAAGTTGGCAACTTGCATTAATGAGCTCATTTTTAGCTCTTCTATTTAAGCTATGACAAGGCACTTTGTAAGTTTCTTTGGCAGCCATTGTAGCTTCGTTCTTGTGGGGGAAACTTGAAGAGAGAGCTTGAAAGGGAGAGATGAAAGGGTGGAGTTTGAGAGGGAGAGGGGGGGGGGGGGGGGGTGGACTCAAGGGAGTGTGGAGGGGATTCCACACGGTTGCTCCGGAGAACTCGCACCTTAGTACCATCGGATTCAAGGCTTATCTCGAGGTAAGTTCACCAATGAAGAAGATCTCATTGGTGTCAAAGGACCCGGTGACTCCGCCGCACCGGGGAAGGTGGAAGTGATTTTGTAAGGGCTTCTCCGCCTAGCTTTAGGGGCTAAAGGAGAGTCATAATTTTAGTACAATACTTGGAGGGTGCCTCCAAGGAGTGGATGTAGGTCAAGGTTTGACCGAACCACTATGAATCTGATGTGCTCTATTCTTATTATCGCTTCCGCATTTATTTTCTTTATGCACTTTGATTGTGGTGATTTGGTTTGTGTTTTTGGTTTTAAAGTTTTCCAATTCACCTCTCTCTCTTTACTTAGCCTTGGGCCAGTTATATAGGGCTAAACATCCCTAACGAACTTTCAATTGGTATCAGAGCGAAATTCAAAAACTAAGTTTGAAAACTTTTTGAATTTTCGATCCATGGCTAATCGTAATGTTGCAGAAGGTTATTCAATCACCAGACCTCCTTTATTTGAAAATATGTCATTTGATTTTTGGAAAACTCGCATGTCTATTTTTTTACAATCGATTAATTTTCGCATGTGGCATATGATTCTATCTGGTTATTCATCACCGTCACGTATTATTAATGGAGTTAAAACTAACATTCCTTTTAATCAATGGAATAGAGATGAACGAATCGATCCTCAATTAAATGCGAAGTCTTTAAATTGCTTTTTCTGTGCTTTAAATTCTGATGATTTCATGTTAGTATCCACGTGCACTAACGGTAAGGAAGTTTGGGATAAATTGCACACCATATACGAAGGCACTAGTGAAATCAAGCAATCCAAGTTGAATATGTTAATGCATGATTTTGAATTATTTTCCATGAAACCTTTTGAAACTATCATAGACATGTATACTAGATTTATCCAAATTGTAACATCATTGCATGCTTTAGGAAAAGAATTTTTAAATTTTGAAAAGTTAACAAAATTCTTTGTTGTCTACTAAATAAGTTTGATGATAAAGTAATTTCTATTTGTGAATCAAAAGATTTGAATGATTATTATATTGATAATTTGATTGGCTCATTCATTGCCTACGAGTAAAGTTTGGGTCAAAGACTTTTGGATGCAGGTGAAATAATTGTTCTAAAAGTTGAAGATACAGGAAGAGATAGCTTAGTTGGTGACGAATGCAATGACTTGTCAAGTAAATCACAAAGCTCACCAAAGCATAAGCAAAAGTGTAAAAAAGGTAAAAATGGTAAGGATGTTCATATTCCTTCTAACGTTATTTGCTTTTGATGTAGGAAGCCTAGACATATGAAAAATCAATGCCCAAATTTAAAAATTCTTCCTACGAAAGAAAAGGGCAAGGCGAAGAAAAATTTAAACTAGGGAAATAATGAAAGGCAAAAAATCTCATGGGCAGATTTGGTTTCTGAAGCATCGGACCAGGAGAGAGATAATGGTTAAAAGCCTTTCGTGTTTTTGTGTTATGTTTTCATTTTTTATGTTTTTCATTTTTATTTTGTTTATTCTTTAAAATTTTTGTTTTCGTGAAAGTTTTTCTCTGATCAACACACACATTCACTTTTCTAAAAATGAAAAATCTACTTTTTGTTTTTTTCTTGAAAGCTTTGGTAAGTTGTGATTGACTTCTTTAAAATAGTCAGAGGAAGGGAACTCATGATTTTGTTTCTCTTTCTCTCTTCTTAAAAGAGGTTATTTTACTTTTGATTCAAAAACTTCATCATATTTTAAATTGGATTTCGAAACTATTTTTTTTCATCCCCCTACATTTTTTCTATCGTATAGGAATCTTTCGTAAGATTGTTGAATCCACCTTAAAATTTTCTTAATCAAGTTATTCGTGTTGTCAATAATTTGGGTTTACTTTAGTTTTTAAAATATAAGAAAGAAAGCATATTTTTTTAAAATAAAAAAAAAGTGGCCAATGATGCCAAAATAAAAGATGCGCAATGACGCCAAATAAAAAAAATACACAGTGTATTAAAAATCAAAAGATGCTCAAAGAGCCATTCAAGTGATAAAGGGCATAAAATGAGCCCACAAAAAAAATAATATGCTTATTTTTTCTTATACTACTAAAAGCCTAAGAAAAACCTTGATATGCTCGAAACTTGTAATTGAAAATCTTGGTTCCTGATTCATCAATTCATGCATTGATCTTCTATTAGATATATTTTATGCAAGGAGTTTTGAAAAATTAATATTTCTTTTTCCCGTTTATCCCTTGATTTGGATATTGGATTAAAATGTTTTTTTAGCCTTTAAAAGAACTTGAGTTTGGATTATCAAATTATGAATTTCAAACCTTTTCTGGGCTATGCGTTGTCAATCCAATTCTACTAAGTTTTTTATTAAAACCAAGAGGTAACTTTCTCATTTTAAGAATATTTGTTTTTCACTAGATCAGGGAATGTTTTTGTCTTTTGGTAATTTTGTTTTTGTTTGTGCCTCCTCTCTTTTTGATATTGTAAAAGGGGGAGAACATATTGTTGAATTTTTGTACTGTTATCGTATTTGTATTTTGTTTTCAAAAAATTAAAAACAACAAAAATATGTTCATCTCCCCTATTTTTTAAAAAGGTTTATTCTAGTGAGGGGGAGATTAGGAGAAATTGTTTTTTTTTAATTCAAATTTAAATGTTTACTATCATCAAAAAGGGAGAGATTGTTGCGGATCTGTGGCTTATGATTTTAATGATAGCAAACATATTTTTTCTCTATGAATGCTTTCTACTAACATTTCAGGTTCACACGATCGGACTGTAATTTGGAATCAGCTCAAGATTGGGTAGACTAGGTTTGAGTTAGTTTGTACCCCTTTTTTCTTTCTTGAGTTTATTGTATTTATTGGGGCTCCTAATGCTTTGTAACATATAAGAGTTTCTGACTGTTCCCTAGAGTTTTCTATTTTTGGTAACATCATTCTGGATTATATTTATATCGGCCAGGACGATCAGTTCAAAAGAAGAAACCCTAATTAGGGGATCCTCATTAAAGCAGCCGTCATTATGCAAAACACCTTGTCCTGGATGATTTTGTATCAGCCAGGATGATAGGTTCAAAATAGAAAGAATCTGCCGCCAGATTTATTTAGAAATAACTTATTTTTAGACATCATCCCGGTGGATCATCCTGGACTATAAAATATTGTCTCGGAAGATCCAGAGCAATTTTCCCAAAATTTCTCTGGCAATTTTGGAAAGCAATTAATGGTGATTTCATTCGGGCCGATCGCAAGATCATCCGGGATTATTAGACATCATCCAGCTTCATTTCAGGGAGATATTCGGGATGATTTTCCTCATATTTAAACTAATCGGCTAGGACGATATGTCTATCGTCCTGGACGATAAAGCTGGCAACTTGCATTAATGAGCTCATTTTTAGCTCTTCTATTTAAGATATGACAATGCACTTTGTATGTGTCTTTGGAAGCCATTGTAGCTTTGTTCTTGTGGGGGAAACTTGAAGAGAGAGCTTGAAAGGGAGAGAGGAAAGGGTGGAGTTTGAGAGGGAGAAGATCGTGTGAGGGGGAGAACTCAAGGGAGTGTGGAGGGGATTCCACACGATTGCTCCGGCGAACTCGCACCTTAGTACCATCGGATTCAAGGCTTGTCTCGAGGTAAGTTCACCAAAGAAGAATATCTCCTTGGTGTCAAAGGACCTGGCGACTCCGCCGCACTAGGGAAGGTGGAAGTGATTTTGTAAGGATTTCTCCGCCTAGTTGTGGGGGCTAAAGGAGAGTCACGATTTTAGTGCAATACATGGAGGGTGCCTCCAAGGAGTGGATGTAGGTCAAGGTTGGATCGAACCACTATAAATCTGGTGTATTCTTTTCTTATTATCAGTTCCGCATTTATTTTTCTTTTGCACTTTGATTGTGGTGATTTGGTTTATGTTTTTGGTTTTAAAGTTTTCCAATTCACCTCTCTCTCTTTACTTAGCCTTGGGCCAGTTCATATAGGGCTTAACATCCCCAACGAACTTTCAGAACTCATTAAACAACATTCAAGGAAATCTATAACTACACTTTCCTTTGAAGCCTGGTTGGAAAGTCACGGACAAAGCAGATTTTCTAATAACTGCATGAATAAAACATTGAATTGTTTCAGGAAATTCAAATTGCTTCCTAAAGTTTAGCTGTTTTTGGTGGAGATAATGTAAGAATGCTCTTCCAACTAATTCCTTTTTGAACTATATAAACTTAATGGAATCAAATAGATGTATGTGTGGTTGTGATGATGTGGAAAACCAGGATCATGTAGAATTTTTTTTTTAAATCAGCTGCTTCATATTATTCATAAGCTGTGTGAATGGGAATTTCAAGTGCCTATATTTGATTCCTACTCCAAGTCCTTAAAGGAGTTGAAGAGATTGTCTATAGTTAACTTGAATATCGTTAAACTTTACTGTACAACAATTTATTTTGCATTGAAAGGAATAAATCAAATAAAGATTGGAATGGATACTTTATACGTTCTTTTTTTGGTTGTAAATGTATTAAGTTCTATTATGAAAATGTCATCTAATCCATTTTTTGGAATCTAGGATGTTGATCTCTCAATAAAGTTTGTTAATATTTGGCATCCTTCTCCCCTAGATTAGATAAAGATCAATATGGATGCTACTTTAAAGAATTCATAAAATGCAGGCCTTGGAATTATTATTAGAGATCATAAGGGATGATTCCTTGCTGCTTTTGGCAAGAAGCTAAAAGCATTGGGATATTGCACCTCTTGAACTACATGCAGTTTATTTAATTAAAGAACATTTGCAATGGTGGATGCTCCAATACAAGGGAGTTATTATTGAAGGAGACAATAGCAATGTGATCAAATGGATTCAAAATTCTTTGAAGAAGATGAAATAGAAGCAATTTAAAAATTGGAATAAAGACATGAATTTCCTTAATGATTTCAATAAGGTCATTTTTCATTTGATTTCTAGGAATTGTAATAAAGTAGCACTATTGTTTTTCTAAGAATGGCATTCCTTCTTCTTTACTTTATTTGTTGAAGAAGGAATGTGATTACTATCTTTACTTGATTGTAACTATTTATATTTCTAATTGCAATTAAAAAAAAACAAAGCATGAAAATATATGTTATTGTTATCACCTTCAACAAGATGTTTCACAATCACTTTTTATTTTCAAAAATATCATCTTGAGCTTATAATTTATGAAGACTATCTTTAGCATCTCCCAATACGTTGAAATTATCATCATAAGGAGTAAGCTTACATTGAGACTCAATAGTGTTCACATAGTCTTCTGCATTAAAGATATTAAAAAAAAGGTTTTTAAAAATATTATGTTTTCACCAATTTAAAACATGCTTAAGCCTTTTAAGTTTAAAACAAAACCTCCACATTCCAAAGATATGTTATCTAGATGTAAAGGGGCATGCCAAATTTTCTTAACCATTTCCATAAAACAGAAGATCTAATCAGGATTTCTTAGTTAAGGCAGCCATAATTAACTGATCAGCCTAGATGATACATGTATCAGCCAGGATGATTTGCTTAATACAGAAAAAAATTATCGTCATGATCTATTTAGGTATTATTTATTTTTGGAAATCGGCCCGGACAATTCTTTTATCGGCCGAGACAATATTGTATAATTATGCCTAAATTGATCCGGCAATCATGGGAGTAATTAAAGATTATTGATATGATCACATCATCCAGGACGATCGCAAGATTAGCCTGGATGATCCATTTAAAAACCCTTGGTTGCTCCTGGACTATAAATACCGGCCAGTACAAATTCTGAGCGATGCTCTGGACGATTTTCCTCTGATTTTAACTAATCGGTCGGGACGATCGTGATATCGTCTGGGATGATCAAGCAAATTTTCAATCATCCAGTTTGCATTCAGGGCAATGCTTTAGCCGATCTTATGAGATTTATATTGATCGGTCAGGACGATTTCCATATCGTCCTGGATGATAAAGTCAGTAACATGACATTAATGAGCTCCTTTGAATCTCTTCTATTTAAGAGCTCTTGTTCAATGTTTTTGAACATCCTTGGCTGCTGTCTTGACCTGAGAAAACCTAAAGGATAGAGAGAGAGAGGGAGAGAGAGAGAGAGGATCTTGCGAGGGGGTTCACAAGGGTTGCTCCAAGCATTATTCCACTTCTTCTTCCCTAGATTCTCTTGTCCTTGGAAGGGTTGGGAGAGGTAAGTTTCAGCAAGTGATCGTGGTTCTCTGCCTGCTTCAGGAGGAAACAAAAGGAGATGGGTTCGCTTCCTTGCCGGGTGTGGCAAAAAGGAGGTATTTTTGTAAGGGTTTCTCCGCCTAGTTGTGGAGGCTAAAGGAGAGTCACGTTGGTAGTCCAATACTCGGAGGGCGCCTCCGGGGAGTGGACGTAGGTCAAGTTGACCGAACCACTATAAACTCTTGTGTTCTTTTTACTGATTCCGCACTTTAATTTTTCGCACTTATTTTTTGTGTGCTTATTTTAGTTTGTGATATTTGTTCTTGGTTTTAAAGAATTTTTTAAAAATACGAATTCACCCCCCTCTTGGTTAGCTTCGGGACTAGTTTATGGGGCCTAACATGCCTAACAAACTTTCAAGTGGTATCAAAGCGAGATTCATAAAAACAAAGTTTGAAAACTTTTTGAATTTTGATCCATGGCTAACTTTGGGAATCGTAATACATCTGAAGGATATTCTATTACACGACCTCCCTTGTTTGACAACCTTCCTTTTGATTTTTGGAAAACTCGCATGTCTACCTTTTTGCAATCAACTAATTATCGCATGTGGATGCTTATTAAAGAAGGATATTCTTTACCTACTCATTAAATTAATGGAATTAAAACTAAAGTTGCTTTTACTGAATGGACTACCGATGAAAGAGATTTAGCTCAATTGAATGCGAAGTGTTTGAACCATTTTTTATGTGCTTTAAAATATGAGGATTACATACGTATTTCTACATGCTCAACTGGAAAAGAGATTTGGGATAAGTTGTGCATTACTTATGAAGGAACCAATGAAGTGAAACAATATCGTTTGAATATTCACTTGCATGACTATGAACTTTTTTGTATGAAACCTTCTGAATCAATTGCTGATATGTATATATAGTTTACTCAAATTGTAACTTCTTTGCATGCTCTAGGAAGAGAACTTTCAAACTATGAAAAAGTAAATAAAATCTTAAGATGCTTGCATTCCTCTTTTGATTCTAAAATCACTGCTATAATTGAATCTAAGGATTTAAACACATATTCGATTGAAAACTTACTTGGCTCACTCATTGCTTACGAGCAAGGGGTGAATCAAAGAAATCTTGATGTAGGTGAGAAAAACAAAGAGAAAATATTTGCACTGAAAGCGCACAAATTGGACTCTGACTCTTCTGGGTCTGAAAGCGATAACATTGCCTTTATTACAAGGCAATTCAAAAGCTTTCTAAGGAAGAAGCAAAAGCATAATCAAAATTGGAGAAAAGGTAAGGATAATAAATTTTCTAAAGGATCGTCTGATGTGATTTGTTATGAATGCAGGAAGACTGGACACGTGAAAGCTGATTGCCCTACACTTAAGACGCACACAAGTAATGAAAAGAGTGAGGAG
The DNA here is from genome assembly GCF_001605985.2 of Dendrobium catenatum. Classification (NCBI taxonomy): domain Eukaryota; kingdom Viridiplantae; phylum Streptophyta; class Magnoliopsida; order Asparagales; family Orchidaceae; genus Dendrobium; species Dendrobium catenatum. The sequence goes on along the minus strand of NW_021318787.1, from coordinate 2,338,424 downwards.
AAATCCAAGTTTAGAAAAGACAAAAAGAGACTTCAAAAGGTGTTTTAAGCGGATTCTGCATCAGATTCATCGGAGATGGAACCAGAAGATGAGACAAAAAATTTGTGCTTAATGGCAAATGATAATCTTGATCAAGAAGAGGTATGCGAACTTTCATACGATCAACTTGTTGAAGTTTCTGAAAAAATTCATGCATCATATAGGAAACTTAAGAAAATACATGCTGGCTTGAAATTGGAATTTTTGAATTTACAAAAAGAGCATGAAGTTATTCTCAAAGGTCATTCTATGATTGATTAAAATCATATGATTCTACTTGATGAATTTGATGAGTTAAATAAAAAGCATTGTGAATTAATTGAAGAGCATGAGTCACTAAAAGTCACACACACCTCACTTGAATCTGATTTTAAGAATTCTAAAGAGATGGAGAAAAATTTGAGGATTAATAATGATGCCTTAAAATATACTAACTTGAGGATTCAAAATGAATTGGATACATTTAAGAAAACTAGGATGACACCAACACTTGATCAAAAGCCTAAACCTAGGAAGAGGTATTATAACTCAAACCATTTAAGAAATCCTTTTCCAGGTGTTAGATGTTTTTCATGTGGCATGCTAGGATATATCTCACACACTTGCATTGTTCACCATAGTACACATTGGGTGTGGGGACCAAAGGAGCATGATTTATAGCATACCTTACATGCATTGCATTCTACTTTTCATAAGAAGGGACCCAAATCTGTTTGGGTTCCTATATCTGACATTTGATAATTTTATAGGTGGGCTCTCACAAAAGGCCTCGTGAGAGTATGTGGTACTTAGACAGCGGATGCTCTCGACAAATGACTGGTGATGCCAATCAATTTGTTTCACTAGAGTCCAGGACTGGAGGCAAGGTTACTCTTGGAGAAAACACCACCAGGAAGGTGGTAGGCTCAGGTATAATTAGTAATTCCAAGAACCTTCTGGTTGAAAATGTTTTTCTTGAGATGGATAAAGTTAAGCCAATTAATACTCCCAGGACTTCTAGTGTTATGTTGGATAATGACCCAAGTGGTAAGTCTATTGATCAAAAGAAGTATAGAGGCATGATTGGATCCTTACTTTGCCTGACTGCCAGCCGACCTGATATTATGTTTAGTGTTTTCCTTTATGCTAGGTTTCAAGCTGACCCCAAGGAATCCCACCTGACTGCTGTTAAGAGAATTTTTAGATACCTTTTGGGGACCCAATGCTTAGGGATTTGGTATCCAAGGCACAACACTTCCATTAAGATTATTGGATTTTCTGACTCTGATTTTACAGGATGCAAGGTGGATAGAAAAAGGACTTCAGGAACTTGTCCATTCATAGGACAATCTTTGGTTTCATGGTCTAGTAGAAAACAAAACTCTGTTGCACTTTCCACTGCTGAAGCTGAGTACATTGCATTGGGGAGTTGTGTGGCCCAAGTCCTTTGGTTGAAACAACAAGTATTAGATTTAGGATTACCTGTAGGTACCATCTCAATCTTTTGTGACAACACTAGTGCCGTATGCATTTCTAAGAATCCTATCTAACATTCAAGGACTATGCACATTGACATTAGGCATCACTTTATTAGAGATCATGCAACTAAGGGAGACATTGATTTACACTATGTGTCAACTGAAAATCAACTGGCTGACATCTTTACTAAACCACTGGCCTTCGACACCTTCAGCTCTTTAAGGACCAGATTGGGTGTGATTGACATAAATGTACGAACTTGATCTTTTACTGTCTTCCTTTTGCTTTTGTTTTGTTTATTTTTTATTTGCTTTTCCTTTTTACTCTTTGTTGTTCTTTTCTTCTTTTCTCTTTACTTTCAGTTTTTTTGTTTGATTTATTTTACTTTCATGTTCTTTTAATTTGGTTTTTAAAATCATCGTTTAAATGATATCGTATGCCTTGTCCTTGCTTTTGAAAATTTGTAGCCAATGTTTTACATCTCTTAATTTATTAGATGGTAAAAATATACCGTTAATTGTGTCTCTTTCTCTAATCTATTTTAGTGGCACAGTTTTCTTTTCTAAAAAAAAAAACTAATTCAAATTAACAATTGTGTGTGAAATTAATATCTTTTCTAACCTTGCCAAAGCAAATCTATCTTGTATTTATAATGATTAAAGCCTTTTTGGCACATCAAGATTCCTTGTTACTCTTGTCATTGGTTATTGATTCTATTTTGTGAATTGTTCTTCCCTATGTTAGAGAGAGAGCTCCTATTCTCTAATATCTAGAAGATATAACACAACTAAGATTATTTTTAAGAGTTTTTGAAAGAGAATGAAGCTTGCAAAAATAAAAATTTGGCCCATGATGCCAACAAAAGACGCGCAATGACGCCAAAATTAAAAAAATGTACACAAAGTATATCAAAAATCAAAAGATGCGCAAAGTGCCATTCAATTGACAAGAGGCATAAAATGAGCCCACCAAAAGCAAGCTCTCTTCTCCTTTCAAATCTTTTAAAACTTAGAAGATTTCATATATCAAAGGCTTGATTTCGATTGTTTTGCGATTGTGACAAATTCACTTTGGTTCATTATTCTATAAGAGATTTTTTTCTAGAAACAAGTAATGAATGGATCATTTTTTCTATCCAATTGAATTCTTTGAATTTAGGTCATTGATTTCTAAAGACAATTCTACCCTAAAAGAAAGTCCAAGCTAAGGGTAATCATGATCGGATATTATACCATTTTATGGATTTTTTTATGTTAATTCATTAGCTCACAAAATATTTACAAATCAATCACATGGAGTACTACATCATGCTCATGCCTTGGTTAAAAAGAAAAAAAAAAGGTCTTTTGATTTATTTCTTAGTTTCCTCCTCCTTTTTGAGATGTCAAAAGGGGGAGAGGGGTTCTTTTGTATGCTTGCACTTTCAATTCCATGTTTTACACTACTATTTTTGGATTAATTGTCAAAGTGTTTGCCATCATTAAAAAGGGGAGATTGTTGTAGATTCCATAAATTATGTTTTGATGATTAGCAAACACTTTTTCTTCTTTTCGACTGCCTTTACTACTGACATTTTTAGGATTCAAAGATCGGACGGAAATCGAAATCAGCTCAAGACTGGGTAGATTAGGGTTGAGTCAGTCTGTAATTTTCTTTTTTTCTTTCTTGAGTCAATTACAATTGTTTGAAGTGATTGATGTTAAGTAACCCTACACATACACACTTGAGAGATTTAGAACTTGTGTTTTTACTCACATCGGCCTGGACGATATTTATATCGTCCTCGACGATCGAGTTCAAAACAAAAGATCCAATCAAGATTTATTAGATAAGGCAGCCGTAATTAATTGATCGGCCTGGAAGATACTTGTATCGGCCAGGAGGATATGCTCAATACAGATAGAAATTGCCGCCATGATCTAATTAGGTATTCTGTATTTTTGGAAATTGGCTCAGATGATTATTTTATTGGCCATGACGATATTGTATAATTATGCCTAAATTGATCCGACAATCATGGGAGTAATTAATGAAGATTAATACAATCACATCGTCCTGGACGATCCATTCAAAAACCCTTGGTTGCTCTTTGACGATAAATATCGGCCAGTACAAATTCAGGGCGATGCTCTGGATGATTTTCCTCTAGTTTGAACTGATCGGACGGGACGATTGTGATATCGTCCAGGATGATCAAGCAAATTTTCAATCATCCAGTTTGCATTCAGGGCGATGCTCTGGACGATCTTATGAGATTTGTACTGATCGGGCAGGATGAATTTCATATCATCCTAGATGATAAAGTCGGCAACTTGCAATTAATGAGCTCCTTTGAATCTCTTCTATTTAAGAGTTCTTGTTCAACATTTTTAAACATCCTTGGCTGCTGTCTTGACCTGAAAAAACCTAAAGGAGAGAGAGAGAGAGAGAGAGAGAGAGAGAGAGAGAGAGAGAGAGGATCTTGTGAGGGGGAGCTTGTGATGGGGTTCACAAGGGTTGCTCCAAGCATTGTTCCACTGCTTCTTCCCTATAATCTCTTGTCCTTGGAAGGGTTGGGAGAGGTAAGTTTCAGCAAGTGATCGTGGTTCTCTGCCTTCTTCAGGAGGAAGCAAAAGGAGTTGGGTTCTCTGTCTTGTCGGGTTTGGCAAAAAGGAGGTGTTTTTGTAAGGGCTTCACCGCCTAGCTATGGGGGCTAAATGAGAGTCACGTTGGTAGTGCAATACTCGAAGGGCACCTCCGAGTAGTGGACGTAGGCCAAGTTGACCGAACCACTATTGTCACGACCCGACCCGACCGGGAAGGATCCCGCCCGCACCGGGCCGCGACCAGCTTAACGAACAAACAGACCAGGATCTGGCTTTGGAATTTGCTTCGAAACTGATTCTTCCAAATATTTAAACTTAAAACAGACTCATAGAGCTACTATGAAACATCAAATGCAAAAAATCCGGAAAACTATCACAAAAACAACACAAAAAAAAGCCAAACAAACCAAAATTACCCCAGACAGACTCACTTACAGATCACTGCCTATAGCTCTGTCTTACACAATCCAAATTCCAAAACCATTGCTCTGATACCACCAAAGCTTGTCACGACCCGACCAGACCGGGAAGGATCCCGCCCGCACCGGGTCGCGACCAGCTTAACGAACAAACAGACTAGAATCTGGCTTTGGAATTTGGTTCGGAACTGATTCTTCCAAATATTTCAACTCAAAACAGACTCACAGAGCTACTATGAAACATCAAATGCAGCGGAACAAATCATCTATATTTTTCTTTTCCTCAAAACAATCATCTACAAATACAGTACATGGCTGACAGAAAGAACAAAGAAGAAAATCCATGACTGTACAAAAATCAAAAAAGTACAAAAATACCTATAACTTATCAGACTCTGAATTCTAGTCCAAGATCTCCTTCCGTTTCCCAGAACCTGAAAATCACCAGAAAATAAGGGTGAGCTCAACAGCTCAGCAAAGCAACAAACCTCCAATCAAAACTTCCAGAATCCAAAACCAAACACTTCAAACCAAATCCGTACATAAACCAGAACAGAATCAAACATATATCAAAATCGTGCAGATCAGAACGAAACAGATAAAATCAGAACAGATACGGACATATATCAAATCAGAACAGATACGGAACAGATCAAACAGAACTGTACGGAAACAGAAGTCATATCAAATCGGATATCAGATAGTATTGTAATTAATAGCTAAATTCCCTGACACTGATAGAATCTCTACGGATTCTGGCCCCTTATGCCTCCCTTTGTGCTCACGGCACCAGAACAGTTGTGCCTATAGCACCAGAACAGATTTCATCGGATCCGGAACAGAATAGATATCAGATTTCAGATTGAGCTCATTTCAGATTTCCCAGACACTAACTGAATCTCTTAGGATCCAGGCCCCTTATAACTCCCTTTGTATAGCATATACAGATAGCATATCAATTTAGAAGAAATCCGGACGAATTCAGAAATCAGACAAAAATCGGGCAGCACAACGGCTGTATACAGAATTTACACAATTTTCCTGAAAAATCACAGAATACCAAATTCGCACAGAATATAGATAACAACATTGCAAGACTTTAATTCTACTGCCACAACATTTAATCTCATCACAGAAAAATACAGGCGAAATAAAACACCGCTGAATTCAAAATACCCGGACAAAAATCTCCATAAAATAACCAAATGTGCACACTCGGCACGTCAACAACATACGGAAACTTACGCGGTAAAAACTAAACCAGTCGGAAAATACGGACGAAATTAGCTAACAAAAATGAAATCCGGACAGAAAAGTCATTCAAATTGCACCGTTCTGAAAATTGAGAAAGGCGGAATGTGCCTTACCTTGCGTACAACACTTTACTGAACTGTCACGACGGACGAAAACGGCCCGTCGTCGCCCGAAAATCAACTTTTCCAATTTAGCTCTCAACCTTCTCTCTCCTCGGCTGATTTTAGATATTTATTTTTATTTTCCCTCTCTTTAAAATGACCTGATTTCAGCTTTAAAATACTCAGATCGTCCTGGCCGATCGCACGATCGTCCTGGACGATCAAACCAATATCACATCATCTTGGGACGATTTCGCAGGACGATTCAGGATGATAATTAATTTTCAAAAACCCCTTGCTCTCTGACTTGTACCATCCACTAATCGTCCCGGGATGATGCCTCGATCGTCCTGGATGATCAGACCAAAAACCCATCGTCCTGGCCGATTCCCTGGATGATCCTCAGGACGATAATTAATTCTGAAAAAGTCCTGCTCTCTGTCTTTTGCACTGAACTGATCGGCCTGGGACGATGCCCCTATCGGCCTGGCCGATCCTGGGAGAAAAATCACCTGGAGCAATCTGGGCAATTTCTGGAGCAAATTTTAACTGATCGTCCCAGGACGATCCTGGAGCAGAAACAAAACTTCACAACTATACCCTTGTGTTCTTTTTTCTGCTTCCACACTTTAATTTTTCTCACTTATTTTTTCTGTGCTGATATTAGTTTGTGATATTTGTTCTTGGTTTTAAAGAATTTTTTAAAAATACTAATTCACCCCCCCCTCTTGGTTAGCCTCGGGACTAGTTCATATGGCCTAACATCCCAAACAAACTTTCACCCACAACTTTTCTTATGGTGTGACCTTAAAGTGTAACCTTGCGTCCTGTCCTAGCATCTAGTGTGATTAATTGCTTTAAATATCTTATTATGTGTCATGAGCATTCAGTGCAAAGGTATCAGATGCTCTCACTAGTATTTTTATGAGAGCACCCTTATGAGGTTAATTAAGGGTTAATTTTGGGAACTTTAGAGTGTTTGGGCTCGACCTTATACTCACTAAAATGAGTTATTTGTATGTTATGTTGTGATGCACTTCACTTTGGTCTCCACGCTATAGTTGTTCTATTATGTAGGGGGCAAGTATAGGCTATGAGTCCTAACATGCAAAATGAATAACACCTAATTCCCAAGGAATGGATTTAAAAATCTTTATTGGGTGTTATGTGTCATCATAGAGATATGAAATACATGTCATGTCCTAGGACATGGCTGTGTATAAATAGGCCCAAGAGTGTTTTTTTGAATTGCACTGAGTTTCTTTATTGATATTCATTTTGACTTCTTTCAACACCTAATTGGACTAATGCCTCATATTATTTTCTATACATTTCAACCACAAGTTTTTCTAAATTCTTAAATGCTTCATAAATTTTAATATGCTTTATTTTCAAGAATTCATGTGGCATTATTAGCTCAACATACTTCTTTTTAAGTTTATCAGATTCATCTAATTAAGATGTATGCTCCTTATCAAACTAAATATTTTTAGCTATAAGACTATCATGCTTCTTTTCTAGTTAAGTAAATTTTAATTTAAAATTAGCATGCATTTTCTTTAATTTACTATATGAATTATAGATTTTTTTTAGCAGATCATCAAAAGATAGCTGACATACCACATCTTAAATAAAATGATCAAGACTATTTTTTTAGGTGAAACCCATGGAGTGACTACGCATCTATTAAAAGACAATTATAAAGTACTTAAAAGGAACTCAAGCTCACTACTGCTCAAACGAGCTACAAAACATAAAAACCAAAAAAATAGCTAAAAATACCAATACAAATAGCCACAACTTGCTAAGCAAAATTACAAAAGATCCTAGTTACATTTTACAGTGCACAAGAGAGAGCACACAAAAAAGCTGAGAGTAATGAAAAAAAGATAGTCAGCGCCAGTTTCTCCCCAAAAAAATCACCAAAATGATCATCTACACTAATCACATTCTACAAACAGGAAAAATACATAGCAAAATAGGAATAACAGAAGGAATAAAGGATATTAGGATAAAAATACCAATACAAATAGCCACAAATGCTTAAAGGTAAGCATTAAGGACCAAAGGGGTACCAACCAATACTCCACCATCTCATAAGCATAAAATGGAGCAAAAGGATCATATCAATAATCCATGGCCAAGATAAGGAAAGAGGAAACTAGGAACCACACCCCGTACCAAGAAGAGAACACGAGACTACCCTTTCTATAAATAAGATCATAAAAAAGTGATAAGGAAAACCAAGAACCAGCAATCTCTATGAACAATAACAACCTAGCAGAAAAATACCCAAAAAAAACCAAAACAGACATATACAAAACTAGCCAACCCAACCCCAGCAAGCTGACGACCACAATAGAAATGAAGCCACCTAGACTCATAGAACTCTAAAAACACACAATAATAACCTGGCCGCAAAAAAGACCATGCCGAGGAACATAAAACACCAGCCAGGACAAAAGAACCACAAAATGCTCCTAGAAAATAGGCACAAAGCCCAGCCACCCAAAAATAAGTAACCAACTAACTAGGAAATAGAGCTGACATGCCACAACAGAAGGAACCAAGGAAGAATTACAAAAACCTATAGTAGAAAACATATTTCCTTAGGAAACTGACATCCCATAGGACTCAAAGAAAAAAATACATGCCAATAATGAGGTAGTAATATAAAATACACCCTGACTCAAAAAACTCTAGCTCAGACTAAGCAACCAGAAAAAGCTCTTAGAAAGAAGGCCCAACTCCCAACCACCTATGAAAGGCCACCTAATAATCTAGGCAATAGAAATGGTAATGTTACAAAAGGCAAAGCTAGACATCCAGCCAAAAACAAAAACACACCTCAATATTAAGAATTAGTATAGGGTAGACCAATCTAGTCCAATCTTATAAGACCTTTTCACAGAAAGAGGAAGAGTATAGACCAAGACATTAGTCATAGACTCAAAACCATATACCCATTTATCAATTGAATGAGCACTATCATTGCACTCCGCATGATCAACATAAAAAGAACAGTTTAAAAGGTTCACGAAAATCCAAATGTCGCTCCTCAAATAAAATAAATCAGGAGAGCAAACAATATCATTCCTCAAATTAAAAGATTGGTAGTAGTAATTAGAGCCAAACTCAACAATAAGATTATTGTAATCAAAAGAAACACAAAATCTTAAAACATGGAGAATAGCATAAGTAATATCTAGGTTGACATCACACTAATATAAAAGGCTAGTAAAAGCCAAAATGTAATTACCTTTCGTGTCTTTGATGATACCATGACAGCCTACCATAGAATTAATGCTAACACCATCCATATTTAACTTAAGAAAATTGCAAGGAGGCTTCATGCACATAATACTATTACAAATCCGATTTCGAGAAATATAATTTTGAGGATAGCAAACACCTCTGTTTTTCAATGACTACCTTGCCTACTAACATTTCAGGTCCACAAGATCAAACTTTAAATAAAACTAGCTCAAGATTGGGTAGATTAGGACTGAGTAAGTTTGTAATGTATAACATGTGTCTTTTTCATTTTCTTAAGTCCATTATAACATTATGGGTTCTGATGCTAATTAACCTTGCACATAAATACTTGGGGGAATTTTTTTGACTATTTTAGAGTTTTTTTATTTTTGATCACAACATCTGGGATGATCCAAAAATCGGCCTCGATGATCACTTAAAAATAAAAATCCTAATTAGGGCTTCCTGGTTAAGGTTACAGCAATTAAGCGCATCATCCAGGATGATATTAGTATTGACTAGGATGTTTGGCCCAAATCAAAAAGAATCAACCATCAGATCTATTTAGGTATCTTTTATTTTTGGACATCATCCTGGTTGATGCTGTATAATTATACCTAAATTATTATAGAAATTAAGGAAAGTAATTAAGATTTGATTACTCAATCATATCATCTTGGATAATCTCAAGATCAGCCGGGATGATTAGTTCACAAACCTTAGTTGTTCCTGGATGATCAAATTTCATCTTGGTTTTATTCAGGGTGATGCTCTGGATGTTATGTACTGAATTAAACTAATCATTCAAGATGATCATGAGATTAGCTTAGAAGATCAAGTTATTTTTACATCATTTAGACATCCATTCAGGGCGATGGTCTAGACATAATTCGACCACTTGTCCTAACCGTATAGAACAATATCATATCATCCTGGATTATATGAACAAAAAACCTTCTGATCGTCCCAAATCGTCCTACCTGATTGAGCTAAATTTATACTGATCGTATAGGATGATATTCATATCATCCAAGATGATAAAGTCAGTATCATATAATTAAGATCTATTTCGAAGCTCTTCTAGATAAGACCTCTTATTCCACCTAAGAGAGTGTCCTTTGATGCTGTCTTGACCTAAGAGAGCCTAGAGGAGAGGGAGAGAAAGGGAGAGAGAGAGAGGATCTTATGAGGGGGCTTGTGAAAGGTTTTTTAAAGGTTGCTCCAAGCAATGATTCAAGTCATCTTCTCCAGCCATCATCCCTCATCCTTGTTTATTCGAGAGAGGTCTACTTTAGCAATTGATCAAGGTTCTTTGTCTGCTTCAAGAGGAAGCAAAAGGAGTTGGGTTCTCTGCCTCACCAGTGTTGGTGGAAAGAAGGTTTGTAAAGGATTCTCTGCCTTGCTGTGGGAGCAAAAGGAGAGTCACTAAGTTTAGTGCAATACCTAGAGGAGAAGCTATAGGGAGTGGACGTAAGTCAAGTTGTGTTCTTTATTACTTCTTTTTTCACATTTTATTTCTGCACTTTGATTTTTTTTATGGTGAACTTTGGTTTAAGTTTGTGTTTTGATTGAGAAATTTTTTAAATACAAATTCACCCCCCCCCTTTTGGCTAGCCTTGGGCTAGTTCATAAGGGCTTAACATCCCTAACAAACTTTTAAATGGTATTTGAGCGAAATTCATAAAATTTAGTTTTTGAAAACTTTTGCATTTTGATCAATGGCTAACTTTGGTAATCATAATATTACAGAAAGATATTCTATTACATGACCACCTTTGTTTGACAATATTCCTTTTAATTTTTGGAAAACTCATATGTCTATATTTTTATAATCTATGGACTATCGCATGTAGAATCTTGTTAAGGATGGTTATACACCTCTGTCTCGTAAAACTAATGGCATTACTACTGTACTTCCTTTCAATTAATGGACTCTTGATAATAGGGATTTAGCTCAACTAAATGCAAAATGCTTGAACTATTTTTTTGTGTTTTAAAATTAGAAGATTATATAAGTGTTTTAACTTGTGCTACTAGTAAAGAAATTTGAAGATGGAATGGTTATAGAAGGAATGCTAAAAAAATTATCAAAATCAAAGATGAAGATGGCATGGTTATAGAAGATCAAAGCTTAATGGAGGAAGACTTTATTCAGTTCTTTCAAAAAAAGTGGGAAGCTAGAAGAAGCAACTTAGAAGGTTGGCCACCAAATTATAATTCCTTGAATTCTTGTGAAAGAAACATGTTGAAAGCTGATTTATCCATGAATGATATTGAAGAAGTGGTGCAACAGCTAGAAGGGAACATTTCTCCGGCAATGATGAATCAATCATACTTTATAAAAGTATATTGGGAAATTATTAAAGATGATTTCTGTAAAGCTATAAAATTTTTTTTCAGCTATGGAGAGCTAAATAAGGCTTGGAAAGAAACACTTATTGTTCTTATTCCTAAGATTACTATTCCCATTATTCCTTCAAACTATAGACCAATAAGCCTATGCAACACGGTTTACAAAGTAATAGCAAGGATTTTTTTGAATAGAGTTAATTTGGTCATTCCCGGACTCATTACTATGGAGCAAGCGACATTCATCAAGGGAAGATCTCTATCCGATCATATCTTAGTAGCACAAGAGGCTATTCATAAGCTCCGGGTCTCTAAAGCTTCCAAAGGCCTAGTCTCATTCAAAGTTGATATGGAGCAAGCTTATGACTCCATGGCTTGGTCTTCTCTAAAGAAGGTATTGGAGTATTTTAATTTTCCTCTCAAAATTTCTAAATTAATATTGGAGTGTGTAGAAGATCCCAAGTTCTCTATTATTATCAATGGAAATTGTACAAATTGGATTCATGCTAGACGTGGCTTTCGGGAAGGATGTCCACTATCCCCAATCCTTTTTATTCTCTGTTCTCAACTTCTATCAAATGCTTTTCAACAAAGCTCTTGTGGTATCAAGGTAAACTCGAAAGGTCCTAGAATTTATCATTTTTTATATGCTGATGATGTGGTCATGTTTTCTAAAGCTAATAGGAAAGAAGTGTTGGAAGTAAAGCAAATCCTTCACAATTTCTGTGAATGGACTGGATAGAAAATAAACTATGAGAAATCTATGTGTTTATTTGGGAAACATGTTAAGAGAAGATATAAAAGAAATGTATCCACAATTATGGGTTTCAAACAGGTGAAGGAGTTCAAATATCTCGGTTTGAAGATGTCTTTGAGAAGACTTAGAAGGGATGATTTCCAATTCATCATTGACATTGCCACGAGGAAACTTAATCAATGGGGAAGGAAAAGCTTATCACTTCCTGGAAAAATCATTTTGGTAAAATCTGTATTATTGGCTCTTCCATCATACCATGCAACTCACTCTTTAATACCAAAAAAACTGCTAGAAAAATTGGACATAATATGTAAAAACTTTATCTGGAATAAAAATAATGGTAATGTGGGAATGCATTATGTTAGCTGGCCGGTTTTGTGCAAACCAATAGAAGTTGGGGGACGTGGTTTACATTCTAATACTTCCAAAACTCTTGCTTTGAGAGCTAAATTAGCTTGAAGATTTATAAATAATAAGCATTCCTTGTTACACAAAGTCATGGCTGCAAAATATGGTGAAAATTGGATAAAGGTAACTCCAACGGCTGTTTGTCTACAGCTTTTAAATTATTCAGAGATGGTTTTAAAATGCTCAAACCTATTGTAATATGGAGAATAGCTAATGGAGATTCAGTTGATGCTTTTGAAGATACATGGATTATGGACAAATGCATAAGTAAATGGCCAACATTTGTTGTTTCGTATGAAGGAAACTCTGTTCGAGTTAAGGTCTTCATTCAAGATTCTCATTGGAATGATCAAGAATTAAGCAAGTACTTTGGCAAAGAGCTTGTTAACTTGATCAATCAAATTGAAATAAATCAAGAGAGCAATGAAGACTATTTGGAATTGACTAATCAAAATTCCGGAATGACTGTATCAGGATTAATCAGCAAAACTACATCTTTACAGATGGAAGATGATTTAAATTGGAAATTGATAAAATCTGCTAAACTGAACACTCGAGTGGAGGTAATCTGGTGGAGATTAAATAGAAATGAATTACCATATCTCCAATTTCTATGCTATAGAAGATTAATACATAATTCTAATTGTCAAAAAGGATGTGACGCAATAGAAAATGTAGAACACATTATTTGCAATTGCAGGAAATTGAGGGAAATAATCCAGATTTTTAAAAATTGGGGATTTTATATCCCTACTTTTTAGATAAAGGAGCATTCTATTAATTGGATTGAATCCAATATAAAGAAGAAAGGGATGATGATAAACTTATATTGCAACACAGTGTTTCTTGTATGGAATAGTAGAAACAAGTTAATTCACGATGGTGTAAAAGACAATTCAAGTTATTTTGCTTCTAATGCTATATGCCAATCGGTTGTTTCTCTTAACTTTAGTCAATTAAACATGGGCTTTTGGGATGTTAATCAGTCGTTAAGACTGTAAAATGCTTGGCATCCTCCTCCACTCAATTGGCTAAAGGTTAATGTTGATGCTTCACTTCTTTCTTCACACAAAGCTGGAATTGCTACAGTTTTCCGAGATAGTGATGGAAGATTCTTGTTTGCTTATGGAAAGTCACTTCTACATTGGGATATAGCTCAATTGGAGATGCTTGCTATATATTCTCTAAAGGAGGGGATAAAGGATTGGATGTTCAAATACAAGGGCATTATCATAAAAAGAGATAATTCAAATATCATTTCCTACTTCAAAAATGCTTGGAAAACAGGGAGGCTCAAGGATGATGGTATGGAATTTCTTTCAAGTTTTAACTTTGTCTTTTTTAATTGCATTAGTAGAGAATGCAATAAGTTAGCAAATTTATGTGCTAACTATGCTCTTTTTAGTAGCTTTGATTGGGTGGATTGTTTAGAGAATAAGATTCCTCCTTCATTCTTTAAAATTTTGAAGGAGGAATCATGCTTGTAGTTACTTTCTTTTTTATTATTAATTCATAGCTTCGACTTTCTTTCAAAAAAAAAGTAAAGAAATGTGAGGTAGATTGTGTATTACTTATAAATGAACCAATGAAGTTAAACAATTTAGGTTGAATATTTTATTGCATGACTATGAACTTATTCATATGAAACCTAATTTCTTATTTGTATATTAGGTTTACTCAAATTGTCACCTCATTGCATGTTTTAGGAACAGAGCTAACTAACTATGAAAGGGTGAATAAAATTTTGAGATGTTTGCCTTCTTCCTTTGATTATAAGATCACTGTAATTACTAGATCTAAATATTTGAATACTTATTTGATTTATAGCTTACTTGGATCACTCATTGCTTATGAGCATGGAGTGATTCAAAGAAATCTTATTACAAGTGAGAAAAAGAAGGAGAAAACTATTGTGCTTAAAGCCAACAACATAAACACTGATTCTTTTGGGTGTGAAAGTAATGTTGTTGCCTTAATCATGAGAAAATTTAAAAACTTTCTAAGGAAGAATCACAAGCACCATTAGAAATGGAACAAAGGTAAGAGTAGTAAAAATTATAAAAGTTCTTATGATGTTATTCATTTTGAATGCAGGATGCCTAGACATGTCGAAGATGATTCTCCTACACTTAAGGATGACATAATCAAGGAAAAGGGTGAGGAGAAACCCAAGTATAAGAAGTACAAGAAGCAATTCTAAAAGGCATTCTGGGTGAATTCTATATCTGAGTCATCTGAGACTATAGCTAAAGAGGAGATAATAAACTTATGCTTGATAGGTGATCATCTTAGTCAGTCTAACAAAGAAGAGGTATGTGAACCAACCTATGATCAATTATTTGAAGTTTGTGAGAACATTCATGCATCATATAAGAAACTTAAGAAAACTCATGCTAGTTTAAAGTTTGAATTCTCAAATTTACAAAAAGAGCATGAAATTTTAAGTAATGATCACACTCAAGTTGATAGCAATCACCTGTCATTACTTGATGAGTTTGATGAATTAAATAAAAAGCATTTTGAGTTGATTGTTAAGCCTGATTCTTTGAAAGCATCCTACACCTCACTTAAATCTGATTTTAAAACTTTTATTGAAGAATCTCAGCATAGGGAACACTATTTGAATGTTGATAATACTATTTTAGAAAATTCTAACTTGAGATTTAAAGATGAATTAAATACACTTGAGAGAAATAGGAATACATCTACACTTGATCAAAATCCAAAATATAGGAAGAGGTATTATAACCCAAATAAATTGTAAATCCTTTTCCTGGAGTTAGATGTTTTTTATGTGGCATGCTATGTCACATTTCACATACTTGCACTGTTCACTGTAGTACACATTGGGTATGGAGACCCAAATTACATGATTCATAGTATAATAAGCATGCATTGTATTCTTCTTTTCATAAGAAGGGACCCAAACCTGTTTTGGTTCCTAAATATGACATTTGTTGATTTTGTAGGAGTGCTCGCACCAAAGAACTCGTGAGATCATGTGATACTTAGATAGTGGATGCTCACAACATATGACTGGAGATGCAGATCAATTTGTTATACTAGAGGTCAGGGTTAGAGGCAAGGTTACTCTTGGAGCCAACACCACCAGGAAAGTGGTGGGTGGAGGTATAATAAGAAACTCCAAGAACTTTTTGATTGAAAATGTTTTGCTTATTGATGAACTAAAGCATAACTTGCTAAGCATTGGTCAGCTATGCGATAAGGGCTTCATCATAAAATTTATAGGCAAATATGTGTAATATTAGCTTAAATAACAACACTATTTTCTAGGAAAAGTGGATTAATAATGTTTACATGCTTGATTTAAATGATATTAAATGTTCTACTTCATTTTATTTAAAAACTATTGTTGATGATTCTTGTTTGTGGCATAAGAGGTCAACTTAGGCGAGTGATCCAAAAAGACCTCGTTAGAGTTGTCCCCAAGCTTAAGTTTTCCAAAGACCACCTATGTGATGCCTGCCAACGAGGGAAGCAAGTCCATTCATATTTCCATTCCATTAAAGAAATTAACACCTCTAGACCTTTAGAAGTCATTCACATGGATTTGTTTGGACCCATTAGCACTGTCACCTTAGCGGAAAAAGTCTTTAGATTTACGATTGCCAATGACTACTCAAGATTCACTTGGATTAGATTTTTATCACATAAGAGTGAGTTTTTTGATGAGTTTAGATCTCTTTCCACTTGGATTTAGAAAAATTTAGGTTGTGAGATCTTGACCATTCATAGTGACTATGAGGGAGAGTTTGAAAATGAGAGATTTGGAGATTTTTATGAGGATAAAAGGATTAGTTAAAATTTCTTAGCTCCTAGTACCTCACATTAGAATGGGGTAGTTGAAAGGAAGAATAAGACCTTAGTTGACGCCTCTAGAGCCATGCTTGCTAAGTATTCATTTCTAAAATACTTTTGGGTTGAAGCGGTATACACAGCTTATTATATGTTAAATAAGGAAAATGTTAGAGCCAAACTTGATAAGATACCCTATGAGATCCTTAAGGGTAGGACACCCAACCTTTCCCACCTTCATGTCTATTGTTGTATGGTTTTCATTCTTAACAATTGGAAGCCACACTTAGAAAAATTTGATCCAAAATCTAATGAAGGATTGTTCTTAGGATTTTCAAGTGTTGGGAAATTCATTAGGGTGTTTAATAAGAGTACTTTGGTGGTGGAGGAGACTACTCATATAGTGTTTGATGAATAAGATCCTAATGAGTCTAGAGTTAAGGATGAAGATGGTGTTGGAGAGATTAACCAATGTGTTGAAAATTTAGATAAGATTGTAGAGCCACAAAACACTGAATGTATAGGTGAGATTACCCAAGGAGTAAGAAATGCAAATTTGGAGGAAAGGGTAGAACCTACACAAACCTTACCTAGGGATTTTAGATATTCTTTGAGTCATCCTAAAGAACTGATCTTAGGAGACCCTTCTAAAGATGTTATAACTAGATATAGACTTAGGAAGGAAGTAAACCACTCTGCCTTTATCTTAATGACTGAATCCACCAATATTAATCATACCTTGTCTGATGAGTTTTGGATCTTAACTTTGCAAGAGGAATTAAACAAATTTGTTAGGAATGATTTTTGGGAACTAGTAGAAAGACTAAAGGGACAAAGTGTAGTTGGAACCAAATGGGTCTTTAAGAATAAGATTATAGATTATGGTGTGGTGGTTAGGAATAAAGCAAGATTGGTAGCTAAGTGGTACAACCAAGTAGAAGGGATTGATTTTGAGGAGGCCTTTGCCCCTGTAGCAAGATTTGAAGCCATTTGAGTGCTACTAGCCCTTGCCTGTTATAACTGATTTCAGCTTTACCAAATGGATATGAAGAGTGCCTTTTTAATTGGGGTAATAAAATAGGATGTGCTTGTATAGCAACCCCTAGGTTTTGAGAGTTCCTAATTTCCACATCATTTTTAAAATAAAAAAAAGGTCTTATATGGATTAAAACAGACACCAAGATCTTGGTATGAGAGTCTTAACTCATTTTTACTAAAGAGGAATTTTGTTAAGGGAAGTTTAGACACCATACTTTTTTTTTTGGAAAGTTGTAGATGAGTTACTCATTGTTTAGATCTATGTTGATGATATACTTTTTGGATCCTCTAATAAAAAGTTATGTAATGGTTTTTCTAAAATATTGAGTAAGGAGTTTGAGATGAGTATGATGGGAGAGTTATCCTACTTTTTGAGGTTTATCATAAGACAATTAGATGATGGAACCTTTATAAATCAATTAAAGTATATTAAGAAAATCTTAAAAAATATGAAATGGATAAAGCCGTGCTAATAAATACTCCCATGAGTTCTAATATTCAGATGGATAAGGACTCTAATGGAAAATCTATTGATCAAAAGAAGTATAGATGGATGATTGGATCTTTACTTTACCATACTTCTAGTTGACCTGATATAATGTTTAGTGTTTGTCTCTGTACTAGATTTCAAGCTGATCCTAAAGAATCCCACTTAACTACAGTTAAGAGAATCCTTAGATATCTTTTGGGGATCCAAAATTTAGGAATCTGGTATCCTAGACATAACACTTCTTCTAAGATTATTGGATATTATGATTCTTATTTTGCATGACATAGAATGGATAGAAAGAGCACTTATAGAATATGCTTTTTCATAGGACAATCTTTAGTCTACTGGTCTAATAGAAAATAAAACTCTATTGCACTTTTCACTACTGATGTTGAGTATATTGCCTTAGGAAGTTATATGGCCCAAGTCCTTTAGTTGATGCAAAAAATTCTAGATTTGGGATTACCTATAGGCACAATTTTAATCTTTTGTGATAACACTAGTATCATCTGCATATCTAAGAATCCTATCAAATATTCAAGGACCAAACACATTGACATAAGGCATCACTCTATTAGAGACCTTGTGAGTAGAGGAGGCATTGAGTTACACCATATAACAACTGAGAATTAATTGGTTGACATCTTTGCTAAACCATTGGATTTTGACACTTTCAGCATCTTAAGGACCAAATTGAGTGTGATTAACATAAATACATGTTTGATGTTTTCTGAATTCTAAATTTGTTGTTTTATTGCTTTTATTGTTCTTCTTTTATTTGTTTCACTTTGTTTGTTTTACTTTTTATTGCTTTTATTTCTTTTCATTTTTATTTTTATTTCTATTATTTTAGTTTTTCCTTTTTTTATGATCACTGCTGAAATGATATTTTATTTCATTTTTTTCTTTTTCTTGAAAATTTATACTCAATGTTTTATATCTCTAAATTAGTTAAAGGGAGAAAAATCATTGATTGTCTCTTTTCCTTTAACCTCTTTTAGTGGTGTAATTTTCTTTTCTAAATAAAAGTCTATCTCAAATTAACAACTGGATTTTACGATTGAGATCTTTTCTATCTTTATACACTAATCTATCTTATATTTATAATGTTCAAAGTCTTTGTATTACTATCAAGTTTTTTCATCATCTTGTCATTGTATTTACCATATGATTTTGAGTCTATTTTATGGTTTGTTCTTCCTTATATTAGAGAGTAAGTTTTTATTCTCTAATATCTAGAAGATATACTCACAACTGAAAGTATTTAAAAGTTTCAAAAAAGGATCTAGCTTGCAAAAATAAAAAAAGTGGCCAATAACGCCAAATCAAAAGATGCGCAATGACACCAAATTGAGAAATATACACAAAGTATATCAAAAATCAAAAGATGCGCAATGTACGCTAATCCATTGATAAGAGACATAAAATGAGCCCACCAAAAGCAAGCTCTCTTCTCTTTCAAACTTTTAAAACTTTGAAGAACTGATGTGTCACTTCATATTTTCAAAAGCTTGATTTTAAAATTTATAATTGTGACAAATTACTTTGATATATTATTCTATGATATTTTTCTCTGAAACCAAGTTTTGAACAGATCCCTTTTTCTTATCTAATTGGTTTTTTCTAAGTTAAGTCTTTTGTTTTCAAAATATGATTTTTCCCTAAAAGAAGTCCGAGCTAGGGTTAACAAGATCAGATATTCTACCAATTTTGAATTTCGATGATATTAACTCATTAGTCTTACATGTCTTTAAAATCAATCAGATGGAGACTTTGACAAATTCATGCTTTGATAAAAAAAAACTTTGCTTTCGTTCTTCTTTTTCATGTTCTTTCTACTTTTTCTTTTATAGTTTTTTCCTCCTTTTTGTGATGTCAAAAAGGGGAGTAGTGTTTGAGTTGTTTTAGTTTTATTTAGTTGTGTTTGTTTGATTGTTTGCCATGATAAAAAGGGGGAGATTATTGTGAATCAGATTACAGGGAATATAATTTTAATGATAGTAAACACTTCTGTTTCTCTACGACTACCTTTTCTACTAATGTTTCAAGTCCACAAGATCAAATTTTAAATTAAACTAGCTCAAGATTGGGTAGATTAGGACTAAGTTAGTTTGTAATGTATGACATGTATCTTTTTCCTTTTCTTAAATCCATTATAACATTGTGGGTCCTGATATTAAGTAACCCTGCACACACAGTTAGGGGAAAATTTTTAAATGTTTTAGAGTTTTCTATTTTTTATCACATCATCCGGAATGATCCAAAAATCGGCTCGGATGATTAGTTAAAAATAGAAACCATAATTAGGACATCCTGACTTATGCAATCATAATTAAGCACATCATTCTAGATGATGTTAGTATTGACCAGGATGATATGCTCAAATTAGAAAGAATCAGCCATGAGATCTATTTAGGTATCTTTTTTTTGGACATCATCTTAGATGATGCAATATAATTATGCCTAAATTAATCTGGTAATTAAGTAAAGTAATTAAAGTTTAACTACTCGATCATATTATCATGTATGATCTTAGGATCGACCGAGATGATCAGTTCATAAACCTTAGTAGTTCCTGGATGATCAAACATCGACCTAGTTCTATTCAAGGCAATGCTCTATATGATATGTACTAAATTAAATTAATCGTTCAAGATGATCGTGAGATTGTCAGAGATGATCGAGAGATCGACCTACACAATCAAGTTATTTTTACATCATCCAGACATCTATTCAGGGCGATGGTCTGGATGATATTTGGTGGGAAAATTTATGTCACCACGCAGATTTTGATTTATCCTACTTTGTAATCGAATACTACATTGAGAATAAAGTACAATCTCGAGAGGCCGACACAATATTCTATAATGGATTCAATATCAAAATAAGGTTTTGAAAATTAATATTTCTATAATCAAACATAATTCAAAGAATAACATATCATCTTAAAAGATGAACATTGAATTCTATAGAATGTGTTTAAAGATAGAAATACGTTTTTGAAAAAGTTTATTCATTCTTTTATTTAGATATAGCAAGGAGAATATTATATCATCTTGAAAGACGAACATAAAATTCTTCAAGAACATCCAAAAGTAAGAATGAGTTTTATAAAATTCATCATTTCTAAAATTAAATATATCAAGTAATAAATTATATTGCCTGAAAAGACAATAATAACATACTACGAGCATATTTAAGATTAGAAATAATGTTTTTTTTTTTTAAAGATATCTGCATTCCCAAAGATTCTTCCCTTATTTTATATAAATAAAACAAGGTTTATTTTAGTCTGGGGTTCTCAAATCCCTATAGGAGCAAATCCCTATAGGAGCAAGCCCTTATAGTTAATTACATCCTAGGAGGGATACTCCTAAGAAAACTCTCGATTAAAGCAGTGATTTCATACCCTTTTGATTACAAAGTAAAAGACAAGGAAATAGAAGTATGAATTTTCAAGGAGAAAGCTCAATGTTGAACATTTATTAGCGAGTCAAAGGAGGAAAAGTAGGAGGCGTCGGATTCTGAGAAGCTCAGAGACGACCTCAGCCTACCCTATGTTGGGCTTTACATTTTATGAGAAATTTTTATGTTTGAGTTAACATTTTATTAGAAATTTGGGATTATATTCCCGAAGTGTGAGGACTTAAGATCTAAAAAGAATCTGCCTCAGAACCTAAATCTAATTTGGGTACTATAAAATAATGACCCGAACCTAACTAATGAAGTGCAAATCTGGACTTACCCCGGCCTGGATTGGGGAGCCAGCTAACCACCTAGGCGCTTTAAAACCATGTGTACAGTCTCTTATCGGACGTTGTTTTAAGTTTTAGGAATGGGCGGCCGACATCATAAACAGTTTCCTAATTGGCCCTCACTATGTAGGGTGAGAAAGTCTAAAAAGCAATTAATATTTTAAGACTCTTTTTAATTGTAATCTAATGCAAATGGCATGCTAATTGACTCGAATGCATAAATGATAATGAAGCAGTAAATTAGGCTTAGAAAAGAAATAGTGTATTTTCCAAGAAGATTGCACAACTTCCCCTTGACTCAGAACTCGCACCCTTCATAGGTCAAGTGTGGTCCCAAACCCGCAGGCGGGAGGCCCTCCTAACAAGAAGAGAAAAGAATGAATATCTTATGCTGGATCTCGCGGTCCCAGAGTTACTTCGTAGAACGTTTATGAGATAGTACATAGTAGGCCTAAAATTTTTTTATTTTCTAATATATAAGTAGAAGAATTTTAAGCTACCTAACGAAAAAAAAAAAAAAGCCACTCCGATTCCGTATCCAGACTAACAACAAAACAACGGCATGCAAGAGTCCTAAAACTACTGCCAAACAATGTATAAACAATTCAATTTTAATATCCAAATATAATCTTCCAATGTCCAATTGGTCATAATACACCAGAAATTGCAGAAATAAAAGTGCGGCACCCACTACAATAAACCCGTTCTAATCCTACCAGACATGACGCAAGTGATTTTGAAAGGAGATAATGTTTCCTTTGGAATCCTTTCTTTCTTATCCTCTCTTTCTTCAATCTTCTCGGTTCTGTTTTTCTTCTCCTCACGAACTTCTCGGCTCCATCGGGTTCTGGATGATCCAACATGAAAAGAAAATCATCCTCTAAAAGTGGTGCTTGGTATTTTCTTTTCTATTTGGATATTTAGAAATCATCCTAATTTATTGCTTTCCATATATTAAACGAGAACCTTAATTAAGGTATATTCTCTTTTCTTCAGATTCCAAATTGGAGTTTGATATCCCACTTTTAAATACGTTTCAACATATCTTGTACTTTTTAAATACATTATATTACAGTAACATTCTCACAGAAAGAAAAAAAAATCTAGAGACCACCTGTCAGTTATCCTAAACAAAAATCATCCCAAGCAGTTATCATATATGCATATTACAATAAATTAATTAGCCTACACTTGGCCATCACTCTATATTTTTTTTATTTGGAGAGGCTAAGCGCTGAAGCACTGTAGCATTTTATAAATTTTGTTAATTAGCCCCTTTTTCTGCCCTCTGGCTCAATGAAGTGGCACCACAGAATTGTTTATACGCAAATTGAAAATCGGCTTTAGTTCAATCGTCCAACATCATACACAGAGTGCAGTTAAAAGTAAGTAAACAAACACCCAACAATATTTAATCCAACATGCAATGAAAGTCTGAAACCCCGTCATCTAGGAATGCATAAATAAGAATAAACACTGCGGCTAACTAAAACTAGAGTTTGCCTAGCAAACAAATCTAAGTGTGGTATTAGAAGTTGATGTTGATTATTCCAAAATTCAATTATATTTAAAAGAAAATTTAATTAATTAAATTATTTGTTAATATAATAAGTAAAAAAAAATAAAATATATAATATATAATGAATGAGTCACTAATTTTCTATGTTAATGATTCTACCCTAAGCTGTACATGCAATCCTAAATCTAAGTTATCTAAAGACCGTCTTAATTTATTGTCTTAAATGTCACTACTGTTGTAAGGATTAAAAATTTTACTTACTACCCTTAGACATTTTCGTACATGTTAAGGGTTTGGGATCTTAAGAGAAAAAAGTAATTCCTAATTAAATTGAAGTACTACAGGACCTATAAAAGAAGGGTGCGCACATCCTACATCAAGGGTCCCTAAAGTTTTCTAAGTTTAGAAAATACTCAAGCACCGGGGCCTATACGACCCGACTGGTTCCCCGTCGAGCACCTCTACCCGGTTGAATAGAGCGACTCTGACGATCTATTGCTCCTGTTACTTCTTGGTTCCCTCGACTCGGATCTGGTTCCTCGCAGTTCAGTGCAAATAAAGGAAGAGGAAACAGGGATTGAATGCACATTTAAATAAATATAATGAAGATAATTAAAAATTTTATAAAAGTAAAGAATACTTTCTTTCGGCTTAGAACACCGTTGCTGGTGAATATCTTTTTGGATCTGAACTTTGGAATTACACTTTGCAAATTCCCAACATGTTATCTCGAGTCAGAGAAAGTCAGGAGTAGAAGAGGAGAAAGATCAAGAGAAAAGAATAGAGCTTTACTTCTCTAACAATTTCACCCAAATAATTTTTTTTCTAACCAACTTAACCTTCACTTTATTTCTTCTCCAAAAACCCATGTCACTTGTCACTTCAAATATAATAACAAGTTCTATCTTCATAAATCACACGTCATACTTACTTTTCCATACACTTTTTCAAGCTTCAATTTGAATACAAAACACATTCTTCACCATTCTTGTGTTCTAACATACACCTTCACTCTCCAAAACCCTCAACCTTTAACCAAACACATACTTTAAATACCATTTAACATAGCACATTACTTTCCACTGATCCATCTCTTGACTTATTCTTTTCACACATGTTACCATTCTAACATACACTTTCATCTTTACAAAAACACCTTAATTGTGTTTTCTAAAGCACTACAAAGTAACTTTCAAACACATCATTCCACTTCTAAAAGATACACACACATACTTACTTCTAAACAATTACAAATATCCTTATTGCACAAAAAACACTTTTAATTCCTTTCATAAGCACTGCACTTTAAAAATTACCTGTTTACCTATTACAATTCACAAATTTCTATTTTCAATAACATGTAAAAACACATTCTTTACCAATCTAAAACATTTTACTTTTCCAATTATCTCCACCGACAAAACTTTTCCACATAAACTTCACCTTATTAATCTCAACCAAACTTCACTTCTCAATTTGTTTTCCAAATACATATACCCTTTCAATACAAAATAATTCTCAATACCTATACATTCATCTCAAAGTCTATAATATTTCCTTAACTTCCTAACACATTCACTTGTCAAACTATAAAGTTCCACATTTTCGAAAATATACATTTACCATCAAAATAAAACTTACTTTTGCATTGTTTCAATACAATACACTTTACTAACATAACACTTACACTTTTCACTTTCAAACTAAACACAAAAATTTGTTTCACCTAATTCACCTTTCAAACCACAAAAACGTCATTTCAAAAATCATACTATCTTGCTCTTTGAAAACGTATATATTATATACACACCTTTTTAAGTAAACATTTATAATACTCTTACTTCCCAAGTCTCACACAAAAGCTTTCAAAACACCACCTATTTCAAAATACCCAGCATTTTATTTAAAACTTACACTTTCCAACAAAAAATATTGAGAAAAACAATTGATGCTAACACTTACTTTTCCAAAGACTTATGAAAATATTCTCAATGTAGAACACGACAAACTTGCATTTGAACCACTTAATTCTCTAAAATTGAAATATTAAGTATAAGTAAGATTTCAAACAAACTTCTAATGCTCACTGAGTCTACCGACAAATACCATATTCATCAAGAATTAAATTTTTTATTCATCGAGTTTTAAGAAGAAGAGAAAATTACCAATGCCTTCGAAATTCTTATTATAAGATAGATTCAAAACCAATTTCTATTATAATGGGAATTCAACCAAGATTTTCAAACACAAGATGTTGCTTTAATGATAAGGGACGAATCATACATGTAATACTTTTAAAACTTTCTCTTTTAAAGTTAAAAGCACCAACATAAATAACTTGACCATGAAAATGCAAGTTGATGAATCATATTCATATCTCTTCTATACAGTGCTCAGAAACTTTCAAAAGAAGAAATAAATTCTTAAACTTAACGAAAAAAGTGAAAAGAGCATCTCCAATCTAACAATCTCAAACATTCAAGAATCATTGAAAATCCAAAAACAAAATTGAGTTTTAAAAAAAAAATAAAGGAGAACTCCCTCTTTGCAATAAGAGAAAACAATGAAAGAAAATCTCTACATTTTTTAAATCTAATAACTTTCTTCTCTTTTAAAATGATAGCACTAAACTTTCTCAAATCACTTTTCATCATTAAAATTGTTAAAAGAAAAGAAGAAGATTGATATGTAGAGATATACTCAAGATTTAGAAGATGCCGGCCTGCACTCTGCTGTAGAACGATGGAGGAGCTTCGTATGGAGAGGAGGCTGATTTCGTGTAACTTGAAGAGGAGAGGAGAGCGGTGTTGGAGTTCCTGCCAATGGGGAGGAGTTCTTGGACAGTCATGTATGAGAGGATGATGGGGCTTGGACATTTTTTGGGTTGAGGATGGGAGATGGGCTGTTATGGGTTGAGGGAGAGGGATGAGTGGTGGTTATGGTTGTTGCTGAACACTATCTGATTGACCGTGGAACATTCGTTGGACATTTGAAGTTCTTAATGATTTCGGAATTTGATGATCTGGGGCTCATTGGATTTCGTCTCGTCGAGCCGTTCGATTTCGGTATAAGATCATCAAAATCGGAGACCCTGTTTGGTAACTCAAACTCTGGTTGAACCTACAACACGCTGTTGAAGCCCTTAATTCGGATTCTATTTGGGGCTCGATTGGGGTTGTCTTGGTGTCGTTGGATTTGTATTCCTGAGACGCTCAGTTCAACTGTAATTTGTGGATGTAAGTTTGTTGAAATCGAAGTTTGGATGGTCTCCGAATTAATTTTTGAAGTTTCCAAACTTGATTTTGCATCGAGATTCGTGCCTGATTAAGATAATTTTTGACGACGTATCAATTATTATTATATATATACTTGTGACGAGTCAAAACGTGTTAATCGGAGCCATTGAAATCGAATTCAATTTGAGTTATTTTGATTTGATTTCATTTCGATTGGTGTAGCAAATTTTGGTTTAAAAGAGTTGATTTGAGGTTGAATTAGAATTGGATTGAATTGATTTTGATTCGAGCTGAGTGGTAAGTTCGAGTCGATGCTACATCATTAGGTGTCCACCTAAAGAAATCCTAAAGGCGACGTCTACACTAGGCTACGAAAACCTATGTGCTAGAATTGAATCCGGGGAAATTGACATCGACTAATGAGGTCAACAATATTTAATTACTTTTATTAATCTTATAGGGTTAAATCATACCATCTTTGATTATATAAGTAAAAAACCTTCTGTTCATCCTAAATCATCCTGACTGATTGAGCTAAATTTATACTGATCATACAAGAAGATATTTATATCGTCCTAGATGATAAAGTCAATTTATTACAATTAAGAGCTATTCTATAGCTTTTCTATATAAGACCTCTTGTTCTACCCAAGAGAGTATCCTTTGCAGCTTTCTTGACCTAAGAGAGCCTAGAGGAGAGGGAGAGAAAGGGTGAGAGAGAGGACCTTGTGAGGGGGAGTTTGTGAGAGGTTTCACAAAGGTTTCCCCAAGTAAGGATTTGAGTCATCTTCTCCAGTCGTCGTCCCTAGTTCTTGGTGGTTTGAGAGAGGTCTACTTCAGTAATTTATCGAGGTTCTCTGCTTGCTTCAGGAGAAGCAAAAGGAGTCGGATTCTTTGCCTCATCGGTGTTGGTGGAAAGGAGGTTTGTAAAGGCTTCTCAACTTACTGTGGGAGTAAAAGGAGGGTCACTAAGTTTAGTGCAATACCCGGAGTAGAGGCTCTAGGGAGTGGACATAGGTCAAGTTGACCAGACCACTATAAATTTTTTGTTCTTTATTACAACTTTTTCCACATTTAATTTCTGCACTTTGAGTTTCTTTATGTTGAACTTTGGTTTAAATTTGTGTTTTGATTGAGAAATTGTTTAATTACCAATTCACCCCCCTCATGGTTAGCCTTGGGCTAGTTCATAAGGGCTTAACATCTCTAATGAACTTTCAAATACTCATAGGAACTTTATGAATAATATCTATGTCCAACTTAATACTTAAATTAGCCATAAATGAGAGATTGTTCTTGAAATTCTTAATAGTATGTAACTTAGCAGAGTAAAGAGCCAAAACCTTAGTAAACACAGAAATAAAACTTGTTTTGCCAAAACTTGAGCTTTATAAGGTGCACCGTAATCCTGAAATATTAGTAAACACAGAAATAAAAATATATTGTAAATTTAGGTAGACAACAGAAAGTGTGCCATAATATTTGTTATTATCAAAAGCATAAACTCATAGGCTCGAGTCACAACAATCTCCTCCTTTTTTATGATGAAAAATATTATAGGTTTGATTTCTAAAAAAAAAAGTAAACTATTTTCCCCTAATCTTCCCCTTACTAGAATAAAAATTAAAAATGGGGGGAATCAAATTTTTGTTATTTTTTTAAGTTAAAAAAAGTTACAAAAAGATACAAAAATAATAGTACGTTATCCTCCTTTGACATTATCAAAAAAAGAAGGGGCACAAACAAATAAAATCAACCCTAATCAAAGAGTCTTTAAAATGAGAGAGTTACCTCTTGATTTTATTCAAAAGCTTAGTAAGGAATGTATTGACAACGCTTAATCTAGAAAAGGTTAGAAATTTAGAAACTATTACTCTAAGCTCAAGCTATTTTAAAGGGTCAAAAACTTTTTAATTCAATATCTAAATCAAATATAAATTAGAAAAATGAACACTAATTTTTTCAAAACTCCTTTCATAAAGCATATCTAATAGAAGATCAATGCAAAAATTGGTGAATTAGGAATCATGATTTTCAAGCTCAAGTTTCAAAAATATCAAGGGTTTTCTTAAGCTTTAAGTAGTACAAGAAAAGTAAGCATACATTTTGTATGCTCATTTTATGCCTGTTGTTAGTTATTTTGTTCACTTTGCGCTTCTTTTAATATTTGATACACTTTATGTATCTTTCTCAATTTTAAGTCAATGCCCATCTTTTGATTTGGCGTCATTAGCCACTACTTTTTCTTTTCAATCAAATATGCTTCCTTTCTTATATTTAAAAAAAAAAAAACTAAAGTAAACCCATTCTATTTACAAAATGAACTACTTGATTTAATAAAATTATGAGGTGGATTCAACAACTTGCAAAAAGATTCATATGCGATAAATAAAATATAGGGAGATGAAAATTTTTAGTTTCAAAATTCAATTTAAAATATAATGAAGATTTTGAATCCAAAGTAAAATAACCACTTTTAGAAAATAGAGATAGAGAGTCAAAATCATGAGTTTCCTTCCTTTGACTTTTTTTAGAGAAGTCAACCACAACTTACATAAGAATTAAAAAAATAGGAGGTAGATTTTTTATTTTTAGAAAAAAATGAACATTAAAAAAATGGTTTTTTTTTTTTAAATGGTGATATGTTTGTGTTGATTAGAGAAAACTTCATAGAAAAAGAAAAATAAAGACAAAATTAAAAAATTCAACAAAAAAGAAAAGGAAAAAGAAAAAAGAATAAATAAAAAGCAAAACATAGAAAACACACAAAAACTAACAAAACTTGCATACACAAAAAATGAACATAAAAATAATGGTTTAAATATCATTTTGCTCTTCGTATGATGATTCAGAAGCTAGGTCTGCCTAAGAAATTTTTTACTTTTCATTATTTGCCCTTTTTACAGTTTGCTTAGCTTTACCCTTTTCTTTTGCAAGAAGAATTCTCAAATTAGGGCACTGATTTTCATATGTCCAGATTTCCTACATTCAAAGAAAATAATGTCAATTGAGTATTTATTTGTTCTTCTCTACTCTATTAATTAAAATGAATATTAAATTTAATTCCATTTATTACAGATGAGGGTATAGAATAACCAGTTAAAATCATCTACTTCTTTTGAAAATCCATTGATTGCAAGAAAGTAGACATATAAATTTTCCAAAATAAAAAGTAATATTTTCAAACAAAGGTGGTCAGGTGATTGAATAATCTTATGTAATATTACTATTAAAAAAATTAGCCATCAATCGTAATTTGAAAGTTTTAAAAAATTAGATTTTATGAATCCCACTCTAATACCACTTAAATGTGATCTGATGGCACTAAAAAGTTTGACAAGGATGTTAAGACCTTATGAACTAGTCCCAAGGCAAACCAAGAAGGGGGGCAATTGGTATTTTGAAAAATCTTTTGATCAAAACAAAATCTTAAAACAAAAACTAAGATTCACCACAAAAATTAAAGTGTGGAAATTAAATGCGGAAGAAATAATAAGAAAGAATACATAAGATTTATAGTGGTTCGTTCAAACCTTGACTTACATCCACTCTTTAGAGGCACCCTATGAGTATTTCACTAACTACAGTGTCTCTCCTTTAGCCTCCATAGCTAGGCGGAGAAGCATTACAAAATCACTTCTACCTTCCCCGGTGCGGCGCAGTAGCCGGGCTCTTTGACACCAAAGAGATGTTCTTCTTCCCAAAACTTCCCTCAAGATGAGCCTTGAATCTGATGGTACAAAGGTGCAAGCTCACCAGAGAAACCGTGTGGAACCCTCTCCATACTCCCTTGAAACCCACTCAGAGGATCTTCTCTCTCTCTCAAACTCCACCCTTTTCTCTTTCTCTTTCAAGCTCTCTCTTCAAGTTTCCCCAGAAGAATGAAGCTTCAATGGCTACTAAAGACACTTACTAAGTGTCTTATCAAAGCTTAAATAGAAGAGGTCCAAACTAGCTCTTAAATGCAACAAATCGACACTATCAAAAAGGATTATATAAATATCATCCAGTATGATCAGTACAAATTAAGCTCAATTAGCCAGGATGATTTGGGATGATCAGAAGGTTTTTGTTCATATCATCCAGCCTGATAGGATATCATCCTAAATGATTAGTTCAAATATGTATATATCGTCCAGAACATCACCCTGAATAAAAGGTAGCCGATGTTGATGTCCAAGAACAACAAAGATTTTTTGAACTAATCATCCCAGCCGATCCTATGATCGTCTAGGATGATATGATCGAGTAATCAAACCTTAATTGCTTTCCCTTTTTTTTTTTTTGAAGAAGCACAAGGCTAAAATTTTTTATTAACCAAAGAAAATTGATTACAAACTACTAGAAACTCTAGCATATTAAAGAACAAGGAAGGAATCTTATTAGAGGTAAAATCCTCCCAAAAAAAATTATTGCAGATGGCATAACTAGCACATAAATTAGCTAGCTTATTACATTCTCTATTCACCCAATTTAAAAAAAATAAATTTATGATCATTTAAAAGTAAAAGATCATCTTTCCACTTTCCTTCCAATCCTTGTAGAAATTTGATAATATTGTAGTTATCTCCTTCAATAATAACTCCTTGATAATCTTGCAACCAATCCTTCTTGATTTCCCTTATAAACTGAACTGGAAAAAGCTCAAGAGAAGCAATATCCCAATGTATAAAAGAATGTCCATATGCCAAAATGAATCTTCCTTTACTTTCCCTGACAACACCATAATTGCCAGCTTTGTAATTTCTTAATAAGAAAGCATCAACATTAATTTTTATCCAATTGGGAGGAGGAGGGTACCAATTATTTAACAGTCTAGACAACCTGTTCGTACCCCAGTGACCCAATTTTCCATCATTCATAAAAGAAATAGAGGCCATACTTACAGCATTAGAAGCTAGGAACAGTGAACAATCTTCAAATTTCCCATGAATAAATTTGTTTCTGGAATTCCAAGTTAAATATACTGCATTGCAATAAATATTAACCATGAAACTTTCTTTGCTTTGATTTTCTTCCATCCACCTCCAACATGATTGAAATGAATCAAAAATTCTGAATTGAAATCCATATTTATTCAAGTTTTGAATAACATTCTTGAATTTAGTACATGATACCGAGATATGATCAACATCTTTAATATTTCCACAACCTCTTGGACAGCAGAAATTATCCTGGAGTTTTCTCTGATACAAGAATTTAAAAGTTGGTAAGGCCTTGTTGAACAACCTCCACCAAAAGACTTCAACCCATGAGCTCAATTTTGCTTTTTTATAACATTCCCAGAACTTACAATTATGCTCCTGCATCACTGAATTTTTGTAAATCAGTGAAGAAATTGAAACTCCTGAAAGCTGATGGATTAACTACAGTCTGTCATTATCTTGATTTATATGAATCTCAATCTTTATAATTACATTACAAAGTTCCTCCCCAAAAAACTGCTTAAGTTTCAAAATATTCCAATTACCATTTGCAATTAAGCAATCCATCGTTTCACCCTACATAATTTGAACTAAAACAAAAGTTGGCCATGATCCAAATGTCCTCCAAGATGTTGATAGAGCAACCATTTGTAACTTCCCACTTTACTACAGATTTTAATGCCTTCTTTCCACTGGATAGAATTTTATAATTAGATGAAGTTACCGCTGCAAAGACATAGTCATCTCTCAAATTTCCATACTTTTGGTTTAGCATTTGAAACAGCAAAGACTCCTCATCCTGAAGAACTCTCCAAGCTAACTTAGCTCTTAAAGCATCCACATTTTCCACACAAGATCGAATGCCTCTTCCTCCTTGGTCCAATGGTTTGCACAAATTTTTCCAGTTGACATAATGCAAACCAAACTCCCCATCTTGTTTGTTCCAAATAAACTGACGGCAAAGCTTTTCTACATCTTTTAAAATGCATTTAGGAACTAATGAAAAAGTGCAATAAAAATTTGAGATCGAGAGTAAAGTTGTTTTGATCAACAACATTTTACCAGCCAATGAAAGCTGTTTGCTGCCCCACACCGCTGTAAGTTTCAAGGCTTTCTCCACAATGAAATAAAAATCTGCAGCTTTTAACCTTCTCAAAGCCAATTTAATTCCCAAATACAAGAATTATTTAACCACTTTAAAGCCCATGATTCTTTCAACAGTTTTTCTTTTCCTTCTTTTAAAATGTTTGCCAAATAACATAACAGATTTTCCAACATTAACTTTCTACCCTGTCCAGCTACAAAAATCTGAAATTGATTCTTTGATTTCTCTAACTTCTTTAACACTAGCATGAGAGAAGATAATGATGTCATCTGCATATAAAAGATGTGATAATTTTGGCAAATTCCTTCCAATATGGATACCCATAGCTGTCTTGTTAAGATTGAACCGGTTAGTTGAGCACATAAAATGAATAGATAGGGAGAAAGAGGACATCCTTGTCTAAATCCACTTTTTGCATGAATCCAGCTAGATAAACTACCATTAATAAGCAAAGAAAATTTAGGAAATTCTACACATTCCATGATCCAGCTAAAAAAAAGCTCTAGGAAACCAAAGTATTTTAAAACACCTTTGAGAGTATTCCAACTCATGCTATCATAGGCTTGCTCTAAATCAACTTTAAAAGAAACCAAGCCATTCAAACATTTAGAAGTTTTGAATTTTTGAAAAATCTCCTGAGCCAGTAGAATATGTTCTCCCATTGCTCTTCCATTGATAAAAGCTGCTTGCTCCACCGACACTACTTTATGAATCATGTTTTTTCATTCTATTCAATAAAATTCTAGCAACCACCTTATAAATAGGCCTACATAAACTGATAGGTCTATAATGGCTTGGTAAATAAAGAACCACCACTTTTGGAATGAGAACTAAAAGAGTTTCTTTCCATTCAACGTTCATTCTTCTCATTTTAAAGAATTGATTAACTGCACACCAACAGTCAATCCTGATAATATTCCAATAAACCTTCATGAAGGAATAGGTAACTCCATCATTTCCAGGAGCAATACTATCATTAGTCTGCAATACAACATTTTCCAATTCTTCCATAGAAAGATCTCTGTTTAAATTTCTTTTATCCTCCTCATCAATCATTTTACTGGGACATGACCATCCTTCAAGATTACCCTCTCTTCTATTCCATTTTTTGCTGAAAAATTTCAGAAAAGCTTCAAAAATGAGCTTCTGATCCTCAATGGTTGCTCCATCTTCATTTATAATTTTATATATACAGTTTGAGTTCTTCCTTGCAGATGCAAACAAGTGAAAAAAATTGGTATTAGTGTCAATTCCCTTCATCCACCTTATCTTTGCTCTTTGCTTCCACCATGTATTCATTCTAGCCAATACTGAATTCAAATTTCCAACATGAGATCTAAGAATAATGATTTCTTCTTCCGTCTGCCATCCTATCTCCGCTCCTTGGACTGTAGCTCTAGAATTTTGGATTTCAGGGAAACTTTTTGCTGTTCAAACTGTTTGAATTTAGCTCTACTCCAATAAAATGGAGCCTTCATAGATCTTCAAAATTTAAGATTCAACACATGAGCATACTCTCCATTAATCTTTTTGGACCAAGCTGCTTTAACAATTCCAATAGAAGCCGGACAAGAAGCCCAAACTTCCTCAAATCTTATTATTTTGTCAGCTGCAAAATTAGCATCCAAAAAATTCAATATGATAGGACAATGTCTGAAGCAACCCTTGTCAAATGTCTTACCAATATCCGATTGAACTGCAAAACAACCGGATTCACATAGCATCTATCCAACCTCTCCAGAATTCTAGCATTACCATTCTTATTATTGCACCAAGTGAATCTTGGTCCAACAATATTTGCTTCATGAAGGTCACATCTTTCTAAGAATGAGCTCATTTCTCTAGCTCCTTGAGAGAACCGAAATGGTCTTCCTTCTCTTTTATCTTCATTAGCCAAAATACAATTAAAATCCCCCCCCAACAATTACAGGATTATTGTTAGAGCAAAACTCCTCCAGATTATCCCATAAAATTCTTCTATGAGCCACTTCTCTACCACCATACACCGTGGCTATTCTCCACTTTCCCATCTTCATGACTTCTAGATCACCAATGATAACTTGATTAGAAGCAAATAAGCAAATAAATGAAGCTTGCTTACACTTACATAATAACAAAATCCCTCCAGATAAACCAACAGCAGGTACTTGAACAAACTTCCAATCATTCCCAATGAGGCTAGAATTATCATTATTGCTGAAGTTTGAAACTTTTGTTTCTAAAAGCCCAACAAAAAAAACATTATTCTCTTTCACTATCTCCCTTAAATATAGAGAAGCCTCTTTTTTCTTGGCTCCTCTACAATTCAAAAACATAATTGAAGCCATTTATGAGACAAAAAGGGAAGAGCTTCCCATTTTTTCCTTCAAGTCATGGTCTAATTTTCTCCCTCTCGGTAGCAGCTTAACAGGTCCAAGTCTTCTAAGCTCCTTGCCAAGCTTACTTTTGATGTTTGAAGAACCAACTTTACTGAAAACTTCATTATTATTAATTTCACAATCTTTAGGAGAACATGCTTCATTATTCACCTTAGGATTAAAAAATGGCTTGACAATCTGTGTCTCGTCATTTACTTCAATATCCTCTGTTTCATGTATAGCTTTTACACCTGTTTGCAAAACAACTTCCTCCACTAGACTTGTAAGAACTGAAAATTTATTTGCCTTTTGAATGTCTTGATCTTTAGTAACTTCTCCAGGTTCAACAATTTCCATAGATTTTGCCTTGTCCTGTTCAGAAACAATAGGACCAGTTGACTTTTCTGTTTCAAAAGTTTTTCTGTTATCAACAGTCTTCTTTCTATATGATTGTTTGTTCCCCTGATTCAACATCATCTTGTTTGGAGTCTTGTCTACAAAATTTATCTTTCCACAAAAACCATTCCCATTAGAATTTTTCCTTCCATATCTGACATGGATCCATTGTCCATATCCACTGTCTTCTATAGTAGTACCAGCTTCAGCCAATATTTCTTTGCTTGCAATAACACAAGGATTCTTTACACAGCTTTCTTTTGCACCTAGGCTTTTAGAGGCCTGCACAGCAATCTTTTGAAGGCAATTGATTTGGTCATGACCAATTTTACCACAACCAAAACAAATATTAGGAATCTTTTCATATTCCAATTTCTGATAAAATTTACTGGAATTTCATTTTCAAATAAGCACAAGCACCATCCATTTCCAAGCCAAGTAAGCTTAAAATTGCCCATTTGTGACCACTGTCTCCTTAGTTCAGAATTCACCATAAATGAAGAGACATTCTCTCTAAATACTTTAATCACTAAAGCCTTTTGTAAAGTTTTGGTATTTTCCAAAACTTTTTCTTCATACAATTGAATTGTTGAACCATCTACAGAAATACAACTACCAAAATTCCAGTCAGAATAAAAAATCCTCCTATGAGATTTCTTTTGCCAAGCATTCATCAGATTGTTCCCAGTTTGTTCTTTAAACGAGCCAGCTTCTTCAATATTCAAGCATACAGGTCCTCAATCAGCTGAATCACACATTTGAACCTTGTTCAATTCAGTTTTCTCTGCATAATTCTATTTCTCCTCAATTTTTTTATCAATTATGATTTTTTCTGTAATCTTCTGATTTTCAGCAACTTTCATCCCATATTCAGTTGATTCTGTCAACACAGTCGAGACAAAATTATTAAATTTGAGGAGCTTTGGATCTTCTGAAGCGATTCCTTTACCTTTACCTACAACTGGTAAAGGTTTTACATCCATCTGCCTTCCTTCATTGATCGTCAATGGTTTAGTGTAAGAAGAAATACTTGCACCATTATTCCCAGACTTTGAGATGATTCTTGCATTTGAATTTCCAAACACCGGAGGCGATTTGTTGTTGAAGATTCATTTTTGAACATTACGTCGAACTCCATTCTAATAATCCCCGGCTAATAGCAGGCGACCATCCGCCTTCATCGGCCACAGCTTCCTCACCGGCAAATAGGATTTTGAAAATCACCTTCTCTCTCTAGAATTCCCTTAATTGCTTTCCTTAATTACAATATTAATTTAGGCATAATTATGTTGCATCATCCAGGATGACGTCCAAAAAATAAACAATACCTAAATAGATCTGGCAGCTGATTCTTTCTAATTTGAGCATATCATCCCGGCCGATACAAACATCATCTAGGATAATGAGCTTAAAGACGGCTGCCTTAACCAGGATGCCCTAATTAGGGTTTCTATTTTTAACTGATCGTCGAGGACAATTTGTGGATCATCTCAGACGTTGTGACCAAAAAACAGAGAACTCTAAAACATAAATAAGTGAGTAAGGTTACAAGTAAGCATATACCCTTACAAAAAAAAAATACATTAATGAAAATTAGAAATAAAACTTATTTTGCCAAAACTTGAGCTTTGTAAGGTGCACTGTAATCCTAAAATGTTAGTAAACATAGAAACAAAAAAAAAAATTACAAATAGTGGCAGACAACAGAAAGTGAGCCAAAATATTTGTTATTATCAAAAGCATAAACTCATAGACTCGAGTTGCAACACTAACTATTATCAGTAAAAAAATAGTTAACCTTCACAGTAGCATTTGAGGAAGTAATAGTAATAGAATCAATTGATTGGCAACCCAACCAGTGATCCTGCCAAAAGAAAATATTGCCACTACAAATGCCCCAAAAAATAAAAGGATCCATAACTCATTTAACCTTGCAAAGACTGCTAAACTTTAGAATTACCTTTACTTAAACAACAAGTTGTAGGATGCTTTCCCAATAATATTTGGCAACCATAAAATTAGCCCAAAAGCTGAAATTAGCATGGAAAATGTACCATTGTTATAAAGAGAATGCATAAGCCAATTCATTCATAGATTTACACGCCATAGCACCTTCATCCAAAGTACCACAATATTTATCACATGAAGACCAGTGGATTTTGGAAGTGCTACAAGCCCCTTTCCAAAAAAATCAAAACTATCATTTGTTGTAAGAGATAATTTTTTTACCTTGTCCTCCATATTATGTTATGATGAGTTTGAGACGAACTTTTCCCAAAAGGCCTTTTGAATACTTCACTTCACCTTTTTGAAGAAAGATTTCTTATCACCCTTTTGCTTGTCCAGGTGAGTTTTTAGATTGGGGTAGTTGTGTTTTATGTGTCCTAGTTTCCTGCATTTAAACAAAAAGTGTCAAATGTTACTTTAAAATTTTAACTTGTTTTACCTTTGCTCCATTATTCATGATATTTTTGCTTTCAACACATAATGCTTTTGATTTGCCTGATCTTTAGTGCTATGTCATCATGTTTTCAACTATAGAGCTGTCACTTTCATAATCATTAGCTTTCAATGACACTACTTTGCCTTTCTTTTGATCACCTATATCAAGAAATCTTTCACTCATAATTTTTTCAAAGGCAATGATTGAACCAAAAAATTATCAATAAAATAAATATTTAAATCTTTAAATTTTAATATAGTTGTAAGTTTAGCATTATAGTTAATAGCTTTATGATATAGAATTTTGCTAACCTGCTCAGAGTTTGAATGTTCTCTACTTTGGTCATACAAGGATGTCACTATCTGGCTAAACCTATTATATGTGTATGATATAGTCTTATTAGGATTCATGTGAAAGAGTTCATGATCATGTAAGAACATATTTAACTGAGACTTCTTAACTTTCATGGTACCCTAATAATTGATTCATAACTTATCCAAATCCTTTTGCCAGAATTTATGTAGAGACCCTCATGTAATCTTTGGATATGAGTGCAAAGAAAAAAGTTAAAACATTTGATATTAAGTTGTGCCAGATCACTATCCTTATTACTCCATTCAATAAATAGTGTTTCAATTTTCATGCCATGTAAAAATTTAAACGAAGTAGAATAACCTTCTTGAATCATATGCTACACATGCAAATCAATAGATTGTAAAAAAAATAGGCATACAAATTTTCTAAAACTAAAATGGTATTTTATCAAATAATAGTGGAAGAGTTATAAAATAACCCTCCGTAGTATTAGAAATTATAAAGTGTGCCATTTGCTCTTTTGTCAAGGGTTTTTAAATCACTAAATATGATGACCGCCTCTTATCTCTACAATTTGAAGAGCTTCTCTCATGTTAGATTTTGCTATATACACCCTATCCTATTGAACTTGTCTTCAGCGCACATTTCCTAAGACGTGAATCGATGGGGGGCGGTGGGGGGGGGAGTGCCCATTTGTTAATATTAATAAGTATATTTTAACCATGCAATGAATTCTTTTTTACACAATTGGGTTAATGGAATCATAAAGCAAGTAAAAAAAACACTTGATAAAAAAAAATATTTAATTTAGCTCTTTTGATTTTTATAATAAAAATAAATAAAAAATATGTTTCTTAATTTTATTTTTTTAATAAAATGAATAAAGCGTAATAATCCATTGCATATTTTCTACAATGATAAATGGCAAGATATTAAAATGCAAGAAAAATAAAATATAAAATGTATAGTAGAATGAGTACACCAGATTTTATAGTGGTTTGGTTAAAATAAGACCTACGTTAACTATTTGAAGACCTCTCTATGTATTTCACTAAATCCTTTTTTTCCTCTCCTATACCCCCCACATTAAGGTGGAGAATCCCATACATGATCTCTTTGACAAACTAGGTGTGACAAATGTACTAGAATTCTTTTCTCCATCCAAGTGAGGTACAGAACCTAGAAATACTTTTTCACTCTCCTAATTAAGGAAGATAATCTTGGAATCCTTTTTCACCCTCCCTGTGATGGGTGAGAACTTGGAAATCTTCATCCTTAAAGCTATTCTCCCAAAAGCAACGCCAAAGAAATAAACAAAGCCACTAGAGCAATCAAGGTGTAAGCTAGCTTGGGGAAACCATATGCAATCCGCTCACACAACTTCTCCCTCTCTCACAACTTCACCTTCTCATTATCCAATGCTATAATACCACAAACTGATATCTCCTAGAATGCATTTAATAGGAAAAGATATTTCAAAATACTAGTACAAAGGTTTTTATACAAAGCTTCTAAAAACCCTAAAATTTTTATTTGATTAACTAATCATAGGGATTAATTTAGGTAAGTTTTTAAATATCCTATTATACATACATCATCATACAAAATGATTAGTTGAAGATTTCAAATTTAAAATAAATACTTAAATATGATTGGCAATGAGGCTTTTTGGGTTAATTTGATCATACAGCACGATCGTGTTTGTACAACATGATTAGTTTAAAAATATTAATTATAGAATTTTCCATTTTAAATAAATTTTTAAATAACTTATTATATAGTTCAATATGGATAGTAAGGTATGATTAGTTAAAAAAATTAAAATTCATTTTCTCACTCCCTTGTGTGTGTATATATAAGTTTGCCAAATAAACATTTACCTTTACATGCCTTTAACTTAAGACATAAAAAAGAAAGGAATGAGGATTTCCGAATCTTGCGAACATCATCTTTTTCTACCCAATGTTGAGCCTTAAAAGTTCTTGGATAGTTTATGATGTATCTAAATTGTTAGTACACAAAAAATAGATATGAAATTCAAATTCTAGGTGAAGAAGAAATTCATTCAATAATGTTTAATATCATCAAAATCACAAGATTTGGATCCCAAATTTTAATAATAAATATATATAATTGGAATTTCCTAAGATAGAACAAATACTAAACCCTATCAATTTCTCCTAATGCCTTCATAAATCTCCAAGAGCATGTCTAAACCCAATGGAGTCCATGGTGGAGCATGGTTGACGAAGTTAACCATAAGAGCTTCATTTGATTTATATAGCCATTTTAATGATTCAATCTATTTAAAACTTGGTATGGAATTCAAAAACTTTTAAAAACCTCAAAAAACTTCCCAAATGGATAAAATAATAAATTAAACTTTAACAGTGCATGTCAATCTTATATAGTGGATTATTAGCTTGCCTCAGATTTTTTATTTCATTTTCCATCTTGGATGGGATGTAATAGCATCAGGAAGTTATAAAATAGATGAATGCAAGCCTATGTGTATGATATATAAACCATTTGATCAAGCTATCCATCTTAAGGCCTAAATTTCCCTTGAGCACTTGCCTTTATGCGATTGGATTTATTCAAATATTGGGATGGTCTGAGGTAGCCAAAAATCCATACATATACACATCCAATATGACAATAATTTTCTAAATTTTTCCGAAGAGAGGAACCAACATTCAATTTCCTATGCTTTCGCAGTTTGAGTATTCATTACCTATCTCTCCCCAATCCTCTAGTAGTCTTTCATTATGAGTTCAAGCGAGAACTAGCAAACTATTGGTGCTGAGGAGGTCAAGATCGATCCAATTATCCTTATAGTTTAATCAATGAAGAAGAGTTTCTCCTCCTATTCAAATAAGTATATTTATATTAATTCCCTCTCAATGCTACTCTATTTTGAGCTAACCATCAAATCCAAGCACTTAACTTAGAGGTTCTTATTCAGGGAAAATTATGTAGTGTTTTATTGTCATAAAATTCTTATAAAAATCTTATTTTTAGTTGATTCTATGTAAGAATGCCTGAACAAAAAGTGATAAATTCATAAGGGTTGAACAAACATCACAACACTGTAATTATAAGTGCCCCAACATCTAAACACCAATGCACAAGATCAAGACATCATTGAAAGTTCATTAGGGATGTTAAGCCCTACAGAACTGGCCCAAGCTAACCAAGAGGGGGGGGGAGTGAATTGGTATTTATAAAAAAAAAATTTCACAAAGAAGTAAAATCTCATAAACCAAAATCACACCACAAGAAAAATAAGTGCAAAAATTTAAAGTGCAAAAGCAAGAAACAAGAACACAAAGATTTATAGTGGTTTGGTCAACTCGACCTACGTCCACTCCCCAGAGGCGCCCTCTGATTATTGCACTACAATCGTGACTCTCCTTTAGCCCCCACAGCTAGGCGGAGAAGCCTTTACAAAGAACCTATTTTTTGCCACCCCGGCAAGGTAGAGAACCTATCTCCTTTTGCTTCCTCCTAAAGCTGGCAGAGAACCACAATCAAATGCTGAGTCCTTACCTCTACCGACCCTTCCACTGATGAGAAACTCTAGACGAAGAAGAAGAAGGGCGATCCTTGAAGCAACCCTTGTGAATACCCTCACAATCTCCCCCTCACAAGATCCTCTCTCTCTCCCTCTCTCTCTTTCTCTCCTCAAGGTCTTCTCAGGTCAAGGCAGTAGCAAAAGATTGTTCAAAATGATGAACAAGAGGTCTTAAATAGAAGAGCTTCAAAGGAGCTCATTAATTGCAAGTTGCCGACAATATCATCCTGGCCGATCAGTACAAATCTCAGAAGATCGGCCAGAGCATCGCCCTGAATGCAAGCTGGATGATTTAAAATTGGCTTGATCATCCAGGAAGATTGCATGACTGTCCCGGCCGATCAGTACAAATCAGAGGAAAATTGTCCAGAGCATCGCCCTGAATTCAAGCTGGCCGATATTCATCGTCCAGGAGTAACTAAGGTTTTTTTATAGATTATCCTGGCCGAACCTGAGATCGTCCAGGCTGAGATGATAATATCAATCATCCTTAATTACTTTATTGATTTGTCTAATCAATTAAGGCATAATTGTAAAATATCGCCCAGGCCGATCCAAGATCGTCCTGGCCAATTACTAAAAATACAAAATACTTTAATTATTTATGGCGGCAATTTCTTTCTGTTTTGAGCTTATCGTCCTGGCCGATACACGTATCATCCAGGCCACTCTGTTAATGAAAGCTGCCTTAATTAAGAATCCCTGATTAAAATTTCTATTTTAAGCCAGATCATCCAGGACGATGTAAATGTCATCCTGACTGATTAGAGTAAAAATAGAATTCTAAGTCTCTCAAGTGTGTGTGTGTGTAGGGTTACTTAGCATCAGTCTCTTTGAACATTACAAATAGACTCAAGAAGAGAAAAAAGCAAAGTACAGACTGACTCAATCCTAACCTACGCAATCTTGAACTGGCTTCATTTATTCGTCTGATCTTCGATTCTTGAAAAGTTAGAAGTATTATGTAGTCCAAGAGAATCAATAGTGTTTGTCAATCATCAAAACATAAGTAATGAAAATAGATTTGCAATAATCTCCCCTTTTTGATGATGGTAAACACAAGTAGGAAAATCTTAGTAAAAACAGTAGTTAATTAAACTTTCAAATTTACAAGCACATCAACTTTTCCTACCATATCCTACTCCCCCTTTTGTCATCACAAAAAGAGGGTCCTAGAGACATAAAAAGAAAAAGGAAACAACACAATAGAGA
Source organism: Dendrobium catenatum (assembly GCF_001605985.2). Classification (NCBI taxonomy): domain Eukaryota; kingdom Viridiplantae; phylum Streptophyta; class Magnoliopsida; order Asparagales; family Orchidaceae; genus Dendrobium; species Dendrobium catenatum. Next base: position 2,295,618 of record NW_021318787.1, on the reverse strand, counting down.
CTAAAACAAACTACAATATAAACTACAAAAAATAGAAAATAGAAAACAGAAAACAAAGACTAGAAAAACGAGGGACCCTGATCATCAGATGGAGGTGGTGGAGGTGGATGCTGAAAGTAGCTAGCTAGCGTAGTGAACTGAGCATTTAACCAGGCGATGTCTTGGTCATGCTGCTGCTGCTGGTGAGTAATGAAGCTGTCAAAATGGGCTAAGTCCTCTGTGCGGTGTTGCTCGTAGCAGGCCATATCCTCATAATTTTGCTGCTCCTGTATAGCAACATAAGCATCCAAGCGGGTCTCCCATCAATCAAACCTCTCTATTAACTGATAAAATGGTGAGTGCAGGTGGAGAGGAACATGATCAGGAATGGGAGCGGGAGCGAGAGCCCCCTCTTCCTCAGCACCCCGACCTTCCCCATCTTCTGGGTGGATACGAGTACTATGAAGGATAGTGAAAGAATTGTTTGAGTAGCAAGGAGGCTGAAGGTCATGACGAGCAGGATATTGAAGATTGTACTTGGTTTTAAGAATGTAGGCTATGAGATGTCCTAAAGCAAGATTTGGTTTCCTCTTATGGCCTGGATCGTGAATAGTTGTTAAATGATCAATGTAGCGAAAGAGTAGATCAGTGGCATTAAATTCTCTCCGGGCCATGATGAAAAAGGTAGTCAAAGAAAGTAGAGGAGTGATGTGGATTCGGTCCCCAACTTTTGAAATAATTGAGGTGCGAAGGACATGCTGAACTGTCTTAGCATCTTTAACTAAAGTGCTAGTCTCTCCAACATGAAAGGGTGTGTTGGTTTGGCGAAGAAAATGGTTTGTTGTGGACCAATCAAAATCAGGATCTGAAACGATTATGTGCAGCTTATCTCCGGTGGTGGATAGCTGTAAAAGTTCTGCACAGTCCTGATATGTGATCTGGATCGGGCGTCGATTCACGTAGGAGGTCAGGGCTGTGAAAGTAAAATTTATGCAAAGATTTGTATAAAATTTTAGCAGAAGTTTAGAAGAAAAAGAGACAGCTAGGAAAAGTATGAAACAAAGAGAAGTGTGGGAAAAGAGATCTATTATCGGATATGAAAGGTTTGCAGGATTGATTGTTCTGAAAAGGGTAATGCCACACTATATGTAGCGACGGTAAGCTGCCTGATCCTCAGACTCCCTGAATCGAGGGTCCTAAGTGGCCCTCGAGGAACTTCCAGAAGCCTGTCGAACCCGTTTCCCACCATCCATAGAAAGGAGTTATCAAGGAAACACAAGAGGAGAAGGGATGTGAAATGAAAAACATGGCTGGAACGGCCTGAATTTAAAGAAACGGCCATATCGTCTAGGCCGATCACAGAATCATCTAGGACAATATGGCATAATAATTGCGTACATGCCGATTGGTCAAAAAGGCGGTCCGATCGGCCGGGCCGATCAGATATCGACCAGGCTGATTAGAGATAGGCGATCATCTCGAGGAGTCAAGCCGGATGGCCGTTGAAAAGCAGATTATCTGGGCCGATTAGGTGTATTGTCCAAGACTATGCACAATCATTGATCGTATCGGCCGAAGTTAAAATGTTTTAGATCTGTACCATGTGTGTCGTCCAGGACGAACAGTGGATCGGCCAGGACAATTGTCCAATAAAGGATCGTCTGGGGCCAATTTTAAGGATTTAAACATGCTGACACATGGATCGTCTAGGACGATTCAGTGAATCGGCGAGGACGATGACCATAAAATGCATCGGCTAGGACGAAATATATTATCGGCCAAGACTATCATCATGATTGTAATAGAGTTCGATCAGATCATCCAGGATGATATATGATCGTCCAGGACGAAGAGTTATAGCAAGGTTAGAAAAAGGTTAAACAGAAGGAATTTTTGAAGGAATTGTCCTATCGTGGAGGACGATATAAAAATCAGCCAGGATGATGTGATAAGGGATTTGAATCCAAGAAAAGATGTTGATGATCAAAGCCCTCAAAAATAAAAGACTCACAATTCAAAGCTAGAAACAACAATAAAATAGAAAAAAAAACTAAAAACAAAAAAAAGAAGGAAAAAATATTTTTTTTTAACAAAGAATCTATACGTCAAAATTCTCAAACAATTAAATTTTAGAGATTTAAAAGATCAAATAGTTTAACAAATCAAAAATCAAAAAAAGGTAGAATATCCGATCTTGTTAATCCCTAGCTCGGACTTCTTTTAGAGCAATAATCCTCCTTTAAAAAAATAAAAGATCTAACTCAGAAAAACTTTACTAATAAGGTTCAATCAAAACTTGGTTACAAAGAAAATATTTTATAAATAATATACCAAAGTAATTTTTCTCAATCATGGAATTTGATATCAAGCCTTTGAAAGCATCAAATAACCAATGAGTTCTCTAAGTTTTAAGACTTCAGAAAAGAGATAATAGCTTGTATTTAATGGGCTTATTTTATGCCTCTTGTATCTTTGATTTGGCTATTTGAGCATCTTGATTTTTGATACACATTTGTGTATATAATTTTCATTTCAATTTTTATCCTTTTCACTTTCCCTCTTAATTCTTTCAAGCTAAATTCTCTTTAACAAAAACCCTTAAAAAAACCTTAGTTGTGAGTATATCCTCCAAATATTAGAGAATAGGAGCTCTCTCTCTAATATAGGGAAGAACAACCCACAAAACAAAATCATAATCATGTGATAAATGCAATGGCAAGATTTCATTTAACTTGAAAGATATATAAGGACTTTGGATATTATGCACAAGATAGATTATTGTAACAAGATAAAATGAATCATAGTTTTAAAAACCAGTTGTCAATATGAGATAGACTTTTGTCTAGAAAAGAAAATTATGTCACTAAAAGAGGTTAGAGGGAGGGAAACCATCAACGGTGTTTCTCCCTTTAACTGATTTAGATATGATAATCAATGGCTTTAAATCTCCAAAATCTAAAAGCTTAAAAAATAATCATATGGAAAACCAATCATAAAAGCAAAGTGAAAACAAAACAATCTAAAACAACAAAGAACTAGCATACAACAAAAAAAACATAAAAGTAATTAAAAAATATTTCAAGAAATTATGAAGCAGCAAGTTTAAGCAATTATGAGCTGCGAGCCTCCATATGTCCAATTATCCTATGCTCCCATGAGGTCTTTGGTGAGAGCACACCTATAAAACTCAACAACAATCAGATTTAGGAACCCAAACTGGTTTGGGTCCCTTCTCAGGAAAAGTAGAATACAATGCAGGTGTGGTATGCTGTGAATCATATACCTTATGTCTCCAAACCCAATGTGTACTATAGTGAATGGTGCAAGTGTGTGAGATGTATCCTAGCATGCCACAAGAAAAACATCTAACTCCAGGAAAATGTTTTCTTAAATGGTTTGAGTTATAATGCCTCTTCCTATGTTTTGGCTTTGGATCAAGACAAGGCATCATCCAAGTTTTCATAAGTGTATTCAATTCATTTTTGATCCTCAAGTTTGTATTTTTAGAACATCATTCTCAACCCTTAAGGTTTTCTCTTTCTCTTTAGATTTCTTGAAATCAGATTGAAGAGAGGTGTGTGAAACTTTTAATGCTTCATTCTCATTAATTAATTCTGAGTGCTTTTTGTTCAAATCATCAAATTCATCAAGAAGAGCCATGTGATTAGAATCAATCATTGAATGATCTTTAAGAATAACTTCAAACTCTTTTTATAAATTTACATGTTCTAATTTTAGGTTTGCATGAGTCTTCTTAAGTTTTTTGTATGATGCATGGATTTTCTCATAAATCTCAAACAATTCATCATAAGTTGGTTTACATACCTCTTCCTCCTCACTTTGCTTAAGATTATCTTCCCCCATTAAGCATAGGTTTGTTGTCTCTTCCTCTGGTTCAGTTTCAGAGGAATCAGTACCAGATTCTGCCCAGAACGCCTTTTGGATTCTCTTCTTGTCCTTCCTAAACTTAGGTTTCTCCTCGCCCTTTTCCTTTCCCTTGCTCGGGTGATCTTGGAGTGTAGGACAATCGGCTTTCACATGTCCAGGCTTCCTGCATTCATAACAAACGACATCAGAAGATACTTTAGAATATTTTTGATCCTTACTTTTTCTCCAACGATTCTTTTGCTTCTTCCTTAGAATGCTTTTGAATTGCCTTGTGATGAAGGAAACTCCATCGCTTTCAGACCCGAAAGTTTCAGAATCTGATTTGTGCGCCTTCAGTGCAACTATTTTCTCCTTCTTCTTCTCACCTGCATCAAGATTTCTTTGATTCACCCCTTGCTCGTAAGCAATAAGTGAGCCAAGTAAATTATCAATCGAATACGTATTCAAATCATTAGATTCAATTATAGCAATGATTTTAGTATCAAAAGATAAAGGCAAGCATCTCAAAATTTTGTTTACTTTTTCAAAATTTGAAAGTTCCCTTCCTAAGGCATGCAATGAAGTAACAATCTGGGTAAACCTAGTATACATGTCATAAATTGATTCATGAGGTTTCATACGAAAAAGTTCGTAGTCATGCAAGAGAATTTTCAAACGAGATTATTTTACTTCATTGGTTCCTTCATAAGTGATACATAATTTATCCCAAATTTTTATACACATTTTGCAAGTGGAGACACGCATGTAATCCCCAGATTTTAAAGGACAAAAAAAAAGTTCAAACATTTTGCATTTAATTGGGCTAAATCTCTTTCATCGAAAGTCCATTCAGTAAAAGAAATTTCAGTTTTAACACTATTAATTTCACGAGAAGGTGGAGAATAACCTTCTTTGATAAGCATCCAAATGCGGTAATCAGTAGATTATAAAAATGTTGACATGTGGGATTTCCTAAAATCAAAAGGTAGGTTATCAAACAGGGGAGGTTGGGTAATAGAATACCCTTCCGTAGTGTTACGATTCCCAAGGTTAGCCATGGATCAAAATTTAAAAAGTTTTCAAACTAATTTTTTATGAATTCCGCTCTGATATCAATTGAATGTTCGTTAGGGATGTTAAGCACTATAGAACTGGCCCAAGCTAACCAAGAGGGGGAGGGGTGAATTGGTATTTAAAAAAACATTCTTTTCATAAAGAAGTAAAATCTCATAAACCAAAATCACACCACAAGAAAAATAAGTGGGAAAATTTAAAATACGGAAGCAAAAATAAGAACACAGAGATTTATAGTGGTTTGGTCAACTCGACCTACGTCCACTCTGTAGAGAGAGTTGCTATTTGCATGTTTTATATTCTTGCAACTTGTATTATTTTGATGATTTCAAATATTATAATTTTTATATATCTCCTAACACTTGTTGGAAGTTTTATTTTTGCTCTAGTGTGTACTAACATTTCAGAAAATTCAACTCCAAGTGATGAAGACTTTAAACTATTCATTTGTAAATCATAAGTTTTTAAATGAAAGGAAGTGATTGTAATTGAGTGAAAAATCACAACACACACTCTTAAGGGACAATTTCTGTGAATTGATCGTACGGGACGATCATGTCAATTAACCCCTCAGGAGAGCAATGGATTGAACAGGCGAGGAGAAAATTTTCTAAGTCCTAATTATCCAGGATGAATTTAATATTCGTCCCGGGATGAACTTCTCGGGATTCTCACTTGCACTGTTCATTAGATGAAAAATAAGTTCATACTGGGACGAAACTCTCTGTATGAGATCGTACAGGATGAATTTAATTTTTGTCCGTGGACGAAACTCTCTGTATGAGATCGTACAGGACGAAATTAATTTTCGTCCCTAGATAAAACGCTCTGTATAAAATCGTCCCAGGATGAACTGAACTAACTTACGTCAATTGGTTACATCCAGTAGAATTTTGGGAGCCGACTTATGTAATAACCATTTTGTACCGGACGAACATAGTTCGTGTGGGAGGATGAGCGTGTACGAACATAGTTCGTACCAATATACATTAGGATAGTTTCCGACACTTTAAGTAAAATCGTCCAGGATGATCCACAATCGTACAGGATGATCCACTGCGTACAGAATTCAAAACTTGTAGTTTTTGGGCAGTTTTTCTTGTCTTTTGTACATATACTTCAAAATATACTGCCACCCAATCTTTTTGCCATTTGATCTTCGTGCCTATTGAAAGAAAAGTTAAGGAGAGAGTGTGAGAGAGCATTTAAAGGAGGATTCCTACCACTGGAGCGTGAGGGCTTCACTTGGTGTTCAAAGGTAAGAATCTCTACTTATGATTTGGGATTACTTCACTCTTTAATTTCTTCCTTCTAGATTTCTAGTGAGAAGATCTGTCAAGGAGATCGGGTTCTCTGCCCACACTTGGATAGTGTGAAAAGACGAAGGGTTCTCTGCCCACACTAGGAGAGTGTGAAAAGATGAAGGGTTCACTGCCCACACTAGGAGAGTGTGAAAAGACAAAGGGTTCTCTGCCCACACTAGGAGAGTGTGAAAAGATGAAGGGTTCTCTGCCCATACTAGGAGAGTGTGAAAGGATGAAGTGTTCTCTTCCCTCACTAGGAGAGTGTAAAAAGATGACGGTTCTCTGGCACACTAGGGAAAGTGTAAAAGGATGACGGTTCTCAGCCAACACTAGGGAAAGTGTAAAAGGACGACGGTTCTCTGCCGCGTCGGGTAGTAGTGAAAAGAGTGGTTGTAAAGGCTTCTCTGCCTTGCTGTGGGTGCAAAAGGAGAGACACTATTGGTATTAGTGCAATACTCATAGGGTGCCTCTAGGAAGTTGATGTTGGTCTTGTTTAGACCGAACCACTATAAATTGTGTGTCCTTTTATTTTACTGCTTTTTATTTTCTGCATTTAATTTAGTATTTTAAAATTGTGGTTGAAAAACTTTTTATAAAAATTCATTAAATTTTAATATTGGTTAAACTTATCAAAAGAGGAAAAAATTTTAAATATGAATTCACCCCCCCTCTTGGTAGCTTTGTGACATTAACTTAGGTCTAACAACCTATTTACTAGACTCAATAAGTGGTATCAGAGCTCCGTTTCAAAATCATAAGTTTAAACTACTTTTTGATTACCGTAGATGGCTATATTTGGAAATTGAAATACACCTGAGGGTTACTCTATTACTAGACCTCCATTGTTTGACAATATACCTTTTGATTTTTGGAAAACACGCATGTCTACTTTCTTACAGTCACTTGATTATCGTATGTGGATCTTAGTCCAAGAAGGTTATACAAAACCAACTAGATTAGTTGATGGAGTTAGGGTAGAAACACTTTTTGCAGATTGGACTATAAAAGAATGAGACTTAGCACAACTAAATGCTAAATGCTTAAATAGTTTCTTTTGTGCTTTAAAATCCGAAGACTACATGCGGGTTTCCACATGTAAAAGTGGAAAGGACATATGGGATAGACTTTGTATAACTTATGAGGGAACTAATGAGGTTAAGCAATCAAGACTTAATATCTTGTTACATGACTATGAATTATTTCACATGAAACCAAATGAATCCATTTCTGATATGTACACAAGATTCACATAAATTGTCACCTCTTTGCATGCACTTGGTAGGGAACTAACGAATGCTGAAATGGTTAATAAGATTCTTCGTTGTTTACCTACTGCTTATGATGTTAAAATTATTGTAATTACAGAGTCTAAAGATCTAAACATTTATTCTATCGACAATCTTCTTGGTTCACTCATTACGTACGACCGAGGGGTTAGTCAAAGAAAGATTGATGCATGTCAACCACGAAAGAAGAAGAATATAGCACTAAAAGTGGAAGAGTCTGAGAGTGAACACTCACAACCTGAGGATGAAGATGATATTGCATTAATGATTAGATAATTCAGAAGTTTTTTGAAGAGGAAGCAGAAGAGACGCCATCAATGGAATAGAGGTAAGTTTAACAGAAATGACAAGGTTTCTAATGAAGTGATTTGTTATGAATGCAGGAAACCAGGTCATATCAAGACGGATTGCCCAAAACTCAAAGCCACTCCTAACAAGGAAAAGGTAGAGGAGAAACCAACTATATAGAAGGGCAAGAAGAAATTTCAAAGAGCTTTTTGGGCAGACTCAGCTTCAGATTCATCAGAGACTAAAAAGGAAGAAGAAGTCACTAATCTTTGCTTGATGGCAGATAGTCTTGATCAATCAGATCAAGAAGAGGTATATGACTTAAGTTATGATGAATTGTTTGAAGTTTCTGAAAAAGATGCATGCTAGTGTAAGTTTAGAATTGGAAGAGCTTAAAAAAGAACATAAAATCCTTAGGAAAGATCATGCTTTAATAGATGACAACCACATGAAATTACTTTATGAATATGATGATCTGAATAAAAATCATGAGATTCTAAAATCATTCTATGCTGATCTTGAAAAAGAATTTAAAAAATTTAAGGATGAATCAGAGAGCAAAACATATCAAATCAATTATACAAATTGAATCTTGGAAGGCATGAATTCATTTTATAAGTTGACAATAAAAGCTCTAAATGATAATAGGATTCCCCCAAACTTGAAGATTTTACAAATCCTAAATTTTATCCTAAATATGTGGAATCCCTTAGAAGACAAACAAATGGTAGAAGACTTAGGAATATTTTTCCTAATGTTAAATGTAATAATTATGGATTAGTTGGACATATAACACACACCTGTACTTTAAAGATGAAATCTCATTTAGTGTGGAGACCTAAGATGCATAAACTTAGACATATCATACATGCATCTGATTAGCTAAAAGGTGAACCCAAACTTGTTTGGGTTCCAAGGTCTAAAATTTGATATTTTTGCAGGGTCGCTCTTACACAAGACCTCGTGGAAGCATACGGTACCTGGATAGTGGATGTTCAAAGCATATGACTGGACATACGACTCAATTCATAATGCTGGAAGTCAGAAGTGGAGGCAAGGTGACACTTGAAGATAACACCACAAAGAAGGTGATTGGATCAGGTATGATTGGAAACTTGAAAAACTTTTTTATTGACAATGTGTTGTTGGTTGAAGGATTAAAGCATAATTTACTAAGTATAAGTCTGCTATATGATAAGGGCTATAGTGTAAAATTTTTTCCTACTAGTTGCATATTAAGCATAAATGGTATAGATGTACTGAATGGAAAAAGGATAAGCAATGTTTATATGCTAGATTTAAATTGCATTCATACTCCAACTGCCTTTTGTTTAAAAATTATTTCTGTTGAGTCATGGCTTTGGCATAGGAGACTTTGTCATTCTAGCATGAAAAACCTTAGAAAGATTACCCAAAAGAATTTAGTGAGAGGTATACCTAAGCTAGACTTTAATAAGGATCACCTTTGTGATGCATGTCAATTAGGCAACCAAGTAAAGTCCTCTATTCAGTCCAATAAGGATCTTAGGACTAGTAAATCTTTGGAAATCTTACACATGGATCTTTTTGGACTAGTTGGAACTGTAAGTCTAGGAGGGAAGGTATACAGATTTGTTATAGTGGATGATTACTCTAGATTCACTTGGGTTAGATTTCTATTTCATAAAAGTGAATCATTTGAGGAATTTAGAAATTTTTCAACTTGGATTCAAAGGAAATTAGGGTGTGAAATTATTTCTATACAAAGTGATCATGGAGGAGAATTTGAAAATGAGAGATTTGAAGATTTTTGTAAAGAGAAAGGAATTGATCACAATTTTTCTGCACTTAGAACCCCGCAGCAAAATGGGGTAGTCGAAAGGAAAAATTGAACATTAATAGAAGCCGCCCGAGCTATGTTGGCAGAATACTCACTTCCTAGATATTTTTGGGCTGAGGTAGTTAGCAATGCAGGTTATGTTCTGAATAGGGTGAATGTGAGATCCAATTTAAATAAAACACCCTATGAATTGCTAAAGGGAAGAACCCCTAATTTGTCACATTTGCATGTTTTTGGTTGCAAGGTGTCTATTCATAACAATAGAAAATCTGCCTTAGGAAATTTTGATCCAAAATCAGATGAAGGAATTTTTGTTGGATATTCAAGTGTTGAAAAATCTTATAGGGTGTTCAACAAAAGAACTTTGGTTATTGAAGAGACCACCCATGTTGTATTTGATGAATCTGGAAATTTGGAAGAGCCAAATGTTATTGAAATTGAGATTGAGGATAATTCCCAAAAGATTGATAGAATAAACTTGGAAGAAAATATGGAAGAGAATTTGGAGATAGAAAACCCTTTGCCTAGAGATTTGAGATTTTCTAAAAACCACCCAAGAGAATTGATTATAGGTGAACCTAGTGAAGGTGTTAGAACTAGACATGAATTAAGAAAGGAAGTCATTTATTTAGCCTTTATTTCAACTATAGAACCCACTAATATTGATCAAGCACTTTCAGATGAATTTTAGATTTTTTCCATGCAAGAAGAGTTGAATCAATTTGTAAGAAATAAAATTTGGGAATTAACTTCAAGGCCAAAAGATCAAAGCATAGTTGGAACTAAGTGGGTATTCAAAAATAAAATGAATGACTCGGGAATAGTCATTAAAAATAAGGCTAGATTAGTTTCTAAGGGGTATAATCAGATTGAAGGAATTTATTTTGAGGAGACTTTTGCCCCTGTAGCTAGACTTAAAGCAATTAGGGTGTTGTTAGCCTTTGCTTGTTCTAAAGGTTTCAAATTGTTTCAAATGGATGTGAAAAGTGCCTTTTTAAATGGGGTAATTGAAGAGGAAATTTTTGTAGAACAAGCTCCAGGTTTTGAAAATTCTAAATACCCAAATCATGTTTTCAAATTAAAAAAGGCATTATTTGGACTAAAACAAGCACCTAGGGCTTGGTATGAGAGGTTAAGCACCTTCCTACTTGAAAGATCTTTTGAAAAAGGAAGTGTGGATACAACTCTCTTTTTAAAGAAATTTGGAAAGGATATACTCATTGTTCAAATTTATGCGGATGATATTATTTTTGGATCTTTAAATAAAAATCTTTGTGATGATTTTTCTAAAATAATTAGTATTGAATTTGAGATGAGTTTAATGGGAGACTTAAATTACTTTCTAGGCTTTAGCATTAAGCAACTTGAGGAAGATATATTTCTTAGTCAATCTAAATATGTTAAGGACATCCTCAAAAAATATGAAATAGACAATGCTAAACTTGTTAGTACACCAATGAGTTCCTCAGTTCAGTTAGATAAGGACCCTAAGAGAAAATATGTTGATCAAAAGAAATTTAGAGGGATTATTGGATCATTACTTTACTTGACTGCTAGCCGACCAGATATCATGTTTAGTGTTTGCTTGTGTGCTAGATTTTAATCTGATCCAAAAGAATCACATTTGACAGCAGTGAAAAGGATTTTAAGATACTTACTAGGAACTCAGAACTTAGGAATTTGGTATCCAAAGTTTAGCTCTTCATTTGAAATTATTGGTTATTCAGACTCTGATTTTACAGGCTGTAGAGTGGATAAGAAAAGCACTTCTGAAAAATGTTAATTCATTGGAAATTCATTAGTTTCATGGTCTAGTAGAAAACAAAATTCATTGGCCATATCTACTGCAGAAGCAGAATACATTGCACTAGAATGTTGTGTAGCACAAGTACTTTGGTTAAAACAACAGTTAATTGATTTAGGATTAACTATAGGCACTATACTAATTTATTGTGATAATACTAGTGCTATTTGCATTTCAAAAAATCCTATTCAACATTCAAGAACCAAACACATTGACATAAGATATCATTTCATAAGGGATCATGTATCCAAGGGAGAAATTGAACTTAACCATGTTTCAACAAAAATCAACTTGCAGACATTTTCACAAAACTTTTAGCCTTTGATACTTTCAGTACATTAAGAACTAGGCTTGGAGTGATTGATTTAAATGCATAGATAAAAATATTTTCTACAAAATTGATATTTTGTTTTTATTTGTGTGTTAATTGTATTTTTCTTTTGTTTTGTTTTGTTGTAGTGTTTATTTTTGATGTGTATTTAAGTGTCTCATTTATGTTTATTCGTTTTTATTTTGAGTGTGAAAATGAAAAATTTGTGGTCATCATCATCCGGGACGAAACTTTTTCGTACGAGACGATGTGTGTAAAATTACTAACTGCGTGATTTCAAACCGTCTTAAGAGCAGTTTTTAATGTATTTCATCTGTACGATCATCACGATCGTCCGGGACGAAATATTTTCCAAACGACGGGACGATTGAATACAGCAGTTGAATGGATAAGACAATTTTTATTATAAACTTTGTCCTTACAAACCTTTGGTTCGTCCAGACGAACTCATGTCGGTTCATGGCAGGGGAATGTTTTTAACTGCCATTAAAAAGAGTTAAATTTTTTATCGTCTGTACGAACACGTGTTCGTATGTACGATCGTCTTGGTCAAAAGTCTGTACGAAAGGACGCTTTGAAAATTATGTGTTTACGAAAAGTCATTATTTTTTAAACTCATTAATTCGTCCATACAAAATATTTTTGTACGGGACGAATTTAATTCGTACGGGACGAACGAAAATTTTGTCTGGTACGAGCAGTCGTTCTTCTTTAAATAATGGCAGTTTTTACTGAACAGTCACTTTCACACATCTCTTTCAAACCTTTCCACTCTTCAAATCCTTCAATGGAAAGTTCTAGCAAGCGCCAAAAGACATTAGCTAAGGGCCCTCCAAGAAACACATCCGAAAACTTCCTGTCTAGAGCCAATGAAGAATCTTTTCCTAGGTTTGCCTCTGCAAAAATCACCCCATCTAGAGTTCTCCTATAGGATCAACTAACTTTTAAGGTAATGCACTTGTTTGCCTCTACCCAATTTAGTTTAATCCTCACTCTAGTCCATTTCTACAATAGAGAAACCTTTCACTATTTCTTGGCAAACATGTCATTCAACTCCGACCATTCTGTCATCACTTCTTTTGTTTTCAAAAAGAAAGCTGAAATCACTATAGATGATTTTGGTATCTTCCTAAACCTAAGGACTGAAGGCTTAAGAGCACATACCTTAACCACCATAAATTTTGACTGGACTGAAGTTAATAGGGTGATTAGAGGAATAATAGTTAAGGATCATCAACCTAAAGTTTCAACTTTATTGCGTGAAGCCCATATCATCCATCACGTTCTAAGAACTTCCATTATCCCTAAAGCTTGTGATAGAATCAACATCACTCCTCTTCTTTCTACTGTTACCCACTTGATTATGACTAGATAATCTATAGATGAGACCTAACTCCTAATTGGCTACATTTATGGTCTCTCAGAAATTTGTCATATTGATCATAAAAGGAAGAAGAACATAGCCTTAGGATATCTGATTGCTTATATTTTGGAAAATAAGTATGATTTAACTCATCCTGAATAAGACTTTGAAGAACCACTATACTACAACGACGCATCCTTTAGGGCTATCTTCAATAAGGACGAGCCCAGCAGAACTCATGTAGTTCTAAGTAAAACATAAGAAGAAGCTAGACCTTCACATGCTGCTGGACCAAATTATGAGGATTTGGTTCAAAGATTTGAAAATTTAGAGGCTCTTTTTGATCAAAGATTTGATCAAATTGAAACTCACCTGCAGCAGCAAGATTGTCAGTACAATCAGGATATGGGATATATGCGTGAAAAAATAAATGCCATTAATTCCAACATGTTCACGATGAGAAGTTACTTCAACTTCTTTGGTGCAGCACCACCTCCTCCTCCAGATCAGGGTCCTTTAGAATGATTTGTTCAGTGTTTGTTCAATGTTTGTTCTATGTTTGTTCTATGTTTCATTATTGTTCATGTGTTAGTGATTTCTTTTTGTGTGTTGTTTTTTCCATGCTTTAGTTATGTTTCTATTGATATCAAAAAGTTTAATTTGTAATAGTTTTACCCGATATCAATATAAGTTTCAATGTTTTGTTGTTAAATATTTTAGAAATGTGTGTTAAACTTTATGACATTCCTTTTTTTTATTTTTATCTTAATAGTGCTTTATTTAATTTTGTAAATTAAAATTAATTTTATTAGAAAATATAATTTTTCTAAATGTAAGAAATGCTTATAACTTGATATTATTAGAATTTTCAATTCCATGTCTCTTCTTTAGACTTCATTATCTTTAATATTATTATTGCAATTTAGATATTTTCTTATTTTATATTTTTCTTTTCAATTAATATTTATGCACTTAGAAAAATTTGAAATTCTAGATTATTGATTTTGGAAAGAATTCAAATACTCTTGAGAATTGTAAAAATGTACAAAAATCAAAAGAATTCTACAAAAAATTTGCAATGACAAAAAGAGGCACAAAATAAGCCCAAAGTAAAAAAAAAGGGGGGGAGAGATGCACAAAAGTGTGCCATAAAAATTGAAAAAGATGTGCAAAGCACCACATGTGGTAATTACTTCTTTCCAGACTCTTTTAATATCTTAATTCAAATTGATCTAATGTTCATTTATAATTTATATTGAAATTTGAAATATAAAATTTTTTATTCATCCTTAGTGCAATGATTCTCTTTATCTTCATGTATAAATTGACACATGCCCTTGAAAAATTCTTTTTATTTTCTAAGTTATATCACTTCTTAAATTATATGAAATTTTATGTTTTTCTAAAGTTTTTTAATTTTATTTGCATATCTTATTTCAATCACTTTCAAGATTAAAATATCAAATGGATTTCATACTTCTGCTTACATTTCTAACATTCTTTTCTTCTTCACTTTTTGATGTTGTCAAAAAGGGGGAGAAATTATTTGTTGCGTATGTTTTCGTAGTGTTTGATTTTTGTATGTGTGTTTGGAATTTTTTTTGTTTTGTTGTTTTGCCTTTTGTGTTATTTTTAGTTGTTTAAAATTTTTGAAAAACAAAATTTTTTAATTCTAATACCTCCTTATTTTCATGAGTTCATCAATTCAGGAGGAGTTTAGGAGATACTTAGAATTTGAAACCCTACAAACAATAATTGTTTTGCCATCATCAAAAAGGGGAAGATTGTAGAGAGAGTTGTTATTTGTATGTTTTACATTCTTGCAACTTGTATTATTTTGATGATTTTAAATATTATTGTTTTTATATATCTCCTAACACTTGTTCGAAGTTTTATTTTTGCTCTAGTGTGTACTAACATTTCAGGAAATTCAACTCCAAGTGATGAAGACTTCAAACTATTCATTTATAAATCATAAGTTTTTAAATGAAAGAAAGTGATTGTAATTGAGTGAAAAATCACAACACACACTCTTAGGGGACAATTTTTGTGAACTAATAGTATGGGACGAACCTGGTTCGTACGGGACGATCATGTCAATTAACCCCTCAGGAGAGCAATGGATTGAACAGGCAAGGAGAAAATTTTCTAAGTCCTAATCGTCCAGGATGAATTTAATATTCATCCCGGGACGAACTTCTCGGGATTCTCACTTGCATTGTTCGTCCAGATGAAAAATAAGGTTCGTACCGGGACGAAACTCTCTGTATGAGATCGTACAAGAAGAATTTAATTTTCGTCCCTGGACGAAGCTCTCTTTATGAGATCGTACAGGACAAAATTAATCTATATAAAATCATCCCATGATGAAATCTGTTCGTCCCAGGACGAACTGAACCGACTTACGTTAGTTGGTTACGTCCTATAGAGTTTTGGGAACCGACTTATATAATAACTGTTTCGTACCAGACGAACATAGTTCATACAAATATACATTAGGATCGTTTCCGACACTTTAAGTAAAATCATCCAAGATGATCCACGATCGTACGGGACGATCCACTGCGTACAGAATTGAAAACTTGCAGTTTTTGGGCAGTTTTTCCTGTCTTTTGTATATTTACTTCAAATTATACTGCCACCCAATCTTTTTTCCATTTGATCTTCGAGCCTATTGAAAGAAAAGTTAAGGAGAGAGTATGAGAGAGCATTCGAAAGAGGATTCCTACCACTGGAGCGTGAGGGCTTCACTTGGTGTTCAAAGGTAAGAATCTCTACTTGTGATTTGGGATTACTTCACTCTTTTCTTTCTTCCTTCTAGATTTCTAGTGAGAAGATCTGTTAAGGAGATCAGGTTCTCTGCCCACACTTGGAGAGTGTGAAAAGATGAAGGGTTCTCTGCTCACACTAGGAGAGTGTGAAAAGACGAAGGGTTCTCTGCCCACACTAGGAGAGTGTGAAAAGACGAAGGGTTCTCTGCCCATAATAGAAGAGTGTGAAAAGATGAAGGGTTCTCTGGCCACACTAGGAGAGTGTGAAAGGACGAAGGGTTCTTTGATTTCACTAGGAGAGTGTAAAAAGATGACGGTTCTCTGCCAATACTAGGGAAAGTGTAAAAGGACGACGGTTCTCTGCCAACACTAGGAAAAGTGTAAATGGATGACGGTTCTCTGTCGCACCGGGTAGTAGTGAAAAGAGTGGTTGTAAAGGCTTCTCCGCCTTGCTGTGGGTGCAAAAGGAGAGACACTATTGGTATTAGTGCAGAAGGAGAGACACTGTTGGTATTAGTGGATGTAGGTTAGGTTTAGACCGAACCACTATAAATCGTGTGTCCTTTTATTTTACTGCTTTTTATTTTCCGCATTTAATTTAGTATTTTAAAATTGTGGTTGAAAAACTTTTTATAAAAATTCATTAAATTTTAATTTCGGTTAAACTTATCAAAAGAGGGAAAAATTTTAAATATCATTTCACCCCCCCCCCTCTTGGTAGCTTTATGACATTAACTTAGTTCTAACAACCTATTTTCTAGACTCAACACACTCCTCGGAGGCGCCCTCCAAGATTGCACTACAATTGTGACTCTCCTTTAGCCCCCATAGCTAGGCGGAGAAGCCTTTTCAAAGAACCTCTTTTTGCCACTCCGGCAAGGCAGAGAACCTATCTCCTTTTGCTTCCTCCTGAAGATGGCAGAGAACCAAAATCAGATGCTGAATCCTAACCTCTACCGACCCTTCCATGGATGAGAAACTCTAGACGAAGAAAAAGTAGAGCGATCCTTGAAGCAACCCTTGTGAATCCCCTCACAAGCCCCCCCTCACAAGATCCTCTCTCTCTCCCTCTCTCTCTTTCTCTCCTCAAGGTCTTCTCAGGTCAAGACAATAGCAAAAGATTATTCAAAACGTTGAACAAGAGATCTTAAATAGAAGAGCTTCAAAGGAGCTCATTAATTGCAAGTTGCCGACAATATCGTCTAGGCCGATATGGTCTTCATCCTGGCCGATCAGTAAAAATCTCAGAAGATTGGCCAGAGCATCGCCCTGAATGCAAGCTCGACGATTTAAAATTGGCTTAATCGTCTAGGACGATAGCATGATCATCCCGGTCGATCAGTAGAAATTAAAAGAAAATCGTCCAGAGCATCGCCCTGAATTCAAGCTGGCCGATATTTATCTTCCAGGAGTAACTAAGGTTTTTGAATAGATCGACCCGGCCGATCCTGAGATCGTCCAGGCCGATATGATCGTATCAATCATCCTTAATTACTTCCTTGATTTATTTGATCAATTAAGGCATAATTGTAAAATATCGTCCAGGCTGATCCAAGATCGTCCTGGCCGATTACCAAAAATACAAAATACCTTAATTGTTTATGACGGCAATTTCTTTCTATTTTAAGCTTATCTTCCTGGCCGATACACGTATCGTCCACGCCGCTCTGTTAATGACGGCTACCTTAATTAAGAATCCCTGATTAGAATTTCTGTTTTAAGCCAGATCGTCCAGGACGATGTAAATGTTGTCCTGATCGATTTGAGTAAAAATAGAATTTCTAAGTCTCTCAAGTGTGTGTGTGTAGGGTTACTTAGCATCAGTCTCTTTGACCATTACAAATAGACTCAAGAAGAGAGAAAAGTAAAGTACAGACTGACTCAATCTTAACCTACGCAATCTTGATTTGGCTTCGTTTATTCGTCCGATCTTCGATTCCTGAAAAGTTAGAAGTAACATGTAGTCCAAGAGAATCAATAGTATTTATCAATCATCAAAACATAAGTCATGAAAATAGATTTGCAACAATCATGGCAGTAGAGCCTCTAGTAAAATTTAAATTAATTTAAAACCCTAACAAATGGATGGTCATTATTGTAGTGCTTCACAACTCCACAATAAAAAAATTTAGAACTATAGTGCAAGACTTTGAGGAGATTGAGTGTTAGAGAACTGATCATCATAATGACATAATGCTGGACTACATATTCAAGTGTCACAACACTCAAGTTTTGTAACACCATGGTGGAGTAGTAGATGAAATGTAGAGCTATAAAAAAGGAGCTAAATATTTAGTTTGTTTAGCTAATAGACATGCTAAATCATTCCATTATTATAGTAGAGCCTACTTAATAGTGTTGAGGTGGTAGTTCATATCATAACATCGTAAGGCCACCATGTCTAGCACCACAACACTTATATCCATTTATGAACATAATGTAAATAGTTTTGAATTTTTTTTTGTAAAGAGTTTAATCATTTTTAGTTATTTTTGAGTGTTTCTTTATAGTGCCACCTTGAAATCAAGTCTAAGGGGGACGAGAGGAAAGAAAAAAAATAGTAAAAAGATTGGTTGGCCTACTTCATTATGAGAAAGAAAATAATGAAAGAGGAAAGGAGTGTGGAGAGTGAATTTCTACTATCCTTAAGATATCTATTTAAACTTTTATCCTTATATATTCTTTTTTGAGTAATTAATAAAAAGCTATTTTATTTTATTTTCATTCAATGGAAAGCTAAACTCCTAGTTTTGGGATAGTGAGGTGAAGCCTTAATAATTACTAATGTAGAATGTTGTGCTTTAATGTATTAATGGTTGTTTTTCATATATATCATTCTAAATGAAATTTAAAAAATGGCCATGTGAAGAGTTAAAATATAGTGTGATATATTACCGTAATGGAGGAGTATTAGAACAATTAAGAGTATTAACATGAAACTATTGCATACTCATATATAATATATTTAGTGTTCTAGAGTCTATGGAGATATAATTGATGTAGGAGGCCAAAAAAATTTCTTCACTTTCTTACAAACGCAATGGATATCTAAGGATGTATGTGCTCTGATTCACAAATAATATCAGACACTGTACTTTGGAAAGCTTTCATAATTAACTATCATCAATCCAAAATACTTAATCTACATATATCTTTTATTTCTTCTGCATTTCTTAACCAAGGCATAATAAAAAAAAAATTCTTGTGTAGGATAAACATTGTTGCTAAAATAGGAAGTATTAAGGAAATTGCATTACAGCATAACACTTTCTCGTGGGATCTAAACTCTCATTTTACTTTTATTATTATTATTTTTTTTTGAGAAAATGCAACCAAGTGCTTTAAAATTTTATTAAAATAATAATAAAAAAGCTAAGAAATAACACTAGATTCCTCCTTTAACAAAGGAATAAAAGGAGGAACCTTATTCAAAACTAAACATCCCAAATAAAAGAGCTAAATATTGCATAGTTAGCACAATGATCTACTAACTTATGTTATTTCCTATCTATGTAATTAAAAATAACATTTTTTATCTCTTTAAAGGAAATTCCCAAGTCATGATTTTTGTTATAGAAACCATCTTGGAGAAACTTTATAACATTTGCATTATCACTTATAATGATGATCCCGTTGTAGTTTAACATCCAATCTTTAGCCACTTCTTTAATTGATTTAATAGCTAATTGTTCAAGCCGAGATAGAACCCAATATACACAACTATGTCCAAAAGCCAATAGAAATCTACCTTTAAAGTCTCAAAAAACTCCGCCAATCCCAACTTTATAAGATTGAAATAATGATGCTGTTGCGAATCTGAGATTATGGATTAGACTTTTGATGAAATTAAACATTCATGTTTTTTCTACGACTGCCTTGCCTACTAACTTTTTAGGTCCACAAGATCGAGCACAACTCTATACCAGTTCAAGATTGGGTAGATTTAGTTTGAGTCAGTCTATAATATTTTCCATTTCATAAGTCAATTGTAAAAGTGGTTCCTAATACTAAGTAATCTTGTACACACACACACACTTGATGGATTTTCTGTGTTTTTCTATTTTGAGTATATCATCCTGGGCAATGTTCATATCGGCCAGGACAATCCGACTAAAAACAAAAATCCTAATAAGGGCATCTTAGTTAAGGCAGCCTTCCTTAAGCACATTGTCTTATACAATCCTTATATCAGCTAGGATGATAAGCTCAAATCACAAAGAATCAGCTTCCAGATGTATTTAGGTAAAATATATTTTTAGACATTGTCCAGGATGATCCTTTATATCATCCTGGTTGATACAAAAAAGTATGCCTAAATTAATCTAGCAAATATGAAAAGTAATTAAGGATGATTAATACGATCACATCGGCCGGGCTGATCACAGGATCGGCTAGGGCGATGTCTTGGATAATTGACATCAGCTAGACTCTAGTCAAGGAATAATCAGGACGATTGTACTCAGATTTGAACTAATTGACTTTGATGATATTGTATCGACCTAGACGATGTAACAAATTTTCTTCTGATCGTCTCAAATCATCCCGACTGATTGAGCTTAATTTGTACTGACCATATATCATCCTGGACGATAATGTCAGTTCTTGAAATTCTATTTAAAGGACCCAAATTTTCTTATACCAAGAGACCTTTAGCTGCTATCTTGACCTGAAGGAGCTAAGAGGAGAGGGAGAGAGAGGGAGGAACTTGTGAGGGGGAGTTTGTGAGAGGGATTCACAAAGGTTCCTCCACGAAAGGTTCCAAGGCGTCTTCTCCACTCTTCATCCATCATCCTTGGGGGTTCAAGGGAGGTAAGCTTCAGCAATTGGTCGGGGTTCTCTGCCTGCTTCAGGAGGAAGCAAAAGGAGTTGGGTTCTCTACCTGCTTCAGGAGGAAGAAAAAGGAGCTGGGTCCTCTGCCTTGCTAGGGGTGGCGGAAACGAGTTTTTGTGAGGGCTTCTCCGCCTTGCTGTCGGAGCAAAAGGAGAGTCACCTTTATAGTGCAATACTCGAAGGGCTCCTCCGGGGAGTAGATGTAGGTCAAGTTGAACGAACAACTATAAATTCTCTGTTTTCTTTTCTTACTACATTTTCGTATTTATTTTTTCGCACTTTGATTTATGTGGTGATTTTGGTTTATGATTGTGCTTTCGTTTAAGAAATTTTTAAAATGCCAATTCACCCCCCCCCCCTCTTGGTTTGCCTCAGGCAAGTTCTTAAGGGCTTAGCATCCCTATCGAACTTTCAAGTGGTATCAGAGTGGGAATCATAAAAATTAAGTTTGAAAACTTTTTGAATTTTGATTCATGACTAACAATGATAATCATAATGCAACGGAAGGATATTCTGTAACACAACCACCTTCATTTGATAAATTTCCTTTTGATTTTTGAAAAACTTGCATGTTTACTTTTTTACAATCGATTGACTATCATATGTTGATGCTTATTAAAGAAGGATATTCTCCACCTTCTCGTGAAATTAATGGAATTAAAACTGAAGTACCTTTTACTGAATGGAATTTTGATGAAAGAGATTTTGCACAACTTAATGCAAAGTAATTGAACTATTTTTTCTATCCTTTAAAATCTAAAGATTACATGTGTATTTCTACTTGCTCTACTGGAAAAGAAATTTGGGATAAATTGTGTATCACCTACGAAGGCACAAATGAAGTTAAACAATCTCGATTGAACATTCTTTTGTATGATTATGAACTTTTTTTATATAAAATGTCATGAATTAATATCTGATATGTATGATAGATTTACTCAGATTGTTACTTATTTGCATGCCTGAGGAAGAGAACTCACTAATTATAAAAAAGTGAACAAAATTTTGAGATGCTTGCCTTCCTCTTTTGATGCTAAAATAACTACAATTACTGAATCCAAATATTTAAATACTTATTCGATTGATAACTTACTTCGATCACTCATTGCTTACAAGCAAGGAGTGAATCAAAGAAATTTAGATGCAGGTGAGAAAAAGAAGGAGAAAACCATAGCATTGAAGGCTAATGAAATAAATTCAAATTCTTTTGGGTCTGAAAGCGATGAAGTTTCCTTCATCACTAGGCAATTCAAAAACTTTCTAAGGAAGAGTCACAAGCATCATCAAAATTGGAGAAAATGTAAGGATAATAAAATTTTTAAAGGTTCTTCTGATATTGTTTGTTTTGAATGCAACAAACCTGGACATGTCATAGCTGATTCTCCTATACTTCAGGATCACTCAAGCAAAGAAAAGAATGAGGAGAAACCTAAGTTCAAAAAGGATAAGAAGCGAGTCCAAAAAGCTTTCTTGGCAGAGTCTGTATCTGACTCATCTGAGATTGAACCTAAAGAGGAGACAACAAACTTATACTTAATGGCTGACGATTTTGAAAAATCTAACCAAGAAGAGGTATGCCAACCAACCTATGACCAATTGCTTGAAATATGTGAGAAAATTCATGGATCATATAGAGAACTTAAGAAAACTCACATTAGTTTAAAATTAGAGTTTTTGAACTTAAAAAAAAGATCAAAAAATTTTGAGTAAAGATCACCTTCAAATTGATAGTAATCATATGTCTCTACTTGATGAATTTGATGATTTAGATAAAAAGGATTCTGAATTAATAATTGAGCATGATTCTTTGAAAGCTTCCTACATCTCACTTGAATCTGATTTTAAAGCTCATACTAAAGAATATGAGAATAAAAAGCACTGTTTGGAGATTGATTTAGAAAATGCTCACTTGAGGTTTAAAGGAAAATTAAATACACTTGAGAGAAATTGGAATACATCAATACCTGATTTAAAGCCAAAAACTAGAAAGAAGCATTATAACCCAAACTGATTAAGAAATCCTTTTCCTGGTGTTAGATATTTTTCATGTGGCATGCTAGGACACTTAGCACACACTTGCACCATTCACCATAGTTCACATTGGGTTTGGAGACCCAAGTTACATGATTCACAGCATGCATTGCATTCTACTTTTCATAAGAATGAATCCAAACCTGTTTGGGTTCCTAAATATGACATTTGATGATTTTGCAGGTGTGCTCTCACCAAAGACCTCGTGTGAGCATATGATACTTGGACAAAGACTTGCGGCTCATAAATTGCTTAAACTTGCTGCTAAATAAAATTCTGAATTACATGCTTACTACTCTATTGAGTATTATTCTTTTCTACCTTAGTTTTTGTGTTAGATTTTCATATTTGTTGTTATTGTTGCTTTTACTTTGATTTATTTTTGCTTTATGATATTTTCTCCTCGTTTTTATTTTTTGGAGATTTATAGTCAATGTTTAAACATCTCTAAATCAGTTAAAGGGAGAAACACCATTGATGGTTTCCGTCCCTCTAACCTCTTTTAGTGGTATAATTTTCTTTTCCAAACAAAAATCTATCTCAAATTAACAACTGGTTTTTGAAATTAAGATCTTTTCTATCTTGCTACAATAATCTATCTTATATTTATAATATTCAAAGTTTTTATATATCTTTCAAGTTAATTGAAATCTTGTCATTACATTTATCATATAATTACTAAAGTCTACTTAGTGGTCAATTCTTCCTTATATAAGAGAGTGGGTTTCTCTTCTCTAATATATGAATGATCTACTCACAACTAAAAATATTTTGAGAGTTTTTGAAAAGGGATATAGCTTGCAAGAACAAAAAAATAAAAAAGTCCAAAGACGCAAAAAACAAAAAGATGCGTAATGATGCCAAATTAAAAAATATACACAAAAGTGTATCCAAAATCAAAAGATGTGCAAAGTGCGCCATTCAAATCGACAAGAGGCATAAAATGAGCCCACAAAAGACAAGCTTACCTCTCTTTCAAACTTTTAAATTTTAGAACAATTTTTGGGTTACTTGATATTTTCAAATGCTTGATTTCAAATTCCATGATTGAGACAAATTGCATTGGTATATTATAATATAAGATTTTTTTTGGATCAAGTTTTGAACGGATCTTTTTTTAACCAAATTAGTTTGTTCTGAGTTAGTACTTTTGCTTTCAAAAGATGATTTTGCCCTAAAAGATATCCGAGCTAGGGTTAATAGGATCGGATATTCTACCATTTTCAGATTTTGACTTTGTTAACTCATTGATCTTACAAATCTTTAAAATTTAATTGTTTGGAGTATTTATCATATGCATGCCTTACTAAACTTAAAAAAAAAACTTTATTTCTTTGCTAGTTTTTATGCCTTTTTCGTGTTTTATTGTTATTGTTCTTAGTTCATTTTATGGTTTTTGGGCCTTCTCTGATCATCTGCATCATTCCTCTGAAGTTAAAAATTTTGTCACATCGTCCTAGCTGATACCTATATCATCCTCGACGATATGTTCTTTTTCATAAAAAACTCCATCTACTGAATATTCTGACTTTTTTTTCTATTCAATCATCCTGGCTGATCCATTATCATTCTGGACGATATGATCATCCTCTACTACAATCATCTTGATCATTTTGGTCGATACCTTTTCATCCTGGATGATGCATTTATTGGTAATGACCCCATCCGATACACTTGTTCGTCCTGGATGATACACGTGTCAGCACATTTAAAATCTATAAATTCATCCGGGATGATCCAGTTTTGGACAATCATCCTGGATGATCCACTGTTTGTCCTGGATGATACACATGGCGCATGATTTAAAATATTTTAAATTTGGCCGATATGATCCATTATTGAGCATCATGCCAGACGATCCAAATAATTGGCTTGGACGATCAGCTTTTTCAACGGTCGTCCGGTTTGACTCCTTGGGATGATCACCTATGTCTAATTGTTCTGGATGATATCTGATCGTCTCGGACAATCAGATATCCTTTTTAACCAATCGACCTGTACACAATAATTGTACCGGATCATCTTGTATGATCTTGCGTTCAGCCTGGATGATCTGATCGATCCTTTAAATTCTAAGCCGTCCAACAAGTTTCTTCACACCAAAATTCTTTCATTGGCTTTCTACTTCCTGTTCCTTACTTTTACCTACTAATGGCTGGCGGCAAAAATTCTTGACACACGTTTGGAAGCTCTTCGAGGGGCATACTAGACCCCCATTCTTGGGAAGCAGATAATCAGGTTGCCTACCACTACTACAAAGAATGCAGCATTACTCTCTCCTGAACAATCAATCTAGTCACCTCTCCTATCCAGTACTCGACCTTTTCACTCACACCTCTCTGTGCTTTATTCTCACCCTCACAATCCCCTTTAATTATGAACTTCTTTTTGAATTTTACACCAACCTTCACTTCAATTCTTCCTACACTGCTCTCACCTCTTACGTGAATCGACGCCCTGTCGATATCACATATCAAGATTGTGCCAAACTGTTACAGCTGTCCACTAATAGGGTTAAGCTACATACCGTCATTTCTGATATTTATTTTAATTGGGCTACGGTCAATAACTTTCTTTATCACACCAATTCCCCCTTTCATGTTGGAGAGACTAACTCTTTACTTAAAGATGCTAGGACGATCCAGCATGTCCTTCGCACCTCTGTGATTCCCAAAGCCGGCGATCGAATCCATATCACTCCACTTCTTTCACTCACTACTTTTTACATTCTGGCCCATAGAGAATTCAATGCCATAGACCTGATCTTTTACTACATTGAGCATTTGACTACCATTTGAGATCTGGGTCATCGAAGGAAGCCCAATCTTGCTCAAGGACACATCATTGCATATGTTCTAAAATCCAAATACAACCTTCAATATATTGCTCCTCCAAACCATCTACCACCCTTCTAATCAAATAATTCCTTCAACATCCTTCACAGTACTCATCTACACCCAGGGGATGGGGAAGCTCAGGGGGCCGAGGTGGAGGAGGTTCCCGCTCCTGTTCCTGAACCTGTTCCTCTTTGCCAGCTTTCTCAGCTGGATCAGTTGGTGGAGAGATTTGATCAGGGGGAGACATGCTTCAAGATGTACATAGCACACTAGCAGCAGTACCACACTGAGGATGTGGCCCAGTTTGATGCCTTGTTGCACACCAGCAGTAGCAGTACGATTAGGACATGGCCTAGTTTGGGGCACAATTTGCTACATTTTCCACTTACTTCTAGCAGCCACCACCACCACCACCTCCTTTGTCTGATGATCAAGGTCCCTCATTTTACTAGTTTTAGTTTCTATTTTATTTTAGTTTTTTTTTCTTATGGTTATTTTAGTTTTAGATTTTTTTTTTAGTTTCCTCCTCCTTTTTGTGATGTCAAAAGGGGGAGAAGTATGATGTATCTTGAAATTTGATTCTGGAACTTAGTGAACTATTTTTTTTCATCACACTATTTTTATTAAACTATCATAAACTTCTTGAACTTTTTTTATTGTGTTTTCCATCTTCAAAAATGGGGAGATTATTGTGAATATGAGATTATGTATTAGACTTTTGAAGATAGCAAACATTCATGTTTTTCTAAGGCTGCTTTGCCTACTAACTTTTCAGGTCGGCAAGATCGAGCAACTCAAGACCCGCTCAAGATTGGGTATATTTAGTTTGAGTCAATCTATAATGTTTTCCTTTTCTTGAGTCAATTATGAAAGTGGTTTCTAATGCTAAGTAACCTTGCACAAACTCCCTTGAGGGATTTTCTGTGTTTTTCTATTTTGAGTGCATCATCCTGGATGATGTTCATATCGGCCAGAATGATCCAACTAAAAACATAAACCTTAATTAAGGAATCCTAGTTAAGATAGACATCATTAAGCACATCATCCAGGATGATCCTTGTATAGGTAAGGACGATATGCTCAAATTAGAAAGAATCAGCCGCCCGATCTATTTAGGTAAAATTTATTTTCAGACATCGGCCAGGATGATCCATTACATCATCCTAGATGATAAAGCACAATTATGCCTAAATTAATCTGACAATTATGGAAAGAAATTAAGGCTGATTGATACGATCAAATCAGCCAGGCCGATCGCAGGATCGGCCGGGATGATGTCCTGGACGATTGACATCAGCAAGACTCTATTCAGGGCGATGTTCAGGATGATTGTACTCAGATTTGAACTAATTGTCCAGGACAATATTGTATCATCCTGGACGATGTAACTAATTTTCTTTTGATCATCCCAAATCATCTCAGTTGATTGAGCGTAATTTGTACTGATCGTACAGGATGATAGAAATATCATCTTGGATGATACTGTCAATTCTTGAAATTCTATTTAAAGGACCCAAATTTTCTCATAGAAAGAGACCTTTAGTTGCTGTCTTGACCTGAGAGAGCCAAGAGTAGAGGGAGAGAGAGGGAGGGAGAGGGAGGAACTTGTGAGGGGGAGTTTGTGAGAGGGATTCACAAAGGTTGCTCCGAGCAAGGTTCTAAGGCATTTTCTCCAATCTTTATCCTTCGTCCTTGGGGGTTTAAGGGACGTATGCTTCAGGAATTAATCGAGGTTCTCTACCTACTTCAGGAGGAAGTAAAAGGAGTTGGGTTCTCTGCCTGTTTTAGGAGGAAGCAAAAGAAATTGGATCCTCTGCCTCGCCAGGGGTGGCGGAAAGTAGTTTTTGTGAGGGCTTCTCTACCTCGCTGTGGGAGCAAAAGGATAGTCACTTTTGTAGTGCAATACTTAGATGGCGCCTATGGGGAGTGGACGTAGGTCGAGTTGACCGAACCACTATAAATTCTTTGTATTATTTTCTTACTATGTTTATGCATTTATTTTTTTGCACTTTGATTTCTGTGGTGATTTTGGTTTGTAATTGTGTTTTGGTTTAAGAAATTTTTTAAAATACCAATTCACCCCCCCCCCTCTTGGTTAGCCTAGGTCTAGTTCTTAAGAGCTTAACATCCTTAACGAACTTTCAGATGCGTCCACATGAACCTTGATCCAATCAGGTAGAGGGGGTATACCAATGATTATCCAATAGTTTATGAAGCTGATTAGCAGCACTTTTACCTAAGTAAAGAGAAAACATAGATGCTAAAATTGTAGCATAGTTGAGAGCTTCCATAACAATGATTAAAGATCTATATTCTTTACCTTCATGAACAAGCTTATTCCTAGCTTTCCATGAAACATAAATGTTATTACAAAACAAATTGAGCAACCAATAGTTTTGTAATGGTATTGAGTTCAAGCATTCTTCCAATGAAGTGAATGTTGGAATACAAAATCCCCTCTGGTTTAGGTGCTTGAATATATCACACTGTTTTTTACATTATACAATCACATGTTCAATATCCTTTAGCATATTGCAATTTATAGGACACTCATTATGCCTTTGTAATCTTCTATAGCATAAAAAATCATTCATTGGAATGGCTTTATTAAACAATCCCTACCAAAAACCTTCAATACAAGGAGAAAGCTTAGCTTTTTTTTTTATCCATTTCTAGTATTAAACCTGCTGAGAATTATGAAATGAAGCTTTATATGCAAGAGTTGAAATTGATTTATGAGTGTTGTTTTTTATATTAATTCCATGCTATCCTTTAACAAATCAGAAGAAATGTGAATTTGACTAATCAAATTCATGAGATCATATCCAAACACCTTGCTAAGTTCCTCAATACTCCAACATCCTCTTGATATGAATATTTCCACTGTGAAATCTTCTAAGCCATGTGGAAGCACATAAGTATGCCATTTTTAAGATTTTTACCTAAGATCCATATATCTTTGAAAGCATCTATCGATTCACCATTAACATTATTCCATCTTACTACAGGCTTTAGAAATACTCCCCCATTATGTATAATTTTCCAAGCTGTGGATCCCGTCCTCTTTGAAAAATTATCCCCATAAAAGTAATCGTATGTAGGAAATAAAGCTTTATGCAACAATGATTCTTCCTCTTGATTATATCTCCAAGCCAGTTTAGCTCTTAGAGGGCCTACTTTATTATAACAAGAATGAAGAGCTCTCCCACCCCATTTGAAAGGCAAGCACATAACATTACAATTTACATAATGAAGACCATAATTACCATTCATTTTTTTCCAAATAAAACTTCTACACAGTTTATCAATCTCACCAAGAACGCCTTTTAGAATCAAGGAATGGGTACAATTAAAAATAGTATAAGAAAGCAATACTATTTTTACCAAATTTATTTTTCAACCAAGGAAATGAATTTACCTCCCCAAATATTCAATAAAAAATATAAAATCCTCTCTGACTAACCTTCTTAAAGATATATTAGTTCCAAGATAATGAAATTCTTTGACTCCTTTAATACCCATAATGCGAAATATAACCTTTTTCTTCCTTCTTCTTATCGTATTCCGAAATAGGATGCAAGATTTATTTACATTGACTTTTTGTCCATTCCAGCCATAGAATTCCTTAATTATACATTCGATATTACTTACAACCTTCAAATTTGCTTCTGAGAAAATTAAGATGTCATTTGCATATATCAAATGAGAGATTCTGGCCCCATTTGGACTTAGGCGTATGCCATAATTATCACCTCTTTTTTTAAATGCATTGGATAAAATTTTAGCACAAAGAATAAACATAAAAGGTGATAAGGGACAACCTTGATGAAATCCACACCTAGCATCGATCCATCTTGAAGAATTCCTATTAATTAACAATGAGAATTTTGGATTTTTGCACAATTCAAAATTAGAATAGCAATAGAAGAAGGAAAACTGAAGTACATTAATGCTTTCTCCAAAGTTGGCCATCCCATGGAGTTATAGGCTTGCTCTGAATCTAATTTAAAAGAAACAAATCCTTTAGTAGACTTTGAATGTCTGAATTTGTGGAAGAATTCAAGAGCCACCAATACATGATCTGACATGGATATACCTTTCAAAGAAGCTACTTTTTCTTTAGAGATCACTTCAGGAATGATGGAAGTTAATCTATTCAAAATGACCACCTTATAAACTTCATTACATAAGTTGATTGCCCTGAAGTTGGAAGGAGAAGTTGGATTAGAAACCTTAGGAATCAAAACAAGTAATGTTTCTTTCCACTTAGAATTCATCATTCCTGAGTGAAAAAATAGATTTAGATCATTCCAAAGATCTTCCTTGATGATGTCCCAATATCTTTTAAGAAAGGAGTAAGTCACTCCATCATACCTAGTTGCGATATAGTTGCAATATAGTTGCCAGATTTAGAGCATTTCACTTTTATTACTTCATCCACATGTGCCCTTGTATTATTTAGTGTGTTATTTATGTAAAATAAAACCTAAGCATATTTATACATCTCTGCTTAGTCGGGCCCCCATCAAAGATTTATTTAATATCATTGCTGGAAAAATTATTTACTTTTGTGCAAGTTTATTCTATATTATTAAAAAAGTGACATATTTAATCATTTTTGTATCATTTATCTTTTATCTAATTTATTTTTTGGGTTTTAAAAATAAAAAAATAAAAGAATTTTTATTTTTCTTTACAATTTTAATATAAGTTATTTTCTTTTCAATCTTGCATCATTGTTATATGTGTAGTAGATGTAGTAATAAGCCCTTATAGTTTGATTAAGGTATTGAAAGGACCCTTAAAATTTAGAAATTCTAAAAAGGTTATAACATTAGGAGTTATTTAACCAAATCTTAATTAGAACCATCCTTGACCCCTTGGGGAGTATGCTAATCCTATAGTAGATGAAATACATCAAACTATAAATAGACTTACTTTTTAAGCCAAAAACTTTGAGTTGAAACTTTTGATAATTTATATGATTTAAAATTCACAATTTAGGGGAACTCCTAATAAGGATCCAAACTTACACTTAGCTAGCTTCTTAGAAATTTATGCAACATTCTTTTTTTTTTTTTTTTTTGATGAAACTGCCAATTGCATTAAAAGCAAGAAATTAAACAAGAACAAGAAACTAAGTGATAGCTACCCTATCACTTTCCTCCTTTAACAAAGAATTAAAAATAGGAGGAACCTTATTGACTTCTAGAATGCCCCAAAAGAAATCACCTTTCAAAGCATAGTTAGCACACCAATGATCTAACTTGTTACAACTTCTATTAAGAAAATGAAATAGAATTACCTCAAACTCCTTCAAAAAATCCTAGTCCTCTTTCTTTGAATGGTCCTCCGCTCGGTTTTCAAGACTAACTGAGTCCAATAAATGCCTATTGACGTTAAAGTTCTCCTTCAATAATTAAGCCTTTAACATCCATCATCCAGTCCTTGATAACTCTTCTCAACGAACAGAAAGCTAATAACTCTAAGTATCCACTTTCCCAGTGCACCACCAAGAAAGCCAGTAATTTATGCAATATTCAAGTATAATGGTGTTAGTGATAATGTTATTAAGCTTCATAAATTTTTGTTTTCTCTAAGGGTAATGCTAAGCTGTGGTTTAATTCCTTGCGCTAGGGTCTATAACCACTTTGAATGAGTTGTCACATAAACTCCTAGCTATATATTTTCCATAATCTAAAAATGACATTCTTAGAAATGCATTAACATCTTTTATTAAATTTGAATGAGGGTCAATCTATAAAAGAAAGAAAAGATTCATCAAACTATCAATAAACTTACTATCCAAGTCAAAAACTTTGAGTTGAAACTTTTGATAATTTAGATGGTTTAAAATTCCTAATTTGGAGGAAATCCTAATAAGAATCCAAACTTAAACTTAGCTAGCTTCTTATAAATTTGTGCAACATTCAAATATAATGGTGTTAGTGATGATGCTATTAGGCTTCATTTATTTTTGTTTCACTAAGGGATAAAGATAGGTTGTGATTGAATTCCTTGCCCTAGGCTCTATAACAACTTTGAATGAGTTGGCACATAAATTGCAAGCTATGTATTTTCTACCATCTAAATTTGTCATGCTTAGAAATGACAAAACTTTTTTTACCAAATTTGAATGAGGGTCAATCTATGAAAGAATGGAAAGATTCAAGGGTATACTTAGAAAGTGTCCTGATCATACTTTGCTTGATTTGTTGGTGATTCAAACTTGTTATAATGTCCTTATAGGATCCATTAGGTTAATAATTGTTGTAGTAGCTAGAGGATCATTATTATTTAAACCATTAGATAAGGCCTATCAATTAATTAAAGAAATGATAACAAATAATTTACGGTCCTTCTAATAGGGTGAATCCTAAGAGAGGAGTTAGATGCTTTAAAAATTTTTACTTTTCAAGTAGCTATCATTTATAAGAAGTTGAATAATTTTGGAGTTGGTTTAGGATCTAGATCACATATGCTTTTAGAAGGGTAAGATTTGAATTCTATTGGTGAGAATTTTAATATCATTAGAAGATAAAAAAATCTACAATCTAATACTTATATTCCAGGTTGGGTGAACCACGCTAATTATTGCTAGAATAATAATAACAATGACAAAAATCAATATAGCATAGGTTAATTTAATTTTGGATAAAATTGAAATAATCCTCAATATATTATAGTTAACCATACCTAATTGGGCACCATAGCTCCTAAAAGCTTAGTGCTACAGTGCTATTTCTCATTATTTAATAAGAATAATATATTTTGAGAAAGGAGATGCCTTTAGAAGAGGTGGTGATTCAAATGAGATGTAAAATGTTTAGTCAAGATGTAACCATATAAATATTAAAAATAAATTAGGTCAGCTTTCTATTTTAATTAATAACAAATCTCTTTATAAATCATTTATTTTAAAGGTAAGAAATTTGGAGGGCAATATTATAATATTCATCTTAGAAACGGGAAAGACTTGGGAGATCCTTGCAAGGTTAAAGATTAAACATAGAAGAAAATTATGGTAGAAGATGCTTTAAATCTTGAACCACCTACAAAAAAAATTGAAATAATTAAAGAAAATAAAAGATATATTATGAATGTTATAGAAAGACCACTGCCACCTTTTCTTCATAGGCTATTTAAAAAAAAAAAAAGATAAATATTTCTATATGTTCTTAGGAGTGTTCAGGAAGTTAACCATTATTATACCCTTCT
The DNA here is from genome assembly GCF_001605985.2 of Dendrobium catenatum. NCBI lineage: Eukaryota > Viridiplantae > Streptophyta > Magnoliopsida > Asparagales > Orchidaceae > Dendrobium > Dendrobium catenatum. The sequence continues at coordinate 2,262,816 of NW_021318787.1, read as the reverse complement.
TTGAAGCCTTAAAGCAGATGCCCACTTGTGCTAAATTTATGAAAGATATTCTTAATAAGAAAATGAACTTTAGATAAATTTAAATTACCACTTTATATGATGTTTATAATATTATTATTTGGAATAAGCTACTTAAAAAACTAAATTAACATAAAATTTTCACCATACTATTTGCTATTAGTGATGGGCTTTGTGGGAGATCTTCATGTTATCTAAAAGATGCTGTCTTATGCCTTTATCCATTTTTAAAAGCATAGATTTGGGGAGGTACAATTCACCACTATCACCCTTCAACTTGTTGATGTTGCGGATCTATTTTCATGATTTATGATTTTGATGATAGAAAACACTTCTATTTTTCTACGATGGCCTTATTTACTAACATTTCAGGTCCACACGATCAGACTGCAATTTGGAACCAGCTCATGATTGGGTAGACTAGGTCTGAGTCAGTTTGTACACTTTTTCCTTTCTTGAGTATATTATATTTGGTGTGGCTCCTGATGCTTTATAACTTGGAAGATTTATGACTGTTCCCTAGAGTTTACTATTTTTGGTAACATCGTCTGGGATGATTTTATATCGTCCTGTACAATCAGTTCAAAAGCAGAAACCCTAATTAGGGCATCCTTATTAAAACATCCATCGTTATGCAAAACACATCATCCTGGATGATTTTGTATCAGCCAGGACGATAGACTCAAAACAGAAAGAATTTGCCGCCAAATCTATTTAGATATAACCTAATTTTGGACATCGTCCAGGTGAATTGTCCAGGACTATAAAATATCATCCAGGATGATCCAAGTCAATTTTTCAAAAATTTATCTGGAATTTAATGAAAGCAATTATGACTTGATTTCATGATCAAATCGGCCTGGATGATCGTAAAACCGTCCTGGCTGATACGCTGGATGATTGGACATCAGACAGCTGTTTTTCAGGGTGATGTTTAGAACGATATTCCACAATTTATTCTAATCGTCTAGGATGATATATTATCATCCTGGATGATATGAACAAACTTTTTCTGATCATCTCAAATCGTCCTAGCTGATTGGGCTTAAATTGCACTGATCGTACAGGATGATATTAGTATCGTCTTGGACGATAATGTCAGCATCTTGCATTAATGAGCTCATTTTGGGCTTTTCTATTTAAGAGATATCAAGGCACTTTATAAAGTGTCTTTGGCAGCCATTGTAGCTTCGTTCTTTTGGGGGAAACTTGAAGAGAAAGCTTGAAAGGGAGTGAGGAAAGGGTGGAGTTTGAGAGAGGGAGAAGATCCTGTGAGGGGGGACTCAAGGGAGTGTGGAGGTGGTTCCACGTGGCTGCTTCAGCAAGCTCACACCTGAATACCGTCAGATTCAAGGCTTGTCTCGAGGGAAGTTCACCAAAGAAGAAGATCTCCTTGGTGTCAAAGGACCCGGCGACTCCGCCGCACCGGGGAAGAACGAAGTAATTTTGTAAGGGCTTCTCCTCCTAGCTGTGGGGGCTAAGGGAGAGACACTTAGTTTAGTGCAATACTTGGAGGGTGCCTTCAAGGAGTGGGCGTAGGTCAAGGTTTGACCGAACCACTATAAATTCGGTGTGTTCTTTTCTTATTATTGCTTTCGCATTTAATTTCCTCATCGTTGGTTTTGATTGTGGTGAATCTTGTTTTTGGATTTAAGATTATGTTTGTTGTAAATATTGATTCACCTGTCTATCTCTTTATTAGCCTTTGGCCAGTTCATAAGGGGCCTAACATCCCTAACGAACTTTCAGTTGATAGATCATTTACATTTCCTAAAGGCATGATAGAGGATGCTCTTGTTAAGGTAGATATTTTTATCTTATGTATAGATTTTATTATCTTGGAAATTTAGGAGGATTGGGTAATTCCCTTTATCTTAGGTAGGCCTTTCTTAGCAATAGGTAAGGCTATAATTGATGTTTGTAAAGGAAAATTGACTATGAGAGTGTAATATAAAGAAGTAATTATTGATCTACTAAAATCTATGAAATTCCCTAAAGAAAATAATGAAAAATATTTTAGGGTTAATTTGGAAGAAATAGTTTTTGAGTGTTTTAAGGAAGAACTAATAATTGAAAAGACCATGGATGTACCTCGTAAGGAAAACTATATTGGTTTAGAAGTATTTTTTTTCAATTTGTTAAGGTTTTCTGGAATGTTTGGATATAGGTTTAAAATATTGGATACCTCATTTTTGGGTAGCACATTATGACAATTTTTGGAGGAAGCACCTACTTCAGAGTTTAAATTCCTCCCTAACCATCAAAAGTATGCTTATTTGGGTATTGATTCAACTTTTCCTTTCATAATTTCTGTAAGTTAAGAAAAGAATAAGAAGTCAAGTTGATTAGGGTTTTAAGATAATATAAGAAAACTTTTTGATGGACTATTGCTGACATTATAGGAATTAGCCCCTTAATTATATGCAAGGTATTTTAATAGGGGAAAATTCTTTACCAAAAGCTGATGCTCAAATCACCCTAAAACCATCCATGGAAAAAGTTGATTATAAAGAAATAACTAAATGTATAGATATATGTATTGTTTATCATATTTTAGACAGTCCTTGGGTGAGACCTATTCATGTGTTCCTATGAGGAGTGGCTAGACTTTAGTATATAATGACTATAATGAGTTTATTCCCATTAGGATTGTCAATTGTTTGAGAATTTTTGTAGACTATAGGAAGCTACCTAAGGACACTTGACATATAACTTTTCTTTGTCATTCCTTGACGAGATGTTAGATAGGTTTGTTGAATAATCATTTTATTAATTTTTTTAATGTGTATTCAGGGAGCCACAGGATTCCAATAGTAGTTGAGGACCAAGTCAAAAAAATCTTCAGAAGTCCTTATATGTCAGCCTTTAGAAGAATGTCTTTTAGTTTGTGTAATGGCCCTCCAACTTTTTAGTGATGTATTATGTCTACTTTTTCATATTTTATAGAGTAGGGCATTGAAATCTTTATGGATGACTTTTGTATTTTTGGCACTACTTTGGTTACTTCTTTGGTCTTATGATTCTATTCTTAAAATAATTATATAGACAAACTTTGTATTGAGTTTGGAAAAGTGTCAACTTTTGGTAATTGAAGAAATTATTTTAGGGCATATAATTTCTATGAAAGAATTAGAAATTGATAAGGCCAACGTTATAGCTAAAATTGTTTTACTTCGCTTGTAGTTTTGTGTGATACAAGTTACTTTTCATAAGTGTTGTAATTGGCTAAAAGCAAGATAAAGACTTTCATGTCATTTTTATGCTAGTAGAACTTTGAATAACAACACAATGCAAGTATAGTTGATTATGATGTCTAATATTTGGCATGCCCGTCCACCCAATTGGTTGAAAAATCAATGTTGATGCTTCTCTTGGCTCATCTTATAAAGTTGGAATAGGAGGTGTATTCTGTGACTGCAAAGGAAAGTTTTTTATGCCTTTTGGAAGATCTTTTATCCATCGGGACATTTCTCAATTAGAAATCTTACCTATCAAATCTTTGGAAGAGGTTATTAGAGATTAAATGTTCAAATATAAAGGTGTTATTACTGAAAGTGACAATTCTAATGTTATTGGAATTCTTCAACATGCAATGGCTGATGGGTTCAAGGAGTTGAAAGACTTCGACTACTTCAATGAGTTAAACTATGTCATTTTCAAATGTATAGATAGAAGTGGTAATAAGTTAGTCGATATGTGTGCTAAACTTGCTCTTATTAGCAATTTTATTTGGGAAGATCTATGCTTGAATAAGATTCGTACTTCTTTCTTTAATTTATTAAGGAGGAAGCATCTTTGTAGTTTCTTTATGTTCTTTTGATTATTAATACAAGTTGTTGCTCTTTTTAAAAGAAAAAAGAAAAACATCTATTTATTTTCATTATTTTGGATTAATTTTTGTCATACTTGATTGACACAAAATTTATAATGTATACTGATCATTTTATAATCAAATTTCTTATGATAAGGAAGGATGTTAAACATAAACTAGTTAGGTGGATACTCTTATTAGAATAATTTGATGTAGAAATCTTTGATCGAAAAGATATTGAAAATCAAACTGATGATCATCTTTTAAGATGTACATTTACATAATATGTATCCGTTAAAAATAATATCAATAAGTTTTTTCCTGATGTGCAACTATTTGCTTAATATTTGAGTAGGTTGCCTTTGTATATTGATCGTATAAAATTCATTTTTAGTGTTTTGATTCCATTCAATTTTCCTTCTACTCAAAATCATAAATTTTTATATGTTGCCAATTTTTTTTTTAAGATGAGCCTTGCTTATTTAAAATTTGTAATGATCAAATCATTAGGAGATGTGTTTATAAGGATGAAATAAAATCTATATTTTGATATTATAATAATTCACATTATATATGAAATTTTGTAGGATATATAACTATTTCTAAGAATCTCCATTCAATATTTATTGGACTACCATTTTTAAAGATGTAAATGAGCATGCTAAAATGTTTGATCAATGTCAAAGAGTATGTAATATTACTAAAAGAAATAAAATTCCCTTGAGTTAGGTTTTTAAAGTAGAAATGATTGATGTTTGGGGACTGGATTTCATTAGCTCATTTGTGTAATCCTACGATTCTAGTACATTTTGATTGCTATAGATTATATATAGAAATGGATGTAGTGCAAAACTATAAATTTAATGCTTAGAAAATACTTAAATTCTTAAGGTAAAATATATTTTTTTATATTTCAAATGCCTAGAGTTTTCATTTGTGATGGGGAAATCACAATTTTCTCTAAATTTTTATCAAGCATAGGATTGAAATAACATATTCTCACAAAACTAGTGGTCATGCTGAAATAAGTAATTGGGAGCTTAAAAATATTTTGTAGAAATTTTTATGTTCAAAAAACATATTAGGAAAGAAAATTTGATGATGCACTATGGGCCAATTAAACTACTTCTAAAATACCAATTGAAATTTATCCCTATTACTTAGTCTTTCGAAAAGCTTTCCACCTTCCCTTAGAATCAGAACTTAATGCATTTTTGGCAGTTAAGGAGCTAAATTTTAATATTATGAAATTAGAAGAAAAAAGGCTAATTCAATTGAATGAGTTGGAGGAATTAAGAAATGAAGCTTTTAAAAATGCTAAGATTTATAAAGATAAAATAAAAATTTGACATGATCATAAGCTCCTAAAGAAACAATTTAATCTTGCATGATTGAAATTATTTCTAGGAAAACAAAAGTCTACGTGGTCTGCACCATTCACTCTTAATAGGGTAATTTTTTATGGCGAGGTTGAAATTGAGAACAAGAACACCTCACAAACTTTTAAAGTAAATGGTCATATGATAAAGTCATATTTAGCTGAAGGCATAGATCACTTAAGGAATATAATTGAGTTAGCTTATCCTCATAATAGGTAATAGACATAGTCTGGATGAAGGCTAAAAATTTAGCACTCATTGGAGGCAACCCAATTATGTTATTTGCTATTGATTATATGTTTAGTTTCTTCACAATATTTGGTTAGGCCATATTTGTTAATTTTATTAGTTATTTTATTATTGTAATTCTTATTGTTGTTGTGTTGTTAAAATTTATATTTATGTAAAATTCCTTGGATAGCTTTTTTTTTTTTAAGAACTACAAATTGAATTAAAATAAATAAACCTAATACAAACTACTAAGTGATAGAAAGCTTATCACAATCATCCTTTAACAAACAAAAGAAAGTAGGAGGAACTTTATTACAAGCCAAATCTTCCCATAAAAAATAACCTTTCAAAGCAAAGTTAGCACAAAAGTCAGCTAATTTATTACTTTCTCTATTTGTAAAATGAAATAAAAAGCCTCTAAAGTCCTTAAGAAAAGAAAAGTCCTCCCATCCAAATTTATGAGCCACACAATCATCTTTGACAACCGAGTTTTTTAAATAATTTGTGATGTTCATGTTATCTCCCTTTATAATGATGCCCGTAGCATCTAACTTCCATTCCTTGATAATCTTTCTTAATGAATGAAAAGCCATCAACTACAAATAACTGTTATCCTAGTGTATACATATGAACCCAAAAGCCAACTAAAATCTTCCTCTATGATCTCTAAAAATACTACCAACTCCAGCTTCATTAGAATGAAGTAAAGTTGCATCCATGTTGACTTTAATCCATCCAGGTGGAGGGGGATTCCCAAAAGAGGAAATCAATTGTGTAGGCTGGTTAGCACCCTAGTGATCCAAAATAGATTAAATTTTGAGGATATTGATGTAAAGCTAATATCATTAGAAATAATGAAGCTCGACCCAAGCTCATGGCCTTCATGTATAAGTTTATTTCTACTCTCCATGAATAAAAAAACCAAAGAAAAATAAAAATTACCGATAAAAGGATTCACTTTTGTAAACCTTCTCAAATTATCCAAACACTCCTGTAATGATGAAAAATTGGAATAAAAATGCCCTCATTGATTCACCAATTCAATAGCTTGAATTAACTTAGAGCATTTGACAGCAACATGCTCAGCATCTTCCACCATCTCACACCCTCTCAGAAAAAGGTTGTTATTCAACAATCTCCTATACATTAAGATTTTTGTAGAAGGAATAGCATTCTTTAAGAGACACCACAAGAAGCAATCAATTTGAGGGTGTAGTTTTAATTTCTTCAACCATATCAAACTTCACCTCGAAATAACATCTTTCACCTCCGAATAGTGGGCCAAAGAAGCAATTGATTTACTAGAGAAGTTATTTAATAGTTCATGCTCATCATTTAAAAGCTTTGAGTAAATCCTGATATGAAGAATGACTTCAATCAAAGCCCATCCAAAGAATTTAGAGAGCTCCACCTGATTCCAAGATCCATCAGAAATAAAGTTCACCAAATGAGAAAAATATGTATCCTCCACAACAATGAAGTTAGGCCATATATCAAAGCTCTTATATAGTACCCAAATATCACTTAAAATTTTTACTAAAGAACAAGAAGCGATCCTCTACCTCACAATATGTCTAAGAACATTTGTTCTACTTAGCAATATCTTCCAAGTCAGGGAAGCATTAGTCCTCGCCATATCACACCAAGCATTTTTGCCATACTTGGCATATTAGGATTTATTAACAATAGAATTTGGATTGTTAAGAAAATCTTAAAGAAACTTTTATCTCAAATGTCCCAAAGTAGAAACTGTTAAGAGAGTTGCTATTTGCTTGTTTTACATTCTTGCAACTTGTATAGTATTAATGATTTCAATTATTATTATTTTTTGTACAGTTATCTCCTAACACTTTTTGGAAGAGTTATTTTTTGCTCTTGTGTGTACTGACATTTCAAGAAAATAAAATGCCAGACTACAATGACTTCAAATCAAATTCAGCATGAGATACTTTGTGTATTTAAAACTTGTATTTTTTCTTTGAATTAAGTTCTGAAAGGGATTGAATGTAATTGAGTGTAGACACACACACACTTAAGAAGATCTTGAGAAATTTTTCCTGATCGTACGGGACAAACATAGTTCGTACGGGACGATCAAGTCAGTTATCTCCTCATAAGAGCAATGGAACGAGTAGGAAATGAAGGAAATTTTTCTAAGTCCTGATCGTCAAGGAAGAAGTGTATTCGTCCCAGGACAAAATGTTCTCGGGAAACTTTTCGTTCAAAAACAAACTGTATTCATTCCAGGACGAGTTTCTCTCTATATTGCTATCGTCCAGGACGAAGTATATTCATCCCGGGATGATTTGTTCTCTGTAAAAATTTCGTCCGAATGAACCTTAACTTCGTACCAGGACGAAGTGAACTGACTCTGATAATTAAGCATCATTCTACAGTTTTTGAGAACCTACCTATGGAATAACCGTTCGTACCGAACGAACCTAGTTCGTACGGGATGATGTGTGTGTACGTGGTCATTTCGTACACATATACATTAGGTTTATTTCCAATGCACTTAAGTAAAATCGTCTAGGACGATCCACGATTGTACAAGACAATCCAATTTGTATTGACATGAAAATTTGTAGTTTTTGGACAGTTTTTTTGTGTCTTTCCTATAAATAGTCCAAACTAAACTGCCACATAATCTTTTTGCCTATTGATCTTTGTGCCTATTGAAAGAAGAGTTAAGGAGAGAGTGTTTGAAGGAGATTTCTTGCCATTGGAGCGTGAAGGTTTCACTTGGTACTCAAAGATAAGAGTATTTACTCTTGGTTTCTGATTACTTCACTCTTTTCTCTCTTCCTTCTAGATTTCTTGTGAGAATATCTTTCAAAGAGATTCGGTTCTCTGCCGACACTTGGAGAGTGTGAAAGGAAGAAGGGTTATCTGCCCACAGTAGGAGAGTGTGAAAGGATGAAGGGTTCTCTGCCCACACTAGGAGAGTGTGAAGGGATGAAGGTTCTCTTCCAGCACTGGAGATAGTGTAAAAGGACGACGGTTCTCTGCCGCACTGGGTAGTGTTGGAAAGAGTTTTTGTAAAGGCTTCTCCTCCTTACTGTGGGTGCTAATGGAGAGTCACTAGTGGTATTAGTGCAATACTTGGATGGTGCCTCCAGGGAGTGGATGTAGGTCTGGTTTTGACCGAACCAATATAAATTTGGTGATCTTTATTTTTTTGCTATTTTTTATTTTAACGTTTATAACTTTTGGTTGAAAAATCTATTTCTATAAAACTCACTAAAGTTAGTTTTCATTTCCAAATTTTAAGAGGGTAAAATTTTTTTAATTACCAATTAACCCCCCCTCTTGGTTAGCCATGGAACATAAGCTTAGGTTTAACAACCTAATTCATAGAAATTAAGTTTCAACAAATGGTATCAAAGCTTTATTTCAAAATTATAGGTTTAGACTACTTTTTAATTAACGTAGATGGCTACATTTGGAAACCGAAATACACCTGAGGGTTACTCTATAACTAGACCTCCACTGTTCGACAATATACCTTTTGATTTTTAGAAAACATGCATGTCTACATTTTTACAGTCACTTGATTACCGTATGTGGATCTTAGTTCAAGAAGGGTATACAAAACTAACTATATTAGTTGATTGAGTTAGACTTGAAACCCCTTTTGTGGACTGGACATTAGAATAACGTGACTTAGCACAACTAAATGCCAAATGCTTGAATAGTTTCTTTTGTGCTTTAAAACCAGAAGACTACATGCGGGTTTCCACTTGCAAAAGTGGGAAGGACATATGGGATAGACTTTGTATAACTTATGATGGGACTAATAAGGTTAAGCAATCTAGACTTAATATCTTGTTGCATGATTATGAACTGTTTTGCATGAAACCAAATGAATCCATTTTGATATGTACATAAGATTCATACAAAAAGTCACCTCTTTGCATGCTTAGGTATGGAACTAACGAATGCTGAAATGGTTAACAAAATTCTTTGTTGTTTTCCTACTGCTTATGATGCTAAAATTACTACAGTTATAGAGTCTAAAGATCTAAACATTTACTCTATTGACAATCTTCTTGGTTTTGTAATTACTTACGAGCAAGGCGCTAACGAAAGAAAGATTGATGCAGGTGAACCACGAAGGGAGAAGAATATAACACTAAATGTGAAAGAGTTTGAGAGTGAACACTCACAACCTGAGGATGAAGATGACATCGTATTGATGACTACACAATTCAGAAGCTTTCTAAAGAGGAAGAAGAGGAGACTCCAACATTGGAATAGAGGTAAATTTAATAGAAATGCCAAAGTTTCAAATGAAGTGATTTGCTGTGAGTGCAGGAAACCTGGTCATATCAAGATTGAATGCCCAAAACTCAAAGCCACTCCTAACAAGGATAAGGTTGAGGAGAAACCAATTGTAAAGAAGGGTAAGAAGAAATTTCAAAGAGCTTTCTGGGCGGACTCCGCTTCAGATTAATCAGAGACTGAGAAGGAAGAGGAAGTCACTAATCTGTTCTTAATGGCTGATAATCTTGGTCAGTCAGATCTAGAAGAGGTATGTGATTTAACCTATGATGATTTTTTTAAAGTTTATGAACACATGCATGGTGGATAGGGGAAAATAAAGAAAATGCATGCTAGTCTAATTTTAGAATTTGAAGAAATACAAAGGAACATGAAATCTTTATGAAAGATCATGCTTTAATTGATGACAACCACATGAAATTACTTGATGAATTTGATGACTTGAATAAAAAATATAAAAATTTAAAATCATCCTATGCTGAACTTGAAAAAGATTTTAAAAAATTTAAGGATAAATCGGAGAGTAAAATTTATAAATCAAATTATACAAATCAAATTTTGGAAGATATGAATTCATTTTACAAATTAATGATAACAAGTCTCAAGGATAATATGATAACCCATAAACTTGAAGATTTTACTAATCCTATTATGTATCCTAAATTTACCAATCCCTGACTAGATAGATGAATGGTAGAAGACTTAAGAAACCATTTCCTAAAGTAAAATGTAATAATTTTGGATTGTTTGGACATATAAATCACACATGTACTTTGAAGATGAAAACTTATTTTGTGTGGAAATCTAAGATGCATAAACCTAGACATATCATACATACATCTGATTATAAATTGTCAAAAGGAGTACCCAAACTTGTTTGGGTTCCCAGGTCTAACGTTTGATAATTTTGCAGGATCGCTCTCATACAAGATCTCGTGAGAGCATATGGTACATGGATAATGGATGTTCAAAGTATATGAGTGGAGATACTGCACAATTCATATCGTTGGAAGCCAGGAGTGGAGGTAAGGTTACACTTTGAGATAACACCATTAGGAAGATGGTTGGATCATGTATGTTTGGAAATTTTAATAAATTTTACATTGAGAATGTGTTATTAGTTTTGCTTAAAGCATAACCTGTTAAGTATAAGCCAGCTATGTGATAAAGGATATTGTGTGAAATTTTTTTCTACTAGTTGCATATTAAGCCTAAATGGTAAAGATATTTTGAATGGTAAAATGGTAAATAATGTGTATACACTAGACTTGAATTATATTCAATCTCCTACTTCTTTTTGTTTGAAAACTATATCTGATGAGTCATGGCTTTGGCATATGAGACTTTGTCATTCTAGCATGAAAAACTTTAGAAGGATTACCCAAAAGAACTTAGTGAGAGGTATACCTAAACTAGAATTTACTAAGGACCACCTTTGTGATGCATGTCAATTAGAGAAGCAGGTGAAGTCTTCTTTCAGTCCAATAAGGATCTTAGAGCTTGTAAACCATTAGAGATTTTGCATATGGATCTTTTTGGACCTGTTGGTACTGTGAGTCTAGGAGGGAAGGTATACGAATTTGTGATTGTGGATGAATACTTGAGATTCACATGGGTTAGATTTCTATTTTATAAGAGTGAATCATTTGAGAAATTTAGGAACTTTTTGAATTGGATTCAAAGAAAACTAGGGTGTGAAATTATTTCTATACAAAGTGATCATGGAGGAGAATTTGAGAATGAGAAATTTGAGGAATTTTGTAAGGAGAAAGGAATTGATCACAAATTTTCTACACCTAGAACCCCTCAGGAGAATGAGGCAGTCAAAAGGAAAAATAGAACATTAATAGAAGCCGCCCGAGCAATGTTGGTAGAATACTTACTTCCTAAATATTTTCGGGCTGAGGCGGTTAGCACTGCATATTATGTTTTGAATAGGGTGAATGTGAAATCTCAAATAAATAAAACACCCTATGAGTTGCTAAAAGGAAGATCACCTAATTTGTCTCATTTGCATGTTTTTGGTTACAAGGTGTTCATTCATAATAATGGAAAATTTGCCTTACAAAAATTTGATCCAAAATCTGATGAATGAATTTTGTTGGATACTAAAAGTGTTGGAAAATCTTATAGAGTATTCAATAGAAGAACTTTGGTAATTGAAGAGACCACACATGTTGTAGTTAATGAATCTGAAAATATGGAAGAGCCATATGTTGAAGAAGATGAAATTGAGATTAACTCCCATAAGATTGATAAAATAAATTTAAAAGAAAATATGAAAGAAAATTTAGAGATAGAAAACCCTTTGCCTAGAGATTTGAGATTTTCTAAAAACCACCCAAGGGAATTGATTATAGGTGAACCAAGTGAGGGTGTAAGGACTAGGCAAGGATTAAACAAAGAAGTCAATCATTCAGCCTTCATTTCAACTATATAACCCACTAATATTGACCAAGCACTTTCTGATGAATTTTAGATTTTGGTCATGCAAGAAGAGTTAAATCAATTTGTAAGAAATAAAGTTTGGGAATTAACTACAAGGCCAAAGGATCAAAGTGTAGTTGGAACTAAATGGGTATTCAAAAACAAAATGAATGACTCAGGAGTAGTCATTAGAAATAAAGCTAGATTAGTAGCTAAGGGGTATAATCAAATTGAAGGGATTAATTTTGAGAAAACTTTTACCCCTGTAGCTAAAATTGAAGCAATTAGGGTTTTACTAGCCTTTGCCTGTTTTAGAGGATTTAAATTGTATCAAATGTATGTCAAAAGTGCCTTTTTAAATGGGATAATTCAATAAGATGTTTTTATAGAACAACCTCTAGGTTTTGAAATTTCTAAATACCCAAATAATATTTTCTAGTTGAAAAAAGCATTATATGGATTGAAACAGGCACCTAGGGCTTGGTATGAGAGGTTGAGCACCTTCCTACTTGAAAGATCTTTTGAAAAAGTAAGTGTGGATACAACTTTTTTTTTTGAACAAATGTGGAAAGGATATACTCATTGTTCAAATTTATGTGGATGATATCATTTTTGGATCTTAAAATAAAAATCTTTGTGATGATTTTTCTAAAATAATGAGTAGTGAATTTGAGATGAGTCTAATGGAAGATTTGAGTTACTTTCTAGGATTTAGCATTAAGCAAATTGAGGAAGCACATTTCTTAGTCAGTCAAAGTATGTTAAGGACATCCTCAAAAAGTATGAAATGAATAATGCTAAACATGTTAGTACACCAATGAGTTCCTCAATTCAGTTGGATAAGGACCTTAAGGGAAAATCTGTTGATCAAAAGAAAGTTAGAGGGATAATTAGATCTTTACTTTACTTAACTGCTAGCTGACCCGATATCATGTTCAGTGCTAGCTTATGTGCTAGATTTCAACCAGATCCAAAAGAATCACATTTGATAGCAGTGAAAATGAATTTAAGATATATGTTAGGAACTCAGAACTTAGGAATATGGTATCCTAAGTTTAGCTCTTACTTTGAAATAATTAGTTATTCAGATTCTGACTTTGCAGGTTCTAGGGTGGATAGAAAGAGCACTTCTGGAACATGTCAATATATTGGAAATTCTCTAGTCTCATAATCCAGTAGAAAACAAAATTCAATAGCACAATCTACTGTAGAAGCTGAATACATTGTATTAGAAAGTTGAGTGGCACAAGTACTTTGGTTGAAACAATAGTTGATTGATTTATGATTGACTAAAGGCACTATTCCAATTTATTGTGATAACACTAGTGCTATTTGTATTTCTAAAAATCATATTCAACATTGAAGAACCAAACATATAAATATAAGGCATAATTTCATAAGGGATCATGTATCCAAAGGAGAAATTAAACTCACTCATGTTTCTACTGAAAATTAACTTGTAGAAATTTTTACAAAACCTTTAGCCTTTGATACTTTCAGTGCATTAAGAACAAGGCTGGTGTGATTGATTTTAATGCTTAAATAAAAATATTTTTGCAACATTGATGTTTGTTTACTAGTTAAATGTGTTTGTGTTTTTATGTGTTTATGAATTTGTTTGTGTGATTTTCATTATTTCGAGTTTGTGTTTTTTCATTGTTTTATGTTTTTAGTGTGTTTGTGTTTAAGTTTTTTATTGAGACCAAAAATTTGAAAATTTTGAATGACAATCGTCTAGGACGAAAAGTTTTCATACGGGACGATTTGTGTAGTGTGACAAATTGTTGGATTTTGAACCGTTTGAGTGCAGTTTTTTAGTGTTTTATTATCACTTCGTCTGTACGATCGTCACGATCGTCCGAGATGAAATGTTTTTCAAATGACGGGATGAATGATTAAAGCAGTTGAATGGATAAGGTAGTTTTTATACAAACTTCGTCCGTACGAACCTTTTGTTCGTCTTGACGAACATATGTCGATTCGATGTAGGGGACGGTTTTAACTGCCATTAAAATGATATAAGTTCTGATCGTCCTAGGATGAACACGTATTCATCTATACGATTAGACTAGTCAAAAGTTTGTACGAAAGGACGCTTCGGAAGTTGTGTTGAATACGAAAAGCCGTTTCATTTTGATGCTTTCGATCGTCCAAACTAAATTTTTTCGTATAGGACGAATTGAAAATTTTGTACGGGATGAAATTTTTTCGTCTGGTATGAACGTATCATTTTCAATAAATAGAAGAGCTTTTGAACTCAACCGTCACACTCAACTCCACTTTCAATCTCTTTCGTACTCTAGATCCTCTTCCAAATGGCGAGTTTAAGTAAGAGACAAAAGGTTCTGGCAAAGAAACCACATCGAAATTCCTCTGAAAATTTCCTTTCTAAAGTAAATGAGCAATCTTTTCCTAAGTTTGCCTCAGCGAAGATTACAGACTCAAGAATCCTAATCCAAGAACAACTTACCTTTCAGGTAATGAACTTATTTTCCTCAACACAGTTTGGTTTTATCCTTACGCTCGTCCATTTCTACAATAAGGAAACCTTCCACTTCTTCCTCGCCAACATGTATTTTAATTCTGACCACTCTATAATCTGTTCCTTTTTCTTCAAATAAAAAGTTAAAATCACCAAGCATGACTTAGGAGCCTTTTTTAATTTAAGGACAGAGGGAGCCTGAGCCCATCACTTGATCAACACTCATGATTATTCATGGTCTGAAATTCATATTATGATGAGAGGGAACAATATGAATGAACATGTGGCTAGAGTATCCGATCTAGTTCGTAATACACGAATCATTAAGCATGTCCTTAGAACTTCCTTAATTCCTAAAGCTGGTGATAGGATCAACATTACCCCTCTTCTTACTATGGTGACTTTCTTGATCATAACTAAAGAACCTATAGATGAAGCCCAACTTATTCTTGACTATCTTTATGGGCTGTCTGAAATTGGACATATAGAGCATAAGAGAAAGAGGAACATCGCCTTAGGACATCTTGTTACCTATATTCTGGAGAAGAAATACCATTTGGTTCATCCTGATCAAGAGTTTGATGAACCGCTCTACTACAACGATGGATCTTTTAGAGCAATCTTCAAAGAAGAACCAAGTAAAACTCATGCATTAGTGATGCAGAGGAAGAACCAGAAGCATCACCTGCACCTGCCAACGAACCAAATTATCAGGATTTGGTTCAAAGATTTGATCACTTAGAGACTCATTTTGGTCAACGCTTTGATCAAATTGAGACTCATCTTCAGCAGCAGGCCGCACAATATCAACATGACATGAATTTTATGAGGGATCAGATGAATGATATCAGTACCAATGTGATTATGACGAGTACTTACTTTAACATCTTTGGTACTGCACCTCCTCCTCCTCCACCAGATTAGGATCCTTCTTAGTGATTGTAGCACTTAGTTTTATGTATTTTCTATAGTTTGTGTTTTAGATGTGTTTTCAATAAGTTTGTTAAATTTTCTTTTCTTTAGATGTTTTGTTTTTGTATTGATATCCTGACCTTAAATTGTAATATCTTTATAGTGATATCAATTTATGTTCACGTGTTTTGGATTTAATTGTATTTAAATGTATGTTAGCCTTTATGACAATCATTTTATTTTTTATCTTAATAGTGCTATACTTTGAAGTGCAAGTCTAAATTAAATTCATTAGAAAATATAATTTTTTTTCTAAATTTAAGTTCTACTTATTACTTGATATAATTAGAATTCTCAATTTCATGTCTCTTCTTTAGAAAACATTAATTCTAATATTATTATTGCAACTATAATGTTTTCTTATTTTATATTTCACTTATCAATAAATATTTATGCACTTTAAAAAAATTAAAATTTTT
The DNA here is from genome assembly GCF_001605985.2 of Dendrobium catenatum. Lineage (NCBI taxonomy): Eukaryota > Viridiplantae > Streptophyta > Magnoliopsida > Asparagales > Orchidaceae > Dendrobium > Dendrobium catenatum. The sequence continues at coordinate 2,246,796 of NW_021318787.1, read as the reverse complement.
TATTATTGATTTTGGAAAGATCAAAATTACTCTTGAAAAAATGTACAAAAGTACAACAATCAAAAGAAATGCGCAATGGTTCGCAAGTAGAAAAAAAGGCACAAAATAAGCCCAAAAATAAAAAAGATGCACAAAATGTGCCAATAATTTTAAAAAGATGCGCAAAGCACCACATGTGGTAATAATTTATTTCCATTATCTTTTAATCTCTTAATTCAAATTGAGCTATTGTACATTTATATTCTGTATTGACATTTGAAATATTCAAATTTTCTATTCTTCATATTTACAATGATTTTCTTTATCTTAGTGTCTAAATTGACTCATGCTTTTGATATATTTTTTCTATTATCAATGTTATATCTTTTCTTAAATTCTATGAATTAATATGATTTGTCTAATGTTTTAATTTTAATTGCATAACCTACTTCACTCACTTTCAAGATTGAATTATCAAATGATTTTTATATGTCTGCTTATATTTCAAGACTTTTTCTTCTTTACATTTTGTTGTTGTCAAAAAGGGGGAGAAATTATTTGTATCGTATTTTTTTTTATTCATTTTGTATGTGATTGTGTCTATTTTTTATTTTGTTTAGGGTTTTGTGTATGTTGTATTTTTGTTTGTTATATATTTCTAAAAATGCCTCCTTATTTACATGTGTTCATCAATTCAGGGGGAGTTTAAGATATTTTTTAAAATTTATATATTATACAAACAATAATTGTTTTGCCATCATCAAAAAGGGGGTGATTGTTAAGAGAATTGCTATTTGTATGTTTTACATTCTTGCAACTTGTATAGTTTTGATGATTTAAAAAATTATTATTTTTTGTATAGTTATCTCCTAACACTTTTTGGAAGAGTTGTTTTTTGCTCTTGTGTGTACTAACATTTCAGGAAAATCAAACGCCAGACTACAACGACTTCAAATCAAATTCAGCAAGAGATACTTTGAGTATTTAAAACTTGTATTTTTTCTTTGAATTAAGTTTTGAAAGGGAGTGAATGTAATTGAGTGAATACACACACACACTTAAGGAGAACTTGAGAAATTTGTACTGATTGTATGGGACAAACATAGTTTGTACGGGATAATCAAGTCAGTTATCTCCTTATAAGAGCAACGGAACGAGCAAGAGTCGAAGGAAATTTTTCTAAGTCCTAATTGTCTAGTACGAAGTGTATTCATCCCAGGAAAAAATGTTCTCTAGAAAATTTTTGTTCAAAAATGAAGTGTATTCGTTCCAGGATGAGTTGCTCTCTTGATTGCTATCGTCTAGGATGAAGTGTATTCGTCCCAGGATGATTTGCTCTCTGTAAAAATTTCATCCGAATGAATCTTAACTTCATACCAAGATGAAGTGAACCGACTATGATAAATAAGTGTCGTTATGCAGTTTTTGGGAACCGACCTATGGAATAACCGTTCGTACCGGACGAACCTAGTTTGTACGGGAGGATTTGTGTGTATGAAGTCATTTCATACCCATATACATTAGGTTTGTCTCCAACACACTTAAGTAAAATCACCCAGGATGATCCACGATCATACGAGACGATCCAATACGTATTGACTTAAAAATTAGAAGTTTTTGGATGCTTTTTTTGTGTCTTTCCTATAAATAGTCCAAACTAAACTACCACATAATCTTTTTTCCTACTAATCTTCATGCCTTTTGAAAGAAAAGTCAAGGAGAGAGTGTGAGAGAGCATTTGAAAGAGATTTCTTGCCATTGGAGCATGAAGGTTTCACTTAGTACTCAAAGGTAAGAGTCTTAACTCTTGGTTTATGATTACTTCACTCTTTTCTCTCTTCCTTCTAGATTTCTTGTGAGAAGATCTGTCAAGGAGATCCGGTTCTCTGCCGACACATGGAGAGTGTGAACAACCGAAGGGTTCTCTACCCACACTAGGAGAGTGTGAAAGGATGAAGGGTTCTCTTCCCATACTAGGAGAGTGTGAAAGGACGAAGGGTTCTATGCCCACACTAGGAGAGTGTGAAAGGATGAAGATTCTCTGATAGCACTAGGGATAGTGTAAAAGGATGACGATTCTCTACCACACCGGGTAGTGGTGGAATGAGTTTTGATAAAGGCTTCTCCGCCTTGTTGTGCATGCTAAAGGAGAGTCACTAGTGGTATTAGTGCAATACTCGGAGTGTGCCTCCTGGGAGTGGATGTAGGTCTGGTTTTGACCGAACCACTATAATTTGGTGTTCTTTATTTTTCCGCTATTTTTTATTTTAACGTTTACAAATTGTGGTTGAAAAATCATTTCTATAAAACTCACTAAAGTTAGTTTTCATGTCCAAATTTTAAGAGGGTGAAATTTTTTTAATTACCAATTCACCCCCCACCCCCCCTCTTGGTTAGCCGTGGGACATAAGCTTAGGTTTAACAACCTAATTCATAGAAATCAAGTTTCAATAGAAACAGTTGATTGAATACCCCGGCCTCCAGCATATACCGTTTTAAAAATTTCCCATCATGCAATAAAATTTAAACCATGAACTCCATTTTTTTAGTTCCATAAGAACTCACTACACATGTTATCAAACTTCCTCAAAATGCTCAAAAGAACTTGAGAATGGGAAGAATAAAATAATGGGATGGAAAGAATCACTGATTTAATAAGCACCAATCTCCCAGCGAGGTAGATGAACTTGTTACCCTACACCTCTAATTTTGAAGTTGAGTTCTTCAAAAGATTAAAGAAGTCAGATGCAATCAGTCTTTGCAAAGTGATTTTGTTACCCAATTAATGCACTTCTTTAACTTCATTAAATCCCATAATCTTAGAAATTACTCTTATCCTACTCCTTTCCATAGACTTACCAAATAGAATAGATGAAGTATGAATTTTCAACTGCTGACATATCCAATGATAGTAATCAGAAATAGTTCACTTAATTTTCCTTAAATATCCAAGTTTGGCATCCGAGAACATAAGAATATCATTAGTAAATAGTATCTGAGACATTTGAGGAGTCGAGGGTACAAATTTCAAACCCAATTTTCATCCCATGATTAAAAAAGCATTAGTAAGAAGTTGAGAACATAAGATGAACAAATATGGTGATTGTGGACATCCTAGTCTAAATCTGCTTTTTGCCTCAATCCACTTAGAACCAACCCCATTAACTTGAACCGAAAACACAGGGTCAACCACTCACTCAATTAGGAAGTTAGAAAATTTCATTGGGAGTCTAAAATAATCCAAAACATGCCTAAGAGTATCCCAGACCATGCTATCATATGCTTGCTCTATTTCCACTTTAATTACAACCAACCCTTTTTTATACTTAGAAGATCTAAATTTATAAAATAGTTATTGGGCAAGAATAACATGATCTGATATAGTCCTCCGTTTAACAAAAACCACTTGAACATCATAAAACAAATAATGAATTACCTTCAATAATCTATTTAAAAGAACTTTGGTGATAACTTTATAAATTGATAGGCATAGACTAATAGGATGAAAGTTAGAAGGAACTAGAGGAGTGTTGATTTTTGGAATAAGAATTACCAAAGCTTCCTTATATTTAGAGCACATCTTACTCAATGATAAGTAGAGATGAATATCATTCTAAATGTCTGAACCAATCATCTTCCAATATGTTTTGACGAATGAGTAAGTGATTTCATCAACAACAGGAGAAATATTTTTGCCAAGATCTTTAACCATAACATCCACTTCTTCTAATAAGAAAACAACATTAAGGATATCACAATTCGATTGACTTAATAAATTTAGATTCGTTGGCCAGCTATTCAAACAGCAATCTCTAAGCCTCCACTTATTGCTGAAGAATTTAAAAAAGATTTCCTTGATAGCCTCGAGATCCTCCAATAGTAAGCCCATATCATCCTTCACATGCTTAATAAGGTTACCATTCATATGCCAATTAGCAAAAGCATGAAAAAAACTTGAATTTGTGTCACCTTCTCCTAACCACTTAACCTTAGACCTTTTCGTCCACCAGGTACTTGATCAAGTAAGAGTACAGTTGAATTCATTTATTTTAGACCTGAGTAAAAAATTTTTATCCTCTGGAAATTCTAATCCACCGATTCCTCCAACTTAATATCTTTAATTTCTATCTTATGTTTATCCTTTAACTCTATCAAATTTTGATGCTTTAATTTTCTACAAAAGTATAAGGCTTTTAGAGCCCTGGAAAATTTCTTGTTTAAGATTTCCATAGCATCACCACAAATTGGTTTAATCCATGATATACTCACCACAGAAGCTACAGACAATAAGACAACCATACATCTTTGAATCACCAAAATCTAATGTTACAATTGGTTTGGTTAAAAAATTTTAATACAATGGGGCAATGGTCAGAAGCGATTCTAGCAAATTGCCTAACTGAAGCCTGATGGAGCAATTCCAATGCGTTTGAATTCATTAAACACCCATCAAGTCATTCATGAATGTGAGAACTACCATTATTATTATTGCACCAGGTATAATTTTGTCCAAGAATCCCAACATCATGTAGATCACTTTTGTTCATAAAAGCATTCATCTCCAATGGCCCTCGGTAAAATGAGAACTTTCTAGCAAATTACCTCCTTTCTTATCATCTTGACAAAAAGATTCAGTTAAAATCTCCCCCAACCATAGAAAGTACCTCTGACCTCGAGTCCAGCTCAAAATAATCTAACAACTCCCTTCTATCATACAAGTCTCTGACACCATAAACATTAGAGCACCCATAATCCCTTATTAAAAATCTTTAACTCCCTAGCAACGCATTGAGCAGATGCTTCCAACAAAGTAAAAGTGGAAAAACTAGACCTCCATAACACCAAGATCCCTCCAGACATCCCACTAGACAGGAAAGGAAGAAAATCCCAACCTACTCCCATGAATTTATCAAAATCATCTCTAGAAGTAGATGAAATTTTAGTTTCTATAATACCAAAAAAAGAACATCCCACTCTTTAACAAACTCCTTCAAATACAAGGAGGCTTCCCTCTTATTTTCAAAAGTCTAAGAAACTCATTTTCTTGAGAAGGGGGAAAGGCCCCTGCTCCTTTTCTTATTCAAATTCACGTTGTTTTGTCCAGAGGATGAATTCAAAGGCCCAAGAGACCTAAGTTCCTTAAGAAGCTTAGGTTTGTACCCACCAGACAAAACATTACCCAATAAAACAAGGCCATCACCCTTGGTATCCAAAGAATCATCTTTGCTGAAAACAACAAAACCATCCTTCTTTGTATGATAAATAGGATCCATAAAATCCACCAGTTCACCTTCTTCCACTTCAATTCTAATAGGCCCATCAGCTCTGTAAAAAATAACCTCCTCCTTACATATTGAATTATGCATTTTAAAATGAATTTCTTTAGAAAATGTTTACTTAGGAAAAGAGCAAAGTTGAATACCAAGAATTATAAAAACATCATGAGCATAAACCCCATTAGAATTCCTTAATTCCTCACAGCTCAGAATAGCTCCAATATCAATATCTATCTCGATAGAAGGAAAAATTTCCTGCCTAGTAGTTTTAGCTTTATCCATTCCAGAAGACAGAGGTTCATTCACACGTGTATTTAAAACTACTTCCTTTATAAGATTCTTATAGAACTGATTAGATTCATCTTGAACCTCTTTCCCATTCAAAGGCATTTCCATATTTGTAATAGTAAGAGTTTTTTCCATCCCAGTAGGCACGTCGTCCTTGACCCATGCTTTAAATACACTTCCAATCTTTGGTACAAATTCTTTATTCAAAAAACCCACATTTATTCTTCTATTATTACAATTATTAACTAATAACCAAATCCCATAAGAAGAATCCTCCCTAATACGATTAGCTCCAGCTCCACCATTATCTTTACATTATACAGGAGCCTTCCTCATACCCCCAATATCTCCCTCCTTCACAATCACACTGCAAGCATCAATCAAGTGTCCAATCCTTCCACAATTGAAGCAAATGGATGAAAATTTTTAATACTCCACATTTTGGAAAAATCTTTCATTCACTCCATCCACCAAAACACCCAACGTAGGTTGTCTGTCAAGCTCGACTCGAATGCATACTCTAGCAAACTCCCTTCATCCCCATTAAAACATGTTGCCATTAATCAGAAGGGGTTTACCAATTAGAGAAGCTATTCTTGACACATTAATTTCATCCCAACAATAAAGTTGAAGGTTGGGCATCCTAATTCAGATTGGAGAGGATAGTCCCTTAACAGAATCTAGGTTGAAATTAAGATTCCACTTATCAAGTCCAATGATATGGCCGTTCAGCAACCAAGGGCCATAAGATATTACATTCTCCATCGATTCAATAGTAAAAAAAGTACACAACAACCAACCCGGGCTGAGAACAGTCAAATGGAGCTTCACAAATTGTGAGCAATGATGTCTTAACTCATCCGCTATCACTTGTATTGGGATAAATCTACCAAATACTTTCATGATAATAGAGAATTGAAGCTTCATCAAATTTGCTCTAACATTAGGTTCAAACATCTTAATTGCAAAACCATCTTTTGATAGGAAGGATTCATTATCCAGTATATTGACCTTGATATAGGGACGCTTTGACCAAGGATTTCCAGGATGTTTCTTAATCAACTCTTTAACACCAAAATGAGTTCTTCCTTTTGAAACACGACCTTGCCCATTCTCTGAAGCAATATCACAAACACTTGATGGATCAACACTTTTCCCTTGAGCAAATGGAGCACCTTCAGAAGTAGAAATTGATTTAGCATTGGCAACCCTATTAATGAATAACTTCAAATTAGAGGAAGATGTTTTGACATTAGTAATTATGGGAAGATCACAAGGAGTATTTTCCTTAAACTCTTCCACAATATGCTTGCCTTTACCAATAATGGTGGTGAAGATTGAATTTTAACACCAATTCTTTTCTGATAGCCAGAGAAGCATTGGACCGAATGAACTTTAGAGAAACCATACGTTGAGATGAAATGAATGAAACAGAAGTGCCATTAGATATAGGCGTCAAATTCTGACCATCAAAGATGGTCAAAGGCCGATCTTCCATCCCTAGCAAAAAACTCGCCAATGAAATAGTGAAGAAACAATTTGAAAAAACAATTCAAATTATAGGAGCTTCTCTCTCTAATCTTAATTCCTTACATAGCTTAACTATTGAAATATCCTCTCCATAGCGCTTGCCCTTTGATAGCTAAGTGTACAATTAAAAATTATAATTAAGATTATTTAAAACTAAAATAAAACAACTCTAAGGTGCTAAATTGATCGAATAAATGATGATCATTTTTAATTTAAAAATCCTAAAAATTAACTAAACATGGCATCTAAGCAAATATCACATCTTAAATTTTAAATACTATGAACTTATGCTCTAACAAATTATTTCAAGATTAAATAACCAAGTATGGAAAAGGGAGTGTATAGATTAAATTATGAAAATCATTACAAACTCCTATATGGTATTAGCGAGCATACAATAATTCTTACATTAATTCAAATAGGAAATTGGAAGTAAAATAATGCTTCTGAAAGGATCCAAACAAATTTCTTATCTAACTAAAGGAACAAATAATTTCTAAATGAAATATTATTCAACTCTAAAATTACAAGTCAATAATGCACTTACACTTGTAGTAAATGTGTTGAATTGGAATATTAACAAGTTTATGAAGATGTTAACTTATAATTTTTTAAATTAGAATTGTAACACTTTAAGCATTCCAATTTACATCTAAATGGTAATTTATTATCCTTTATTTTAGTTAATTTTAAATTGCAAAATTTTTATATGGGCTAATGAAGTTATTCAATAGGAGGTTACACCTTGCTTGAGGATTACACAAAGCTTAAGTTGGAGAGAATATTTTTAGTATAAATTATGAAGTAGTTGGTTATCTTGAAAATTTTGTGAAAAATTTTATTTTTAGATGATGTTGTGGAGGAATGTCTCAAGGAAAGGAGAAAATTTCACAAGGGTTGAACTTTCATCACAACTCAAAAACTATCAATGTCGCAACATCTATAACACACCAGTGCCAAATTAAGATATAACAACACTAGAATCCCAAAAAAAAGTCAATTAATTCAATGCCCCAATAGAGCCAAGGACAGACTTATAACACTTCATGATGTCATTGTGCCAGAAATCAATATCAGAGATCCAAAGTCTTGTGAATTTAAGTAATACAACACAAAACTACACAATACTGTAGCATTGGATTGTACATTCAAGAAACATTGTACTCCACTTTAGCAACATCATGGTGAAGTAGATAAAATACAGAGCCACATTGAATTATTGAAACAATGCACCAACTCAGCCAATAGTCACGTCATATAATTCTTGCATTGTAGTGAAACCTACTCAGTAATGCTGAGGTGTAAGTTCATAATATAATGCATTGGTGAAACTATATCGATCATCATGAAGCTTGATACTATTTATGCACATAATAAAAAAAAGTTTTTTAGCCTTTACAATGGGATTTTATTCATTTTCAAGGAGTCTTAAGTGCTTAATTATAATGCCACATTAAAGTCATGTCTAAGGGGTGCCATAGGAGAAATGTTTTGTATTCTAGAGTTTATGGAGATATAATAAATGTAGGAGGTCTATTAGCCTTCCTTTACTTCGCTACAATCTTGATGGAGAACTAAGGATGCATATGCTTATTTTAAAAACCAATAAAGGAGGGAATACTTAGGAATACTTTTATAACTCACTATCATTAGTCCAAAAAAACTTTATCTTCTTGTATCTTATCTTTGTTCAATATTTCTTATTCAAGATAGAATCAAAATATGATTATTATAGTGCTTGATAAACATCATGGCTTAAATAGGAAGTACTAGAAAGTTTTCATTATAGCTAAATACTTCATCATGAATTGACACTCTCTTATATCACTTATATTACTTTATTAACATGTGAACTTGCATCATTAATGTGGCATTTATATCAAAGAAAACCTAAGCATATTTCACAAATCTTAGCCTGCATGCACACAATTAGTTATAGAACATTGTGAAGGAAACAAAGTTGGACTAGAGGTGAAAGTTAATAATTTCAATACTCGTGGAAAGTTAAATATAAAAAAAATATACATCAAAAGTCAGTGTTGGATTCAATAATCAACATTCATTTGATGATGATGAATATTTCATTACTATATTAAAAAATTAAGAGTATGTTATTCTCTTTATTAATGATGTTAAATCTTTTAAAGTATTTTATTTATAAACTTTATATTATCTCGATGACTCTCAAGTAAGGGATGCACCCACCAAGATTGAGGAAAAGATGAAGTCTACAAGAGAACACCTAAAAGAGAAAAAAAAGGGAAATAAAAAAGACCCATACTATTTTTCATAAGTTCATTATTGGATGAGGATGAGTTAAGTGAAAATTATCGTGTTTCTCTAAGAGTTTAAGATTGCCTTTCTTGGAATTATGAAGAAAAGTCTTGATTATCTCTATATATTGTAGTTCATAAACTACAGATTAGCTTGATATGATTCTCATAAAAAATACACTATGAAGAATGCTACTCAAAATAAAATAGTAAGTTCTCATTGTAGTCAAGAAACTTATAGAAGTTAGATTCACTAAGGAAGAAAAATATCTGATATGGTAATCCAACATTGTTTTAGTAAAGGGGAAGAATGATTAAATATGTTTCTTCATCGACTTTATTAAGAGATTTAAATAGAGAATGTCACAAACATGAGTTTTTGCTCACTATATTAAAAACTATGGTAGATATTAGTCCTTTGCAATTAAAATTCTCCTTTATGGCTGGTTTATCTGGCTATAATTAAAAAAATAGGCCTTATAGATGAAAAATATATTACTTTTAGAATGCTAATAGAACTCTATTACTTTATGGTTGTGACATATATACTAAATAATACTTGTGCCACATACTAGAGAGAAATGATGTGAATCATGTATAAACTTATCCACCAATAGGTGAAGTGTTATGTCGATGATTTAGTAATTTAAAGGCTCGTAGGAAAATCATTTATAAAATCTTAGAATTATTTTAGAAGATAAGCATTTTACAATCTAAAAATGAACTCTATAAAATGTGCTTATGGTGTCATTCCAAGGAAGTTTTTAAGTTTTGAGGTGTGACACCATAGATTTGAAATGGATCCTAGAAAAATTAAAGAAATTATAGAAATACCAACTCACAAAAGTCTTACTCAACTAAGATCATTCTAAGGTTGGATGACATATCCAATAAAATTCAAATCCAACTTATCTGAAAGATATATTCCATTTTGTAGCAATGTGTAAGAATGATGTTCATTTCCATCAAGGCGATAAATGTCAGAAGGTTTTCAATAACATTTAAGAATATCAAATGAATCCTCTAATTTTGTAATCTCCTATTACAAGGAAGCCACAAAATCTATATACAACATCTTTAAGCGAACTCTTGGAACTTTATTAGCTCAAATAAATTTAGAATGCACATTAATAACAATGTAGACACTTACCTCCAACCAAAATAAACTATCTTTGATCTAAGAAATTTTATTTGGCCTTAATATTCAATAATAAAAAGTTAAGGCTTTATGTGTTGTCACATAAAGTATATCTTATATCTAGAGTAATTCTATTACAATATCTGTTGACTTGGCTGATATTATCAATGTTCACCTCATTTTTTAGTTAAGATAATCATCCAAATAAAATATAAAAGTTCTATACATAAATCATTGAACTACACTTTAAACCTCAAATCAAATTTATCAGAGTGATTAGATAACTAACTTTAAAAATCATCACATTATAGTCACCCTTGATTATCATTTTGTCATCTGATCCATTACTTAATAAACACCAAATAATTATCATTGATATTATCTTGTCAAAATCAAATCTTCATCAATTATTGACCTTCATTATCAAATTCAAATCTAAAACAAAAGTCATCAAACTCAAAATTTATCATTTAATAATCACTAGTGACTATCACCTAATCACCTATTCAATCACTAACAATCATTAATGATTATTAATAATATTAGAATTTCAATAAAAAAATCCTTCTAATCATTGATCAAATAAAAAATACAAAGAAAACTCATTAACAAAGCACAATGACAATCCAAAACTCTAAAATCCAATGTTCAAAACCAACCAAAACACAATGGTCCATAACAATTTTTAAGTGAATTCTTAATCACATCAAAAACCAAGAAAATGACCTTGGATTATGATCAATCACTTGCATATTAATTAGCCATATTCCTAGGGTAAACCATGAAAATGTGGAGGCATTAAAAGTTCTCTAACCCCTTAAACATAAAGGATATCCCAAGCCCGCAAAACCTTCAAATGTTAATAGCCCATTGTATATGGAAACATATAAAAATTGACCTTTGAAGATTTACAAAATCCATTAAGAATGATCTTTGTCTTTAGCATGATGCGTTGAATAAATATTGAACCCATGGTGGACCTTAGTTGACTATTGATTACCATGATGCAACTTAAACCTTAAACTCCAAAACCTCCTAAAATTGAATTTTCGTTAAACTTCAATATGGCTTAGTTAAACCAAACCCTGAAAAAACTTCAAACATATTTCAAATATGTTTTGGAGTGCATTAAACCCAAGCCCAACCCATGGTAAACACTAGTTGACCAAGTCAACCTAGTTTGACTAAAATGGCCCTAATCCCTTTAAAATTATATTTCATGCATAAGAAACTCACAACTCTTTGGGATCAACTCCAACAAAATCAAAATAACATTTGGAATGGTTTGGACCTAGTCCCTACCCATGGCAAACCTTGGTTAACCAAGTCAACATAGACATAACAAAAAGCCCCTTTATCCCAAGTCAACCTAGACATAACAAAAAGCCCCTTTATCCCTAAGATTGCATTTCAAGAATTGAGACCCATCAAACTTTGGGATCACCTCCAACAAACTTAAAATATCCTTGAAATGCATTGAACCTTGTCTAGAGCCTTGGTCAACCATATTTAACCAAAGGGCCCCATAGGTACTTAAACTCTCATTTCAAATAGAATAACCTCCTATTGCATGAAATATGTTCCAACAAGTTTTAAATGATAATTTGAATTGGTTAGACCCAACTTTTATCCATAGTCAAACTTGAAGGACCAAGTGAACCATATTTGACCAAAATATGCATAAATAGTATAAAAATTCATTTTTAATTATTTTGACAAAATCAATGCATCCATACCTATAAGGTCTTTCTATTAATTCCCCAAGGGCCACCTAAAATAATTTTGACCATGGGCCCATCTAGTTTAGCAACATGAGTTGAACCAAGTGAACCTAAAGTCATATTCTTGAACTAAAACTCAATCCTTGTGAAATTAAATTGCATAAATTATTCCATCAGGTGTTCCTTGACCCCTTACACTTAACGCATTATGCTCAACCCAAATGTTGACCAAGGTCAACCAATTGGGCTAACATAAACCATAAAAAACCCAAAATATTGAGCCCATTGGCTAAGCATCCCTCATTAAATCCTATAAATTGTTGGAATGCATTATACAACCTTAATTACACATACCATAGATATTTGATGCTATTCAGGGGGTTAATGTGTCAAGAATCTTCAAAACAACCTATTTATAATGATTGGTTCAGTTATAACTTCCCAAATAATAAACCACAGGGGCTCTATATTCCTGGTTTAGTATTTTGAACCTTATTGGTCAATCCTTAACTAATTTTTCTTCCTTTCGTGGTATACAAATAGACACAATTGAGTCTATATGTAATTTTCTCTCTCCTATAAAAATTCCCACCTTTTCTCCAAAGTGAGGGCTTGATATTTACATTTATTAACTTCATAGAAACTCCTTGAGCGTTCCTTAATCTTTCCCCAACCCTCACTAGCACCAAAAATTCTCAAGTGAGTTGTTCAAAGAGATAAGAGAGAGTAAATCTTCCCAAGAAAACACTTTATCATTTCTTTCCAAACCTTGGGATCTTCAACTAAGATCAAGAGGAAGTCTTTAGGAGTCCATAAAGCCCAAGAACAATGAATTTAACCATATGGATTAAGGTATTTTGTAAACCCTAGTTCACAATATTCAAATTAAAATAACTTCCTAAAAGTGCTTTAAAGAGCTTTCAAGCATTTCCTCACTCTTCGTATAAGTGCGGCGAATCTATGTTTAAAATTTCATAGAATTTTGGATCTCTGTGTAGGAAGATATGAAACATATTCAATTATATTATATTTCTCTTCTTACATGAATAGGGTCGATCCTATTCATTCATTTTAATTTGCATGACTCAAATCATATTATACATCTTTTAACATGCAATTGATGGATGAAAAAACCTGATGCAATCATAATCGTGAATCCATTCCATGTGCAATCCAATGACTTGTGTCCCTTGTTTATGTGGCTTGATAAAACTATATATTTATCAACTTCCAATGCATGCCAATGGCCCACACAATCATTGATAATAATTATGTACCATTGGTATTGACTGCGCTACCACGTAGTCACTACCAATGATTGGAAAGCATTATTTAAACATATTTAATGGTTTATATATTTATAAAAATGCCAAAAAATTGAAGAATTAGTATAAATTCATCTTTCATCCAAAATTAGAGTTCTACGGCTCATCAGAACAAAATTGAGAATAATTAAGATTTAAAGTATTTCAAATTTTCTTAAATTACTCCCTAACCAGTGGTCCAATTGAGCTTAAATTTGTATACAATAAATTAGGGTATTTGTGCTACATGCCTTAGTTTCTTTAGCTCATGATGTTAATAGAATTATATAAATTAAATTTGGAATGTTATGGGTTATAATTTGACACTAAAAGTTAGAAATTTATAGCTCTTAATCCACATAGATTAAGGTCTTAAAATTGACCTTTTATGTTTATCTTTATGTTTATGCAATGGTTATTAAGATGACATTAATTTTACTCAAATCCAAAAAGTAGAGTTTCAAAATTAAATCCTTAGTTGTATAGATGCATGTTCCTTTGTGGATTGATTCTGACATATAGGAAGACTTTTATGTAACCATATTTAGTGGCTTTTAAGCCCATATTTACATGAACCAACATTTCCAATTCCACTACATGTTGAGTTCATTTTGTTTGTCCATTAGTGAACCCAAATCTGACATGCATAATTGACTATAAATTTTTAGTAACTCATAACAAATAAATAAAATCATTAAAAAGCATTTTAAGCTACAGATTGCACAAAATTAAATGCTTCATAAAAGATAATTAAATGCCCCTAAAAATTCAATAAAATAAAAAGAAATTTCAAAATTAAGAAAAATTAATAACTAATTAAATTAAATAATTTAAAAAATAAAAATTCAAAAATTATTTCAAACACGTGTAATCATCTTTAGGACTCGTTAGTAACTCTTGGGGAATATTTAAAGAGGTTTATAGTTCATATGGAATAAAAGTAAAATTCTCCTTTATTAAACAATTAATTAATTCATTAAAAAGTGATTAACTTGTGAAAGTAATAACTAATTATAGAAAAATCAAAATGTGCAAAGTCAAATGAATTGGAATCATCATTAAGTTTATAAATTATTAAAAATATAAAATTTCTATAATTTGATTTAAATAAAAAATTTAACTTGAAAAAAATGTTATTAGCTAACCCAAAGGAGGGTGAAATTAACCTCATAGCCCTGGTTTAACAAAGGTGATCGATATTCAACTTAAACAACCATTGAAAAATCATTAATAAAACACTTAAATTAAAGTTTTCATTCCTTTGTGCTTGACCCCTAATAAGAAGGTAAAAGTGTACTGGATTGCAAAGCTTAAGTACTTGAACACTTAACCAAAAAGCAAGGACTCTATAATACCTATCTTTCTTACTTTTGGACGATTGGTATCATCACAAATATGTGTCTAGGGCTTACTTATTATTAACTTCATACACTTGAAAGTCGTTGAGCACTATGTTCCATAAAACTAATAACTCAACAACATGAATATTCTAAAACACTATTAAAAGAAATCCAAAACTTTTAAAACACTAACACTTAATTTCAAACCCACCTTCAAAGGCCTTAAGAAAATAAACACAATTATAGAAGACTTAAAACAAATAAACTAAATATTATATGATTCACTTATCATACTGTATAAATAGTTTTGCCAAATTGAATTAATAGTGTTTTTTTGAAGCTGGCTATATATGATCTCTTAATAATAATTATAGTAGTCTTTTGTAGTCTAAGGGGGTGAGTCCTCATCAAGTGAGAGTATGAAAAGTAGGACTTTAGAAAGTATAGAGTGGTGAAAGTATTAGAGTTAAAGAAGATCCATGTGAGTGCAAGGGATTGTGAGAGAGCACATGGTTTAAACAACCAACATCCACCTTTATTCCACCATGAGTCAAGGTTTATCTTGACGGAAAATCTATAAAGAAGCTCTTAGTGTCAAAAGGGTGCTAGCTACTCTACCATATCATGAATGTGAAAGAGATTTAGCTTACTTTGCCTCACCATAAGCATTAAATGGATTCGAGCTACTATGCCTCATAAAGAAGGAGAAATAGGTTTAGCTACTCCCCCTCACTAGCAAGGTAAAAAGGATTTTTATTATCAATTGCATAGTGGATGGAAGGGATTTTTGAGTGCTTCTTTACCTTACTTTTGTGGCTAAAGGTGAGTAATTAACTATTTTTTTAATACCAAGAGAGTGAAAGTTTGTGTAGGGTGTTAAACCTAATAGAACTATCCAAAGGGCAAGCATGAGGGGAGGTGAATTGGTTATTTAAAAATTTTCTTAGATTATTGAAAACCTCTTTAGAATTTTAAATCAATGATCCTCAAATTTGTGGTTGCTTAACTAAATAACTATCAAAGAATATTTCAAACATAAAGATTTAAATACAGGAAATAAAAGTGTTGAAAAATAAATAATATAAGGAGAACACCAAATTTTATGGTGTTATAGTCAAACCCGATCTACATCCACTCCTTGGAGACTCGTCTTGGTATTGCACTGAATAACACCGACTCTCCTTTTTGCACCCACAGCAAGGCGGAGAAGCTATTATATAGTCTTTTCCACCAACTTGGTGCGGAGAGGACCGATTCCTTTTACACTCTCCAAGTGATGACAGTATACCATCATGTCCTTTTTTATCCTCCTAGAGAAGACACAGAACAATCACGTCCTATTTCACCCTCCTGGTGAAGGAAGAGAACCGTCAAATCCTTTTTCACCCTCCTTGTGAAGGTAGAGTACCTTAATCCAATATTTAATTTCTTCTCCCAAGAGCATCCAAAGAAGTCATGTAAAAACTTAGAGAAGAAGATAAAAAAGATTCTTACCTTAGTCAACCTTGTAAATATCTCACAATTTTCAATCACTACATATCTCACTCTTCACTCATAAAAGTTCTCCAAAACACACTCTTAATGGTTACTATCAAAAGAAGTTTACAACAAAAGATCATAATGTAAGGTTTTAGGACTTCTTATATAGGAAACACAAGAAAAACCATCAAAAAACTAAACAATACAAGTAAAATTCTTTTAGAGCGGATATTATGATCGTGGATCATCTGTACAAATAGTTTAAAAATCTCAATACGAACCTATACAAACCTATTTTTTTACAGTCTTAGTCATCTAGATGAATTAATATCATATTGTATAAATAATTCAATTTTTTTTATTTTTTAGTGAAACCCACATAGGGGTTTACACGTTAATATAGAAAAAAATAGTACAGGGTCCTTAAAGGGTCCTCAAGCTCACTAATGCTTGAAAGAGCTACAAAATGATAACAAAAAAACCCTAAGAGCATGAGGTCTTACTAAAGAATAGTACAAAATGTCATAGGTACATTCTACGGTGCACAAGAATGAGAACCCAAAAAAGAAAGAAGACCAAAAAACAGCGACCCAATCCAGCTCCCCTTCAAAAATATGATCACTACGAACATCTGCATAAAAGAAATTCTGCAAAACATAATAATGTACAAAAAAGACGAAGCAAAAATAGAATTGAATACTAGAAAAAAGAATAATCAAACAATTATAGGTCCAAAATGTTCTCCAAAATTACATCCATATATTACTCATCATGATATTTTTAACAAACCAATAATAGATAAATCTGATCAGCCAGAAACATCACACCAAACTCCCAGAGAAAGGAGAAAGGTAAGAAATGGCCATCACTATAGCACTGAATCCCAATAGAGCCAACATAAGAGCCACACCACCTAGCCAAATCAAAAACCAACACCTCAGTTACATTGACCAACAAATAAAAAAAGAACTAAATAGTAAGGAGCCAAGAAAACTAACCAACAAAATCCTAATGATAAACAAAGCAAACAAGAGAAAGGGAAATTAAAGCAGATCAAAGAATGTAGCTCCAATACAGGGCCCACCAAGCACACAGGCGATAAGTCCAAACCCTAGAACTAGCTCCACTTGTACAAAAAAGTCCCAGAGCTAAAGAGCAATGCAAAAACAACACCGCCACACTAAGAGACCAAACAAGGAGTGCAATTAGGTAAATCCCTCCAAATATTACCATAATTAGCCTTAAAAAAGCTCCCAAAACCAAAACATCTAGGAAAAAAATATCCCAAAAAGAGAAAAACCCACCATCATAACCAAAATCAAGGAACCCAATAAAACAACCAATGATTCAGATCGCCAAGGGAAAAATATGAAAGAGAACACAATAGTAAGAAGTGAAATAGGGAAGACAAGCCCCCCAAAGGCCACCACAACACCAACAAAAAAATATTCTAAGATTAAACAACCCAGACTAAGAGAACTAACAATAACTCATGTAGAAATAATGAACCCAGAAATCACGAAACCACAGAAACAACAACTAGCCAAATAATTACAAATTAACCACCATAACCCAGGAAAACCAAACCACCAGACTCAACCAAAGATAACCCTTAACGATTAGCATATGGTAAATTAATAACATCTAATCTTAAGAGACCTTTCAAAGGGGAAGGAATATTTTGACAAGGAAAATTAGAAAAGCATTCCAACCTACAACCCTAGTTTGCAAGCTAATTTGCACAAGCATTCCCCTCCTTGTAAACATGATGTAAGGAGTAGTTTATAAAAATAATAAGGATCTTAATATCCCTCACTAGATAAAACAAATTAAAAGTACACACCGTATGAATGACTGAATTTAAAACATGAAAGTTGTAGTTGGCATTGACTTTAATACTAACATTAGTTAAGCCAAGAGAAATGCATAACTAAAGGCCATAAGGAATAATAGAAATAACAACATAATTCACATCACCCTTATGAACAAGACCAGCAAAAGCCATACATAAAATACCATTACTATATCTAATAACCTTACCACACCCCAAAGAGGAACAAGTAATATCACCATACACATTCAAATTATAGAAATTATTGGGGGGCTTGATCAAATAAATAACTCCGACCGCCGACCCAGATCCGACCGCCGACGGTTAAACTCCGACATCCGACTGCCGACCCAGTCCAACCCCAAACCGACCGCCGACTTCCAATTTTCAACCCTAGATTTCTCTTTTAAGGTATTTTTTATGGTTTTTCTTTGATTATTTGTTCTCACTAGACATTTGCAAGTTTAGAGATATTTTGGATGATTTAGATAGTAATGCAAGAGGTAATGTTGTAATCATTTGGGTAGATCTAAATTTTTTTTAGGGTAGATCAAATTTGTTGATTGTGACTTTGAGTTAGAGCAATATAGGAAGAGAGAGATTGAGGGAGAGAAAAGAGAGGGAGAGGGAGAGAGATCATATATGAGAGAGCAAGAGAGAGAGAGAGAGAGAGAGAGAGAGAGATAAAAGAGAGGGAGGGAGAGAGAGAGAGAAAAAGAGCTAGCATTGAGATGAGGGAGAGGGAGAGAGAGAGAACAAGAGAGATAGATAGATAGCAAGTGTTAGAGAGAGCGAGAGATCGAGAGGAAGAGAGAGAAAAGAGGGAGAGGGAGAGTGAAAAGAGAGTGAGAGGGAGAGAGAGAGAGAACAAGAGAGAGAGAGAGAGCGATAGATAGAGAGAAAAGAGAGGGAGAGTGAAAAGAGAGTGAGAGGGAGAGAGAGAGAGAAAGAGAGAGAGAGAGAGAGAGAGAGAGAGAGAGAGAGCAATAGATAGAGAGAAAGAAAGAGCGACTAGAAAAGTAAATCCACTCATCCACCAAAACATCCTCATCCACTCATCTACCTAAACATCTCTGCAACACTTAACTTATTATTATGCTTGTCATTTAATGGCCAACATTCGGCACCATAAAGCATTGCATGTCTCACCATCTTATAGAATTTTCCCATAAGTTTGAGGGGGAATTTTCTATCGCACAACAAGCCCGATGCATTCCTCCATTTCAACCATCCAACTTGAAATATGCTGATAATATCCTCATCTATTTCACCATCACTCTGAACAATAGATCCAAGATATCTAAGATGTGTATTCTTATTAATGACTTGGTTACCAAAAATTACACTCCATATATTTAGTTTTAGATACACTAAAGTGAAAACCTTTAGACTCTAAGATTGACATCCATAATTCAAGTTTACCTTCAACTCCCCTCTCTAGTCTTATCAACTAGAAGAATAGCATTAACAAAAAGCATACACAAAGATACATCCTCTTGTAAATGTCATTGAAAATTAATACCCTTTTCTCTGGAGATCAATTTCACAAAGATGAGGATGTTTAGGTTGAGAGATATTATATAGCAACTTTCTTGGGTTAATGCTCTTTTCTCTGGAGATCAATTTCATTGAAAATTAAACTATGAGTAAACCCACTCATCCACCTAAATTATAACACGTTTGAACATGCATGTATTCTAATAAATGTTTTCATAACTATGTAGGGTGACGTTTACTTCAACGTCCAAATGACTATCCAAGAAGAGAGATATTGGATGTATAACAGATTGTTGCCGGGTCGAAAAGGATTGACAGTTGAATTTATAGAGGGAGTTGAAACTTTCATTCAAGTTGCATCTCAACTGCCTTCCTTTCTGTTTGATAAAATGTTTAGATGTCCATATTTGAAGCATAAAAATCTAGCATTCCTCAAGCCCGATGATGTGAAGCTTGATTTATATCGTAGGGGTTTCTTCCAAACTATTGGATTTGGACATCACATGGCGAGTACGAGCCACATACAGATGCTCATGCCGGTTCATCTACAGCTTATGAAATATTTGATGAAAATCAAATGAGTAGACCCTATGAAGATCTTATTTTTGATGTAGCAGGTCATAATTTAAGGTCTAATATAGAAGAGCCACTAAATGCAGAGACACAAAAATTTTTTGAGTTATTCATTCAGCTCAAAAGCCAATTTGGGAAGGTTGCAGTACACATTCAGAATTATCCATTGCAGTGAGGATTCTAAGTATTAAGATTGAGTATAATATTCCCCGTGAGTGTTTTAATGATGTTATTGGTCTTATGAAGGAAACTAATCCAGGTGACAACTTAATTCCCTCAGACTTGTACCAAACAAAGAAATTAATATCCAAGCTGGGTCTCACTACTACAAAGATTGATTGTTGTATCAATAGATGTATATTATACTATAAGGATGATGCAGCAGAAGTTATTTGTCGCACCTGCAATACTCCTCGGTTTAAGCCAAACTCGGAAAAACAACGTCGTCCAAAGAAAGATGTGACATATTCTTATTTGTTTTATTTACCAATCATTTCAAGACTTCAGCAACTCTATGCATCAATGAGTTCAGCAGGCCATATGAGATGGCATAAGGAGAAAATAGCAAAAAATGATATTCTTTCTCATCCATCAGATGCTGAAGCGTGGAAACATTTTGATCGAGTGCATCCTTCATTTGCTATTGAACCCCGCAACATAAGATTAGGATTATGTACTGATGGTTTTACTCCCTATAGTCAAACAGCTACACTGTACTCTTGTTGGCCAGTTATATTAACACCATACAACCTTCCACCAGAGATGTGTATGACTACTCTATTCATGTTCTTAACTCTGATTATACCTGGACCACATAATCCGAAAGCAAAAATTGATATCTTTTTGTAACCATTAATTGATGACCTCAAATTATTATGGGAAGAAGGAGTGCTCACATATGACATATCAACAAAACAAAATTTTCTCCTTCGAGCTGCTTTGCTGTGGAACATCGGTGATTTTCCAGCTTATGGTATGTTTTCTAGTTGGAGCACAGCAGGGAAATTAGCTTGTCCTTACTGCATGGAGAACAGTAAAGCTTTCACATTAAAACATAGAGGAAAAAATACTTGGTTTGATAGTCATCATATGTTTCTACATGCTAATCACTAGTTCCGAAGAAATAAGGAAACATTTGTTAAAAATAAAATTGAGCGATCACCTCCTCCACCCAGATTAAGTGGTGATGATGTACTACAGAGACTTTCCGACATTCCAACAATTATTGATTTTCCAATGCTATCAGAGTCTAAATTTCCGGGTTACGGTGTTCAACATAATTGGACAAAAAAAAAAGTATTTTCTAGACATTACCTTATTGGAGAACTAATTTGATAAGACATAACTTGGATGTTATGCATATTGAGAAAAAACTTCCTGGATAATATTTTTAATACAATTATGGATGTTAAAGATAAGAGTAAAGATAATGTCAAAGCAAGGATGAACATTAAAGAGTTTTGTCGGCGAAAAAATCTGGAGTTAGTAACAACAATTGACGGTAAACTAATGAAGCCCAAAGCTCTGTACTCTTTCACGTTAGAGCAAAAAAGATCGATATGTGAGTGGTTTAAAGGTTTAAAGATTCCTGATGGCTATGGATCAAATATAAGCTGATGTGTTGACTTGAAATCTGCAAGGTTATTTGGACTCAAAAGTCATGATTGTCACATAATTATAGAGGTTCTTCTTCCGATCATAGTCTGTATGTTACCCGATTACATATCAAATCCATTGACTGAGCTTAGCATTTTCTTTAAAGATTTATGTTCATCTAAACTAAGTGAAAATGCTTTACGGAGGTACGTGGATAACATACTAATCATCCTCTGCAAGTTAGAGAAGATATTTCCCCCAGTTTTTTTGATTCTATAGAACATCTTCCAGTCCATCTACCTTACGAAGCTATAGTTAGTGGACCTGTACAATATCGTTGGATGTATCCTTTCGAAAGGTAAATTTTTTCAGATTTTTATTAAGTCTTCAATATTTTTGAATTAGTTGAGATAACATATTTTTATTAACTTCACGATGATTGTAATTGTTTAATAGATATTTGAACAAGTTGAAGAAATATGTTAAGAATAAAGCACGACCAGAAGGATCGATATGTGAAGCATATTTGTCTCAAGAAACAACTCACTTTTGCTCCTACTATTTCGAGCCCCATGTAAGGAGTACAAGAACAAAAATTGGTCGTAACATGGACTTCGATGTAGAAGAACAATCACATGCTACACTATCAGTATTTAGAAGGCAAGGAAAGTCCAGTGGGAAATGTGTTGAAAGATATCTCAACGATTTAGAAATAAATACAGCGAATTTGTATGTGCTACTGAACTGTGAAGAAGTTGAGCCAATCTTAGAGTAAGTTCTTGCATAATGTTAATAATTAATTAGTAATGTTTATTTAAAATACTAAAGTATTATTTGTCACCAGGTATTTCGTAAGCAATTTGCCTTTGACAGATTCAAGGGATATTGAGCAAGCTATTGCAAATGAATTTCCAACTTGGTTCAGATCATATGTGAGCGCATTTTTTTATAAATTTAAATCTTATTTATTATATAAAATACTAATATTTGAAAATGTTTTTAGGTACAAAACCCTGATAACAAATGTTTCGATAAAGGTTTGCAAGTATTAGCATGGGGTCCAATGCGAAAAGTTAAAACTTGGCCAATATATATAGTGAATGGGTTCAGATTTCATACCAAATCATGGAGTGAAGGAAGAAAAACTAAAAATTGTGGAGTATGTGTTAGAGGGAACACTCATGAAGAAGATGAGTGTGATTATTATGGTATTCTGAATGAGGTCATTGACTTGGAATACCCAGGTGAAGATGAGAACTTTGTATGCTTATTTAACTGTCAATGGTATGATCCAGTACATAATAGAGGTACACGGGTTCATCCTGCGTATGGTTTAGTAGATGTTAAACATAGTAGAAGATACGGGAAATTTGATCCATTTATGTTAGCAAGTCAAGCTATTCAAGTTTATTTCAGCAAATATCCTAGTTGTCGTAGAGACAAACAAAATTGGATATCTCTCATAAAAACAAAAACACTGGGAATAATTGATCAACAATACATTGTAGCAACTGCACATCAACAGGATGAGATGTCAAGTTATAAGCCTGTTGAAATTGAGGAGATGATAACTACAACCTCTACTATTGAAATGGAGTTAGAAGATTTGAATAGTTCAACTAGTTCAGGCGAAGATGAGAACGAGGATGAAAGTGAAGATACCCTTGAGAGCAATGAAAATAGTTTTGATGATTCTGATTAGTTTTTATAATTTAGAATTATAGAATTTTAATGTTTTGCAATATTTTGAATAGTACTTCTTGAATTCTAAAAAATGAAATTATTAATTACCAGCTTGTATTTATTAACTGCTTTATTAACTACTCTTTGTAATTCATTAACTGCTTTATTAACTACTTCTCGTAATTCATTACCTGCTTCATTAATTTTTTTCAATGCTTTAGTAATTATTTTTTTTTAATATTGCAGATGGCTTCAGGCGACGATTCTCCTCGTAAATCATTTGCCTCAAAGTTCCACCGGAAGAAGATTACTACTAGCAGACCCACAAAGGCTGAGGTAGGTGAGGGGCCTTCAGTTCCACCAGATCTACCTACACCAACGCCATCACCTACCATAAGCCAGAAGAATTCCCTAGAGTAGGGTCAGGGACATTTAGATCCACCTCCTATTGTACATCCATACTTCCCTGGCCACTTCCTTCCTCCCTCGACGAGTCCTCACTTCCCCTCTCCAGATCAGACACATGCTTCTCCATTATATCCATATTACCCCCCACCATCAACACAGGCAGCTGGTCCATCCATTGGTCCCCACCCTCCTTACCCTTACCCATATTACTACCCCTATCCGGTGCAACATAAACAGGGTGGACCATCAAGACCACCAGAGGTTGGCGCTAGTCCACTGACTGCAGCAACAGATAAGCGTCAATATATTGAGCCTGAGGGCGATAAGTAAGTTCAATTTAAGTTATTAAGTTGTTTTTATTTTGATATATTACATGTTCTTAACAAAAAAAGTCACTTGTAGCTTCAGTCCTTCAAGGCCACCTATACATATGATCCGAGATATAATAAAGAATAAATATGATGCTCCTTACTTATCCTGGAAGAAGATCCCAAAGCCAGTTAGAGATATGTGGTTTGGAGAATTTTAGGTATATTTTTTAGTATGATTTCAAATATGTGATTTAATTTGTACTAATCTTTTTGATATTGCAAAAATTTTTACAGAAAGAGTTTAGGTTGTTGCCTGAGTACAGCACGAGGATCAGATCAAATTTTGAGAGGATAAGAGCGACCCATCTCAGAGACATGTTCACTGACATTAGAAAGTCTGGGCAGCATCCTAATTGGATTGGAGAGGGCATTTGGGCTGATTTGAGTAGTGCTTGGGCGCCCCTGAGTTTATAAAAATGAGAGAGCAGAATAAACAGAACAGAGCCTCTGACTGTGGTAGTTTAGGAAGCTTTCTTCATACTGGTGGATCTGTACCTCATACGAAACATAGGCGTCGCCTGGTAAGTGTTTTGAATTAGTTTATTATATATATTTATGTTATTATAACTATTTCTTAAATTTTCAGAAACAGTCCCTTGGTCGGGAGCCAACACCACTGGAGTTGCATACAAGAACTCATTAACATCAAGCTGACTATCAGTGGGTTGATGAGAAGGCTAAGAAGGCTCATGTGAGTAAATGTTTTTAAAGTTTTAGAATAAAAATTTATTTTAATAAAACTAATTGTAACTCGCAGAATGATTTCGTACGAGCTAGAGAAAGTCGGCAGTCCACTGGTGAGGGATCATCTTCAGGATCGGCCCACATTTTTTAGTATCATATATGGTCAGAAGTTGTTGGTGGAAGATAGAGGGTAAGGGAATATGGCATGGGTTCACAGGCTTTTGCTATTGAGGGAAGTTCATCCACCTCTGCATTTCATGATCCAAGTGGAGCTGAAGAATCTGTATGCGAGAGGGTTGCAGCGCTAACTAGAGAGATTGAAGAGATGAGAAGGGTTCAATCTAGGGAGATTGAAGAAATGAGAAAAATTTAGAATGAAATGCAAGCAGAGTTGCAATCCTACAGAGCTGAAAATCAGAGGAAGAAGGAGCAAGAGGAGCAGCCATCTGCAGACAATGAGGATACAGCTGAGGATTAGATATTTTTATGTTTGTTGATTGTATTTAGAACTTGTTAGCTTGTGATTGTAACCTTATGATGAATTTACTTGTGAACTTGTGATTGTAACCTTTATGTTTGATGATTGTAATCTTGTGAACTTGTGATCTTAAAGTCTAAACTTGTGATTGTATTTAGAATTTATGGTTCTGATGAATATAGTGGTGTGTTGCCCAAAATGTATTGCTCTTTCTACAGGTTTAGACTTTAGGGTGAACCTCCCTCAAATAGAGGGAATGCTGTCAATTTTTTTTTGCAGGTGCTACAGGTTTTCGACAGTCAACCGACGGTTTGGCCGCCGGAAACTATGATACCGGATGGCCAATGCTAAGCCACCGGTAATGTCATTACACCGCCGGTATTTTACCGGCATTTACCGACGGCCGCCGGCGGTGTTACCGTGGACGTCCGGTGGTGTAGACCGTCGGTAATACCGACAGCTACAACCGCTCGGTATCGCCGCTAATTTAACCGGTGGTCTATCGGCGCTTGCCGGCGGTTTAGCGAGCACACGATGCTCGCTTCAACCACCGGACTACCATCGGTAATATGACTGTCGGTTAGTCGTAGGTCAACTAACTGGCGGCGTAACGGTCGGAAAACCACCGGTTTAAAATCCGGTTGTCACCAGCGGTACAAGCCGCCGGAAAACCGTCGCCTAAATAAACCGCCGGTAAAAGTCTGCCAGCAATAGTTTCCTACGCCATTTTACCAGTGGATGGAATGCCGCCGCCAAGCCGCCAGTAAATAGGAAAACCGCTGGTTTAGCCATAGTAACCGCCAGCAAAAATCGCCGGTTTTTGGCATTTTTCCTGTAGTGATAGTTTTTAAAGTTCTTACAGAGAGAAGTTTGACAGAGTAAAGAGCCAAAACCTTGTCTTTCACATTTTGAATAATCCTATGTTGGTTCATAGTATCACCATTGAAAAAGGAATTATTACTAACCAACCATAAATACCACAAAATGAGAGAAGAGATAAAATTTATAATATAATATTTAATCTTAAATCCAAGAATTAAGCATAGCATAAAGAGCCAACTTATCATTAAGATAATTTAATTGAAACAAGTCATATAAATTAACCAACGTTTTAATAGCTAAAGGACTAGAAATAAACACTTGATGCATATTCTCCACATGATAGCAATATTGACACTTAGAATGCAAAATAAAACCACTTTTAATTAAGTTATCATCAGATGGAATGAACTTATACAAAATCCTCTATATAAAAGTAGCCACAGTGGAAGAAATACTCTTATGCCAAATCATAGAAAAAAACATTATCAACAATCTTCTTAGATCTAGAAGCATGCCAAGCATCCTTTAATCTAAAACCACCATCCTTGGACAAATCACATAAAATTAAATCATGAGAGATCTTATTAAGGGGAAGGTTCAAAATTTGTTGAATATTAATGTAAGGAATAACATTAGCAAGTTTTTGATAGTCCCAACAATTATCATTAACAAAGTAATTCACCTTAATGTTGCAACAGAAGAAGAGTTAATAATAGAATTAATAGATTGGTCACCCAACAACCAGTCTTACAAAAAGAAAATATTGCCATTACCAAGCCCCCAAGAGATGAAGGGTTCAACGGCCTGTTTAACTTTGTAGAGCCTCTGCCACACTTTAGAATTACCTTGGTTAAAGCAATAAGTAGTAGGGTGTTTACCCACATAATATTTAAAAACATTAAGTTAGCCCAAAGGCTCACGCTAGAACAAAAGTTGTACCACATTTGAACAAAAAAGGATAAGTCAAATTGTACCTACTCTTATAATCCAAGGCTCCTTCCTCCAACACACAATACCAATTATCCCAAAAGGACAAAATAATTTTAGAGTTGCAACTAACTCCTTTCCAGAAAAATTTATTAATAAGTCTATCAATCTTAATATAAACCGCTTAAGTAGGGAGCATAGTTTGAAAAATATAAATATGGAAGGAACAAATGACACTTTTGATAAAAATTAATCTACCCCCAAAGCTTATCAAATTAGAATTTAAAGATAAAAGCTTTATTCTGCATAGAAGTAACTAAATCATCAAAAAGAAAAGTTTTCTTTCTGACTTTAAAAAGAGGAACCCCAAGATACTTAATAGGTAAATGACCATGCATAAAACCAGTTAAATCCTTAATAGCCATAATGCGATCATTAGACATTCTCTTATGGGGAAAAAATTTGCACTTCTTTTTATTCAGAGAAAGACCACTAACCATCTCAAATTGATGAAAGAAATCCTTAAGTTTATTAATCTTTTTAACATAAGCATTAGTGAAAATAATAAATTCATCAACAAAACATGAGTGAGAAATAGGAAAACCACCAATAGTTCTAAAGTAAGGGCAAGGATAATTCTCAAAGATGTTGTAAAGACCTTTAGAAAAGTAATAAGCCATAATAATGAAGAGGGTAGGAGAAAGCGTGTCACCCTATCTCAAACCATGGGAGGATTAAAAAAAAAACCATTGCTATTGCCGTTAACAATAATAGAGAAATAGAAGCCTTCAATGAAATTTTTAATAAGCTTATTGAATACAAAATCAAAACCAAAAAGCTTCAAAATAATATAAAGAAAGTTCCAATCAAGGTTATCATTTTTGCGGATCTGTTATCATGGTTTATGATTTTGATGATAGCAAACACTCTTATTTCTATACGACTGTCTTATCTACTGACATTTCAGGTTCACAAGATCAAGACTTTAATTTGGAATCAGCTTAAGATTGGTTAGACTAGGTCTGAGTCAGTTTGTACCTTTTTTTCTTTCTTAAGTCTTTGGTATTTGGTGTGACTCCTGATGCAATGTAACTTTGCACACATACACCTTGGAAGAATTTCTGACTATCCCCTAGAGTTTACTATTTTTGGTAAAATTGTTCGGGACGATATTTTATCATCCTGGATAATCGGTTCAAAAATTGAAACCCTGATTAGGGCATCATCCTTGTTAAGGAATCCATCATTAAATACATTATCCTAGACGATTTTGTATTGGCCAGGATGATAGGCTCAATTTAGAAAGAATCTGCAACTAGATCTATTTAGGAATTACTTATTTTTGGACATCATCCTAGTGGATCGGCCTGGCTTATTAAGATCCGCCTGGCCAATCCAGCACATTTTTTCTTAAAAAAATATGTCAATTAAGAAAAGCAATTAATGGTGATTTGCATGATCACATCAGCCGGGCCGATCGCAGGATCGTTCTGGCCAATTTGACACCAGCCAGCTTCTTTTTAGGGTGATATTCAGGATGATTTTCCTCATATTTGAACTAATCGATCACGATAATATATTATCGGCCTGGATGTTATGACCAAAAATTGTCTAATCGTCCTTAACTGACAGGCTGATTGAGCATAATTTATGAATATCGGCCAGGCCGATATTTATATTAGCCTGGACGATAAAATCAGCAAGTTGCATTAATGAGCTCATTTTGAGATCTTCTATTTAAGGTTTTGACCAGGCACTTTTGTAATTATCTTTGGCAGCCATTGTAGCTTTGTTCTTTTTGGGGGACTTGAAGAGAGAGCTTGAAAGGGAGTGAGGAACGGGTGAAGTCTGAGAGAGGGAGAAGATCCTATGAGGGGGGACTCAAGGATGGTGGACGGGGATTCCACACGGTTACTCCGGCAGGCTTGCACCTTAATACCGTCAGATTCAAGGCTTGTCTTGAGGGAAGTTCACAGAAGAAGAAGATCTCTTTTGTGTCAAAGGACCCGGCAAATCCACCGTACCAGGGAAGGTGGAAGTGATTTTGTAAGGGCTTCTCCACCTAGCTATGGGGGAAAAAGAGAGACACTTAGTTTAGTGCAATACTTGGAGGGTGACTCCAAATAGTGGACGTAGGTCAAGGTATGACCGAGCCATTATAAATCTGGTGTGTTCTTTCTTTCATTACTTACGCAATTAATTTCTGCACTTCAGTTTTTATTATGGTGAATCCTGGTTTGTGTTTTTGATCAAATGATTTATTTTAACTACCAATGCACCTCTTTCTCTTAATTTTCCTTGGGCCAGTTCATAGGTCCTAACATCCCTAACAAACTTTCTAGTGCCATCAGAGCACTTTCAAGTGGTATCAGAGAGGGATTCATAAAATAAGTTTTTGAAAGCTTTTGAAGTTTCGATCCATGGCTAATTTTTGTAATCATAATTTTGCGCAAGGTTATACAATCACCAGACCACCTTTATTTGAAAATATTACTTTTGATTTTTGGAAAATTTGTATGTCTACTTTCTGGAAATCGATTGATTTTCGTATGTGACAAAAAATTTTAACTAGTTATTCATTATCGTCACGGGTTTTAGATGGAGTTAAAACTAATAATCCCTTAAATCAATGGAATAGGGAAGAACAAATCAATGCTCAATTGAATGCAAAATCTTTAAATTACTTTTTTTGTGCTTTAAATTTTGAAGAGTTTATGTTAGTATCCACGTGCACTACTGGTAAGAAAATTTGGGATAAACTACACACCATGTACGAAGGCACTAGTGAAATCTAGAAATACAAGTTGAATATGTTAATACATGATTATGAAATATTTTTCATGAAACCTTAAGAAACGATCTTAGACATGTATACTAGGTTTATTCAAATTGTGACATTATTGCATGCTTTAGGTAAAGAATTTTCAAATTTTGAAAAAGTCAATAAAATTCTTCATTGTCTACTAAATAAGTTTGATGATAAAGTTGTTGCCATTTATGAATTAAAAGATTTGAATGAATATTCTATTGATAATTTGATTGGCTCACTCATTGCCTACGAGCAAAGTTTCGGTCTAAGACGTTTGGATGCAGGTGAAATAATGTTGAAACTTGTTCAATATGAAATAGGTTGTTAAACCTAAGCTTATGTCCCAGCGGCTGACCAAGAGGGGGTGAATTGGTAATTAAAAATTTTACCCTCTTTTAAAATTTTGAACTAAAAATTTACTTTCATGAATTTTGTAGAAAAAGGTTTTTCAACCACAAGTTAAGCAATAAAACAAAAGGCAGCAGAAAATAAAAAAACATAGGATTTATAGTGGTTCGGTCAAACACGACCTACATGCACTCCCTAGAGGCACCCTCCGAGTATTGTACTAATACCACTAGTTACTCTCCTTTTATACCCACAGCAAGTGGGAGAAGCCTTTACAAAACTCTCTTTCACCACTATCCGGTGCAGCAGAGAACTGTTATCCTTTTACACTCTCCAAGTGTTGGCAAAGAACCATCCATCCTTTCACACTCTCTTAGTGTAGGCATAGAATCCTTCATCCTTTCACACTCTCCAAGTGTGGGCAGAGAAACCTTCGGCTGTTCACACTCTCCAAGTGTAGGCAGAGAACCCTTTGGCTGTCTCGCTCTCCAAGTGTCGGTAGAGAACCAGATCTCATTGACATATCTTCTCACAGGAAATATAGAAGGAAGAGAGAAAAGAGAGAAGTAATCAAAAACCACAAGTAGAAATTCTTACCTTTGAGTACCAAGTGAATCCTTCATACTCCAGTAGTAAGAATCCTCTTCAAACACTCTCTCACACTCTCTTCTTGAGTCTCCCTTTAGTTGGCACGAAGATCAGTAGGTAAAAAGATTAAGAGGCAATTTTAATTGGACTTTATATTGGAAACACACAAAAAACCATCAAAAAAACTGTTGATTTTCAATTCTGTATATAGTGGATCGTCCCGTACGATCGTGGATCATCATCGACGAATCTACTTAAAACAGTTGCATACGAACCCAACGTATATTGGTAAGAATTGACTTCGTACATGGTTATCATCCCGTATGAACTTAGTTCATCCGGTACGAACAGTTATACCATGGGTTGGTTTCGACAAACTGCAGGACGCTACCAAAATTTTAAGATAAAGTGCATTTCGTCCTGGGACGAATAGGAGTTCGTCTGGATGAAAATTATCCAGAGAGCATTTCATCCTGGCATGAATATAGGCTTTGTTTGAACAAAAATTTTCCAGAGAGCATTTCGTCTTGGGACGAATAGAAGTTCATCTGGATGAAAATTTTTTAGAGAGCATTTCATCCTGGGATGAATAGAAGTTCATCTGGACGATCAGGACATAGGAAATTTTTCTCACTTCCTATTCATTCCATTGCTCTTATGAGAGGATAACTAACTTGATCGTTCCATACGATGAATATGATTTTTTTTTAAATGATCTCCCCAAGTGTGTGTGTGCTTATTTACTCAATTACAATCACTCTTACTCAAACTCAACACAATGAAAATTTATAAACTATCTCATGCTGAATTTGATTTGAAGTCTTCATTAGTCTGAAGTTCAATTTTTCTGAAATGTTACTCCACATAAGAGCAAAAACAACTTTTCCAAAAAGTGTTAGGAGAAAACAAAGCTTAAAATAATAATATTTGGAATCATCAAAACTATACAATTTGCAATAAGATAAAACATGTAAATAGAAACTCTCGTAATAATATCCCTCATTTTGATGATGGCAATACAATTATTATTTGTATAATATTAAAATTTTAAGAATATCCTAAACTCCACCTGAATTGATGAACATATGTAAATAAAGAGGTATTACACAACAAATGTATCACTCTTTTCTTTTCTTTTCTTTAAAAAAAATGAAAACATAAATTTAAATAATACGATAATAGTAAAATAATAAAAAACATACGAAAAAAAATAATACGATAACAGAAAATAATACAAACATTATTTTCTCTCCCTTTTTGACAACAACAAAAAGAGAAGAAGAAAAGAGGCCATAAGTTTAAGTCATCATATGATAATCCTATGATAATTGATCCTTGAAAGTTATTGAAATAAAGTATACAAATAAAATTAATTCATTAGGCAAATAAACATGATTCATAGAATTTAAGAAGAGATATAACATTAATAATAAAAAGTATATATCAAAAACATGAATTAATTTAGACACTAAGATAAAGAATATCATTGCATAAAGGATGAATATAAAATTTATATATTTCAAATTTCAATAGAAAATATAAATATACAGAAGATCAATTTAAGTTAAGAGATTGAAAGATTGTAGAAGGAAATAACTACAACATGTGGCGCTTTGCGCATCTTTTTCAATAGTTGTGGCACATTTTTGTGCATCTTTTTACTTGTAGGCTTATTTTGTCCCACTTTTTCAAATTGTGAACCATTGCGCATTCCTTTTGATTTTTGTATATTTATATATTTTTCAAGAGTAATCTTAATCTTTTCAAAATAAATAATAAAAATTTCAATTTTTTCTAAATGCATCAATATTTATTGATAAGTGAAATACAAAATAAGAAAACATTATAATTGTAAAAAGAATATTAAATATTAATGTAGTCTAATAAGAGACATGAAATTGACATTCCTAATTATATCAAGTTATAAGCAAAACTTAAATTTAGAAAAAAAAAAATAGATTTTCTAATGAATTCAATTTTGAGTTGCAATTTAAGTTATAACACTTATAGGATCAAAACATTTTGGGATTTTCATATAGGCTAACACACATTTCAAAACAAGATTAAAAACAAAACAAGATAACTTATATTAATATCATTATAATAAATTTTATAATCTAAAAAATGATATCAATACTACATAAAAACTTGAATACTAAAATATCAAATGAAACAAACACATAACAAAAAGAAAAATACATCACAAACTACCACATTACAATCACATCAACTAAAGAAAACATAGCAAGTACATGAGTCACTCTGATGGGCCCTAATCTGGAGGAGGAGGAGTAGGTACAGTACTGAAGAAATTAAAGTAACTACTTATCATGAGCATATTTGAACTTATGTCATTTATCTGTTCTTGCATATATCCCATGTCTTGATTATACTGAACATCCTGCTGCTATAAGTGAATTTCAAATTGATCAAATCTTTGATCAAAATGAGACTCTAAGCGATCAAATCTCTGAACCAAATCTTGGTGATTTGGTTCACTAGCAGGTCCAGGTGCAGGTTCTGGTTCCTCCTCTGAGTCACTAATAACATGTGTTTTACATGGTACATCTTTTTTTAAGATTGCTCTAAAAGATATGTCATTGATGTAGAGAGGTTCTTCAAAACCTTAAACTGGATGAACCAATTCATACTTTTTCTCCAAAATATAGGCAACAAGTTGTCCTAAGGCAATGTTCTTCTTTCTTTTATGGGCGACATGACCAATTTCAGAAAGTCTGTAAAGATAATAAAGGATTAGTTGGGCTTCATTTATAGGTTAGTTAGTCATAATCAAGTAGGTTACTATTGAAAGAAGAGGAGTAATGTTGACTCTATCACCAGCTTTAGGAATTATTGATGTTCGAAGAACATGCTGGATGATATGAGCATTGAGAATAAGAGAGGACACTTTAGGCATATGCTCCTTAAATATAATTCCTCTAATCACTTCATTAATTTCAGTTCAGTCAAAATCAAAGGTAGTGGTTAAGGTATGGGCTCTAATTCTCTAAGTCCTTAAGTTAAAAAAGATTCCTAAGTTTGCCTTAAAGATTTCAACTTTCTTCTTAAAAACATATGATCTTATGATAGAAAGATCAGAATTGAAGGATATGTTTGCTAGGAAACAATGAAAGATCTCTTTGTTTTAGAGGTGTGTTGAGTCTAGTAATTAGGTTGTTAAGCCTAAGTTAATGTCCCAAAGGCTACCAAGAGGGGGGTGAATTGGTAGTTTAAAAAATTTTAAGCCCTCTTTTAAAATTATGTTGAACCGAAATAAAAATTATTTCTTTTAAGTTTTGTAGAAAAAGTTTTTCAACCACAGAGTTTTTAAGACTAAGAATTAAAATGCGGAAACATAAAAACAGTAAAGTAAATGACACCAGATTTATAGTGGTTCGGTCTAAAACTAGACCTACATCCACTCCCCAGAGGCACCCTCTGAGTATTGCACTAATACCAATAGTGACTCTCCTTTTGCACCCACAGCAAGGCGGAGAAGCCTTTACAACACACTCTTTTCACCACTCCCCGGTGCGGCAGAGAACCGTCATCATTTTACACAATCCCCAGTGTTGGCAGAGAACCGTCCATCCTTTCACACAATCCA
>NW_021318787.1:2185464-2210487 GCF_001605985.2 Dendrobium catenatum | reverse complement strand
GAGAAGGTTCTCTGCCGTCGCCAGGAGGGAGAAAATAGAGTTTGGCACTCCGCCACGCCGGGTTGGTGAAAGGGAGGTTTGTAAAGGCTTCTCCGCCTTGCCGAGGGGGGCAAAAGGATAATTATTTTTGGTAGTGAAAATCCTGGAGTGGAGGACTCCGGGGAGAGGACGTAGGTCATATTTTGACCTAACCACTATAAAAATTCTTGGTGTGTTTTTTCCTTATCGTCATTTACTTTTTACTTGCATTTAATTTTCATAACTATTGCATGGTGAAATTTGTGGAATAAAACTTGCTTAAAGTTTTGTTGTGAAATTTCAAAAATAACAAAAAAAAATTAAACTCTTGTTTAGGGTTATTTATTGAGAAAAAGATTTTCACAATTCACCCCCCCCCAATCTTGTCGTTTAGTAATTTCAGAAAGAATCAACCAACAACTCTTTTAGGCATGTTATTATTTTTGGACATCATCCAGGACATCATATTGGATGATGCATCATAATTATGCCTATATTAGTTAGATGATTAAGGAAAGAAATTAAGGTTTAATTGATCGATCATATCATCCTAGACGATCATAGGATCATCTGGAATGATCAGTTAAACAAACCTTAGTTTCCTACTGGATGACCAGAATGATATTCTGGACTATATGTATTGATTTGAACTAATCATACAGGACGATCCTAAAATCATCCTAGACTATCCGTTATTTTTTCATCGTCCAGACATATAAAGTCAGACCGAATAGAGCGATTGTCAAGATGATATTCGAGATTTTGAACTAATCGTACAGGATAATGATCATCCTGGATGATCAGAACAAACAAACCTTCTAATTGTCCAGCCTCCCCCAGATTATCCTGGTTGATTGAGTTAAATTTGTACTGATTGTGCAGGACATCAGTCGTTCGTCTTGGATGATATTTGTTGATTAATTATAATTTAGGGCAAATTTGAAACCCTTCTTTATAAGATCTATTGTTTACTAAAAATGAAATCTTTTGATATTATCCTAACTTGAGAGAGCCAAAAGGAGAGGGAGAGCTTGGAAGAGATAGAGAGAATCTTGTGAGGGGGAGTTTGTGAGGATTTCACAAAGGCTGCTCCAAGCAAGGATCTGATTCATCATTCCTGATTCCTTAGAGGTTCTAAAGAGGTTTGCTTTAGTAGTTGATCGAGATTCTCTGCCTGCTTCAGGAGGAAGTCAAAGAAGTTGGGTTCTCTGCCTGCTTTAGGAGGAAGCAAAAGGATATTTGTGGGCTCTACCTCACCAGGGTCGATGGAAAGGAGTTTTTGTATGTGCTTCTCTGTCTTACTATGGGAGAAAAAGGAGAGTCATTGAGTTTAGTGCAATACCCGGAGGAGAGGCTCCGGGGAGTGGACGTAGGTCAAGTTGATCGAACCACTATAAAATATGGTGTGTTCTTTCTTATTGTATTTTCGTATTTAATTTTCACAATGTATTTTTTAATAAATTTTGGTTTGGTTTAGATCATGAATTTTGTATGAGAATTTTTAAAAAACCAATTCACTCCCTCTCTTTGTTAGCCTCGAGCTAGTTCATAAGAGCTTAACATCCCTAACAAACTTTTAAGTAGTATGAGTGTGGAATTCATAAAATTTAGTTTATGAAAACTTTTGAATTTTGATCTATGGCTAACTATGATAATAGTAATACTGCATAAGGGTATTATATTACCCAACAACCTTTATTTGATAACATACCTTTTGATTTTTGGAAAACTCGCATGTTCACATTTTTACAATCTATTGATTATCACATGTAGATGCTTGTTAAGGATGGATATTCACTACCAACTCCTGAAAACAATGGCATAAAAATTGAATTCCCTTTTACTAAATGAATATTTTATGATAGGGATTTAACACAACTTAATGTAAAATATTTAAAATATTTTTTCTATGCTTTGAAATAGGAAGATTATATGTGTTTCTCAACTTGTGCTACTGGTAAAGAAATATGAAATAGATTGTGTATTACTTATGAAGGGATAACTGAAGTTTGTTGACCCTTGTCTGTTGCAAACAATATATATATATATATAATATACCATACCTGTTCGGACATTCAACCACGTCGCTCGCACGTCTTTGCCATACCTACACACGACGATATCACATCCCTCACGATCTCTAGCGATCATTAAAAGGCCGAAGGAGGGAGGTCTCGGGGATTCTTCACTCCCTCTCTCATCTCTATTTGACCTCACTCACTCAACGACTTTCCTTTTCCGTCAAGTCGGAAGTTACGACGTTTGATCGGAGGCAACAATAAGAGCCGCTCGCTGCGAAGATAACTTTCTCTCGGTCGTGCGCTTCTCCGGCCTCTTTCTTGTTCTTCGACTTCACTTCCCCAGTGACTTTCCCCTCGTGCAGATTGGAAGTGACGGCATTTTGATCGGAGGTGACAACTGGAGTTCATTTACTGTGGAGTTACTTTCTTCCCTCTCGCGTGCTTCTCCGATCCCTTTGTTGTTTGACTTCGTAGCTTCGAAAACCTTCCCTTCCATTGGATTGGAAGCACGAACATGAGCACAGTTCACTGTGAAGGTAACTTCATCCCTTTTGCACGCTACTCCGGCCAAATCCCGCAAATCCACCGTGCCGAGGGATTTCAAAAAAAATTAATAGATATTTAATTATAATTATTTTTTATTAATACTAATTAATTATATTTATTATAATTAATTATATTTAATTCTAATTAAATTATTATAACCAATTTAATTAATTTAATTAATTACAATTTATTAAAATTAATTAAAATTAATTAGTTATAATTAATTGCGAATTAAAAGGTATGATGTTCCAAATCCCACTCTCAATGTTTGTAGCGGACCGGGGAATCACCTATACGCGCTCTTGTAGCATGGTAGGAGGGAGCCCGGTACGACACATACGGCGAGGTGGGTAAGCCCTATACACACTCTTGTAGTGTGGTGGGGAAGTCACTAGTGTTCTCGTACGGGTACTACTGAAGGCCCCATATATGCTCTTGTAGCGTGGTGGGATGAAAATTTATACGGCCACGGTGTCTAAGGACACCTACCATACACGCTCGAGTAGCGTGGTGGGAAGGCCCAGCTCCCCTACATTTCCCCCAAACGGGGGATATGCCAGGGTGCTGCCAAAATTTTTACTTAAGTACACAAAGCGTGAACAATAAGAAGATCTCATTTGGGCAATAATACATAGGACTTGTATGAAGAGCAGATGACTTGAGTACTTGAATACGAACAAAATCTAATTGATTAATCAAGGCTCAAACCCAAATAAAATAAAATGAATTTGGGGCAGAATTTAAATCAATTTGAATATGAAATTGTACCGGTAAAGACTTCAGAAGTCTTTGAACAAGAGCTCGAACATGTACTTGGAACTCAAACTGTGCAACATCAAGGGACCCGAACACTTGAACTCAAACTCAAACTCTATTTGAAAAATGAAATGAATTGAATAAGATCACTCGAGCTCACTACTTGAACTCAAACTGGAACAAGATATTGAGAACAAGGAATTCAAATTGAATTCAAGTTGGACCCAAATTCGACATGAACGATAAAGAACCTGAACCTTCAAGAACAAGAAGGGACTCAGTCTTGCATTTGATCCGGACAAAGAACTTGAATTCACTCTTGAACTCATGCTATACAACATTAAGTGGGAATTGTAGACTCGATGAACCCGAATCTAAATGAAACTTAACTCAGACTCAAACATACACAAAGTACAAAAGCTTGAGTCATATGCGAGGGAGTTCAAATTATAAGAGCATTCGTATAGTTAATAGTGACTCAAAGTATGTTACAAGACCTCGATGCATGAACTAATACGGCAATCCCTACAAACAAATGCTATCAACAAACCCACCTGAGATTGGTGAAAGGGTGGATATGATGTAGAAACAATGGCCCTTCCCAGAAATGCATATGAATACTTGTGGATAACAACGTTGTGTTGCAAGCACAATTATTCACTGTGGAAACAAGTACAAATCCCTCCAAATGAATACTTATGGATAACAACAGTGTATTATAAGTACAACGAACCACTGTGGGCACAAGTACAAACATCACCTATGACAACGGTGATTAAGATATCCAAGTACGTCGGGTACAAAGGGTGTTTTGATGTACGAAAGAGGACACCTCCTGACAGAATGGAAGAGATGTTTGAACAAATTAGAACTAAACTTCCTGATATTCCAAAGTCTCTATTTACTTCTATACGTAAGAAGAAAATAGTTCTGGTGTCCAAAAACACCAAAAATAACAAGTCTACTATATTGATGATCCTGAAAAGAGTCCCTTGCAAGGTAGCAGTCACGGATTTCAAGAAGAACTTCCCCGGTGAATGAGAAAGGGGGAGTCAATATTAAGACCAGATATCGCCACCGAATCTGCAACACTTATGCAAGCAGATAGAAGGTGTCTACAATCTTCAACACACCGCCATCGAATCTGCAACACTCGTACTAGCATATAGAAGGTGTTTATAAATATTTCAAAATAACCCCACACGTGCACCGTAGTTGTATACACATAGGTACACTAAAAAAGGGAATCAAGAACCCGCATGGTCCTCGATGAGCGTGTTATTGGTACACACATGACGTCTAGAGATGTTGCACGGGTCAGTAAGTGAATTCTTGTTCGAACCCGGTCCTTCTATATAGATCAATAGGAGTCGACAGGGTTCAAACCTTCAAACAAATACATGGTTGTAGTGATCGGTGTATTTGTTTTAAAGTATTCATATTAGGCTTTCAAAGCCTATAATAATATGAATTCACTAACAATGACATAAAGCCTACAAAACCCAATCCCCTATTGGCAAACTGATAGGGTCGATAAGGTCCAATCAACGAATGGAAATGACCCCATACCACGATGATGGCCATGTTGAATGTTTATCTCAACTGGAGGGGTCCATTCAAATTCCAAAACTCTAAAAATGCCACTAAAAATCCTAAAATTCCAAGATATTTAAATTTTAAATCATCCATCAATCACTCAAAGCAAAATCTATCCACACTCTGTAATAGTTTACCGAGGTGAACAAATTCAGATATAACTTCAGCTCACAAAGAGCTAATGCCTAGTCAAAAATATCACTAGGATCCATTCTCAAATAATCTTCTGCCAGTAAGGGCGTGGTAGGTGTCCTCTAATCGGCGGTTTTACCACTAAATGGCACCGTAGGATAAACGGTTATGACGACCCGGGGCCCTCTAAACTGAGTGGTTTTACCGCCAAATGGAACCACGAAATACAGGTTATGGCCAGAGCCAATACGATCCTTAGTGGCATCAAATCCTTGAGATATGAATCAATAGGATACGAGCAATAGGGCACAAAGCCCTCTGTTAGCTAAGGTGGATTCAAATTTGTCCCCTTAAACAAACATTCATCCTAGGTCTACAAGGTCCCCTTGGATGAAGCAACCCATGGCTGCCAACAAGGATCCTTTTATCAGGTTGGGTCGACTACCTCCTCTGACTAAGTAGATCAGGGACCACGATGGCCCGGGCATATAGAACCATGGGATCTCGATCGGGTCCATCATCCATTCCCCCACCATCCACTTTAAGTGAAAGATGGTGAAATCTCTATTTTAAATATAAATTTTCCAAATTCTCAAACCCCGAACCTATGCTACTACTATATGCCAGATAACGCGTATCTCTACGTATTTGATTTACGACTAGCCTTAATAGAAAGTTTTCTCTCGTGATCGGGAGGGATAATTAACTATAGGGCTTGTGCCTATAGGAAACCAGAACTCAGATCATAAAGTCCTCACAAAATGAGAGCGAAATCTCTAGGTAGTGTCTTATCTACAAACCCATCTGCCTTCTAAAATTTACCCCAAAACTTATTCTGTTAAAACATAGTCGCTCATAACAAAAAGCACAAATCAATCAATTACATGGCGGGGAGGCCGGGGCCAAATTTTTGGAGCCCACAGATTTCTGGCGATGGGGAATGGTTTCTCTTTCCATCTCTGGCTAGTCACTAAAAGGCTATAGTAGCAAGCAAATCTATATGGGGTCAAAATTTTAAATTTCCTGAAATTCAATCTTTTAAATAAGATTTATTAGAAATTTGTTAAGCAGAGTTTTTAATTTTATTTAATTTACCTGCTTCTACTTTTGTTCTGCATTATTTCTGCAGTATGAAAGTGTGGGATGATGTATCAATTTTGATCACTAACCCATGCCTTTCATTTTTACAGAATGGAAATGCAGGACACACTGATGACCATCCAATTGGGACGAGGAGCCACAATTCAACTGGAAAATACTGTTATAAAGACTGGAAAACTGGATCCACCATTCACTTTGGTGGACTTGAATTCTCAGCAGCTACTGCAAGGGCTGCAGCCCTCCCTGTGTCGGCATGAACTCTGAAGAATTGTATTGAAAATCCTACTCTTCAAGGACTGCTGCTATATGTGTTGCTCAAGGAAGGGTCTCTGTGTTTAAAAGACTATCCCAGTCTAAGACCCTTACTACAAAGAGGGTTATTACTAGAAGGAAAATATAAGTGGTGACTGCCAATACCACCATGCTGCCAATCGGGTTATCTGCACCTAGGAAATATGATACTGAAGCTTTCTCATCTGGAGGAAGGCTCAACAAAGATAGAGGAGGAAAAGAAATACAAAGCTATACGCTCAACATCTATTAGTACTAGTCTATCCCTCCAATCTGCCAGCACAAGAACCAGAGGTTAATATTCCTACCAATAACATGTTCGCTAACCTAAAGTGGGTAAAGAGAAATAGCTCATCTGGTGAGCTCAAGCAATCATTCTGGGAGCGTCAACCTGAAGCTCCAACCCCTCAGAAAATAAGAGAGCCGAACGCCTGTCTTCCCGGGTACACCGAGTACTTAAGACAATTAAGGAAATAGGGCTGATAAAGAAAAAATTCCAAAAATTGTTGATTGTTGAGGCCCGGAGAACCCCTCCTAGAGAGAGGCTATCATCTATTGTGATAGCTGAATGAAGAGATTATCGACGACAAGCTCCGCAAGAATCACATCGAGGTGTGACATTTGGACCTCGTGTCCAAGAATCCGCCGTCGAAAAGGCCCAATAGAAAGGCAAACAAGTATGGAGGCCGAAGCCTCGAAGAGAAAAAATCTTTGAAAAAAGATATGAATCATGTGTGACATCCGAAATAGTCTCCCAGAGATCCGCCCCTGCTAATAGAACTCATCAGAGATGGGTTGAAAAGAAGGCCCATAATGATGACAGTCATGGTGACGGTCGACATCTTGGAGAGTCTTCCAAGAGATCTCGTCATTCACCTACTTTAGCCAAAGAGGAACTTCATTTTGATCGCAGTATGTGGATCGAAGAAGTAATCATTCCAAGTCATGAACCTGAAATTCAGTGGTGATGTCGCTCAAAGATTTGGGTACAAGAAGAAGAAGAAGAAGACTATGATGATGAAGATATTATGGGGATCAAGGTGGTTCATATGGTCAGCCATATCGATGTTGAAGAAGATGATGGTGATGAAGATGACCAGCAATCATAGCCACGTGTAGGTGTTTATCGACGTTGCCATAGGGCTCGATCCATTGTCAGCCGAAGTGCTTGCTCCTCAGAAGAAGGAGAGGAAGAAGAATAGGTAGGACAAAACCCCTTTCCTGGCGAAGACATCACGCTCGCTGAAATAAGAAATCAGATGAGGGGACAGATGCGAAAGAAAGATAAAAAAATCTCTTAGTAACATAATAAAATGACTGAGATGATTACTCAGATAACGACGATGATGAAGATGATGCAGAAGACCGCTTTTGTGGGTCCTGCCCCGGCTCAGCCTATCAACCAAGCTGTGAATAATGTTTCAGCAAATCCTCAAAATCTTCAAGTGCCCCAAGCCTCAGAAGTGAAAGGTGTACTTAAAGGTGGCAAAGAGATTGATGCTCCTACCAGCCAGTGTACTCCAAAAAATATGGCGAGCGCCTCTGAACCCGTAACTGCAGCACAACTTGAAGGCTTAATCAGCGAAAAGATTAAGGCCATTATAGCTGCTGAACAAGCAGAGAAGTTGGTAGGCAAAGGTCGTCCGTACTCAGTAGAGTACGATCAGGTGCCATACCCAAAGTGATATTCTGTACCAAAGTTCAATATTTTTTACAGCAATAAGAATCCCAAACAGCACCTGGCACAATTCAAAGCCACCTGTGAAAATATGGGGGGCAATGATGCTTTATTATTCTGGTAATTTATCAGCAGCTTGAGTGGAACTGCTTTCGAATGGTACACCGAGCTACCGAATGATTCACTAAAGACCTTTGCTGAGTTAGAGGCCTTATTTGTGAAAAGATTTGCCAGTGCAATAGAAAGACTACTATCGCTGATCTCTCCCTCGATAAGAGGAGAAAGGATGAATCAGTGATGAGGTATATAACACGCTGGTGCAATCTCAGCATGAAGTGCGAGCAGCAATTAGATGAAGAACATACTGTTCAACTATTGATGGGGAACATCGATGATAAAATACAACCCTTCTTGTATATAGCTTTAATTACTACTTTCCAAGATCTGTTGGATAGGGTGGCAAAATTTGAAAAGTTGAAC
Organism: Dendrobium catenatum; assembly: GCF_001605985.2. NCBI lineage: Eukaryota > Viridiplantae > Streptophyta > Magnoliopsida > Asparagales > Orchidaceae > Dendrobium > Dendrobium catenatum. Next base: position 2,201,868 of record NW_021318787.1, on the reverse strand, counting down.
TTGTCAAAGTCAGAAAGCCTCCCTGACAAACTCAAAAAGGCCAAGGCGCCTGATGCCCAAAAGAATGAGGTTTACTCTGCATTCCCTCCCAGACCTAATAAAGGTAAACAGGCAGTGTATAGTGTGGATAAAGGAAAGCAACCAATGAAATATGAAGAAAAAACCAAAATAGGTTTATAATCCAATTCCTCAACCAAAGCTGGTTCTTGGAGAAAATGATAAATCTCGAGCCTTTCCTGGTGGAGGAGAGCACCATAGGAAAATAATTAGAACTGGTGATAGAACGTTCCCCTCCCTCAAGGAGAAAATGAATAAAGAATATTCGTTCAAGAGGGAGAGTATCGCAAAACTGTTCCGACAAGCACTCAAGAACGGTTTGGTGTTGCCAGAATGCAAAAGACCTGAAGAGTCCAAACACAGTGGCGACACAAACTACTGTCCATATCATCGGGTAGTTAGCCATCCAATTCAAGATTGTTATGTCTTCAAATATTGATTGGAAAAGATGTACAAGAGGGGAGAATTAACATTATCAGATAATGTGTTAGTTTATCTCAGAAAGGAATCCACCCGAGTAGTGACTTCCTCTTCCGTATTCTCGCCTAAAGAAATGATAAAAGAACCTATTCAAGATGAGCAATGGGAGACCGTGGTCTCCAAAAAGATAAATAAAATGCTGAAACAGTTAGAAGGAGTCCCTAGTGTTAAGTGGAAGTCTCCTACTAAGTCAGTATTGAATTTAAAGTGGTTGCATACATCACATGCTTCTATTTCCAAACAACAACATGGACAAGCTAGCTCATCAAAGTCTGGTAAGGCGAAATCAAAGTCTTCCAAGAAGAAATCCAAGTTGAAGAAGCCTGTGGCAAAGAAGACTGCAACCCAGAAGGTCATCGATAGTTTGGGTGAATATTACCAGACTACTATGAGGCATATTAAGCTCGATGATTTTATGAAAGAGCTCAAAATAGATGAAAAGAAAGAAGAAGCTGAGGCAGAATCCCTTCCTACAGAGACATGCCGAGTCATCTTTACGACATCAAAGATATCAGACAGGGAGAAATACGCTGATGAAGCGGCCCCTGGGTCTTATCTAATGGTGTCATCAATGGAATTCAGTTCAGATGATCTATATTTTCCAAATGATGAAGATTCAGACCCAAGCATAGCATCGCAAATGGAGTAGGTGAAGCTTGGAGATGATTCTGAGTCCAAAGGTGAATCTCCAGAAATGACAATGGATGATTCTGAAGAGATTGATTCATCAAATAAGTCTGAATCAGATGAGGTGGCCCAAGTGCAATTGAGAAGTGGCAAGGTACTGCCAACTCCACCAAAGAAAAGGGTTCCTAACAAAGATAAGGGAAAAGAGATAATTATCAATAAAAATATTATCCCTAAAGGTCCCAAGGAAAAGAATAATCACCTAAGGGGATAGATTGAGGAAGATCCCAGCACAACTCAGCATTTATGATGCCTTACTGATGTCTAAAGACCTCCGGGAAACGTTGAATTAAGCTCTCAGGGACCCTGAAAGATATGAGGCGTACTTTGCTGAACGTAATCTGACTGAGGTCTTGCAAGCTTGGAATGAGCCACTAATCACTTTTACTGAGGAGGATCTGATGCTTGGAATGGCAGATCACAACCGCCCTCTGTATGTTACGACAGAGAGCGGTGGTATGATGATCAATAGGATTTTGATCGATCCTGGATCTTCTATAAATCTCATGAGCCTTAAGGCATTGAGATCACTGTGCCTCGATGTGGAATATCTTTGGCAAGATAAGTTGATGGTATATGGCTTTAATAAGAAAGGGCAGAAAACCCTTGGTTCGTTTATGCTCCCTCTTGTATTTGGGGAACTTCATACAGAAGCGAAATTCCATATAATTGATGCGTACACTTCATTCAAGGCTCTGCTAGGTAGCCCCTGGCTGCATGAATATGGCGTCATCCCTTTAATATTACATCAGTGTATGAAATATCTGAAGGAAGGAAAAGAATTAAGGATTTTTAGCGATATTCATCCCTATGCAGTACATGAAGTAATGATATATAAAGATGCCAGGTACTTCATGCCAAAGAAGCAAAAGCCTTCAAGTTCTCTTGAGGCTAGGGCATCAAATCTAAAGGCTGTAAAGCGACCTGAACGGGAAAGTAAGAAGAAGTATGTAGGGAGAAAGAAGGCAACACCGACTCCTCTCAAGGCACCGACCATTCCCAAAGAAAAGAAATATATACCTCACCTTGGGAGTGATACAGATGAAGATGATATCATCCCTATAAAATCTCAAAAAGTATGTTAGTCCATAGACGAATGGAGTAGTGATGTTGAATTTTCAAATGATGATTATGATTACGACTCTATCTATATGAATAGAGTGCAGGAGGTATTCTCCAGAAGAATAAGTAGCCTGTCAATCTCAGATAGAGTACTCATAGTCACACGTATCCCCCTACAACACTTCAAGGAAATTATTTCATGCGAGGTGCATAAGGTTAAAGGACTCTCCACTCTTTATTTGTCTCCTCTGAAGAAGGGGACTGTACTTGGAAATGTATTGTATTCCACGGGAATATGCAAAGAGGAGAATAATGACTGGTGTTGTATGCTCCTCGATTCTGAAGAGTTGTTTCCTACGATGCTACCTAGGTTCAATACCAAAAACATTCAAAGAATGATACGAAAGCAAATCAATATTCCTACAACCAAATGACAACTTCATACAAGCTTGGTTCTCTGGTATGGAAGGAATCCACGTCCATTACAACGGAAGGATATATATGCATATAAAGGCATCAGATTGATTAAGCGCAAGTATCTCAAGAAGGAGACTTACCGAGCACTCACTTGCAAGGAATTCAAATCCAATAATGATGATAATGAGGTATGCGAAGTTGATGCTTATGCAAATTAGCCATAGAAGTTAAACCTGCACCAGAAGAACTGGAAGATGGTGGACAGGCAGCAACTATGAACGAGCTAAAAGAAGTCAACTTAAGAACTGAGGAAGACTCACGCCCAACCTTTATTAGCTCTCTTCTACTAGAAGATCAAGTAGAAGAAGTGAAGAAGCTCCTCTGTGAATTCAGGGACTGCTTTGCCTGGACATATGCTGAGATGCCCAGCGTATCTCCAGATGTAGCGATTCATAGATTGGACATTAAGCCTAACACAACACCCGTCAAGCAAGCTCCAAGGAGAATGAGATTAGAGATTGAAGAATAGGTGATCTCCAAAATGAAGAAGCTTATATAGGCAGGCTTTATCCGAGAAGAAAAGTATGCTGACTGGATTGCCAATATTATCCCTGTAAAGTAGAAGAATAGTCAGATCCGTATATACATTAACTTTCGGGACCTTAACAAGGCATGCCCAAAAGATGACTTTTCGCTCCTAGTATCAGAGCTTCTTATTGACAATACATCCAACTATAATATATTCTCCTTCATGGATGGATCGTTAGGTTACAATCAAATAAAAATAGCGCCTAAAGATGAAAAACATACATCATTCAGAACACCTATAGGCATATTCTGCTACACAGTCATACCCTTTGTCCTGAAGAATGCTGGTGCCACTTATCAATAAGTGATGACTCGTATATTTAATGATTTGATTCATCAAAAGGTTGAATGCTATCTAGATGACTTGGTCATTAAGAGCACGGATCGAAAAGACCACATTAATGACCTGAGGAAAGTGTTCGAGAGGATCAAAAAATATGATCTGAAGATGAACCCTCTCAAATATATATTTGGGGTATCCTCAGGAAAATTTCTGGGGTACGTTTTTCGACATCGAGGAATTGAAGTTGATCCTAACAAGATCAAGGAAATCATGAAGATGCCACCTTCAAAGAATCTGCGGCAACTCCGCTCCTTACAAGGGAAACTGGCTTTCATTCGACGATTTATATCGAATCTGTCGGGTAGGTGCCAGCCATTTTCAAAGCTGATGAAAAAGGATATACACTTTAAATAGGATGATGAGTGCCAAGAAGTATTTGATAGCATCAAGAGATACTTATTGAATCCTCTTATTCTTGCAGCACCAATTTCGGGAAAGCCTATTATACTGTACACGGCAACACTAGAAGAGTCTCTCGGAGCGTTATTGGCTCAGCATAATGAAGAAGAGAAAGAAAATGCACTCTATTACATCAGCCGAAGGTTGATATGAGCAGATTTGGTGCGTCTTCGATCATTTCAAGAAGAGGAATTGGTCCTGGTACAGAGAAGACCAATCCTCCCACACCAAAAAATTGGTGGCAAATTCATATCCAACTGGAAAGGACCTTTCATCATCGAGAAGGTGTACCAGGGAGGAGCTTATCAACTCATAGATCTGAATGGTCAGAGGCCCATGCCACCAATCAATGGTCGATACCTAAAGAAATACTACGCATGAAATTGCCCAAAGAAATGTTATGTTTAATATGCTATGTTTTTATACATAATTATTAGCATATACATTTTATATTTTAAAATTCTCTTGTGTTATGAGAATGCATTTCAAAATCCCCAGTCAAACTAGGGGAATTTTTAAATATTTATTCAGGTTGACATCGTGTTATGTGCCGAGATCCTCAAATAAATATTTAAAATCTCAAAATTCCAAATATATTTTGCTCTAAAATATCCCTACGAGATAGATGGCATTGCAAATATTTATTCGGGTCGACATCGCAGTGCATGCTAAGATCCCCGAATAAATATTTAAATTTATCAATTTAAATGCTCTTTTATATTAAAGAATACAAAGATTTGTTTTTCAAAGTATATGTAGATGATCTTTCAAGTGTTAGAGACACCACTTTCTCCAACAAACCAAAGTTCAAAAGTCAAGAAAGAGACTTTTGTAACTACACACTCCAACAAATTGAGCCGAAGAAGCTTAAAGTCTTTCGATAGCCTGAAGCTTATGGTTCGAATGGGTGTAAAAGGTCGGATCCAACAAGCCCAAATATGGCCGGATCGCTGGCAGCTCGGTCTACTCAACAAGCCATAAGAAAGGTCGTAGTAGCGGAACCCCCACTTCGTCTACTCGTCAGTAGGGACTATAAGAAGAACGAAGGCATATTTTACTCAACAAGTTCAAGTGATCGTAGTCTGCAAAGTTCTCCAAAATGACAGGAGAATCAAAGTTCCAATGAGAAGATAAGTCTCAAGAAACTACTGAATATTTGTAGGCTCCAAAATCTACAACCACAAAGGATGACTCCAAATCTATCAACTTCAGTAAAATCAACATTGAGAAGCGTAATTCCCATAGCTCAAATCTGAAGCCTGAATGGGCGTAAGAGGTCGGATAGAACAAGCCCAAATATGACCGAATCACTGGCAGCTCTATCTACTCAACAAGCCATAAGAAAAGCCGTAGTAGAGAAATCCACATTTCAATATCTAGAGGATGAAGAGCTATCCAATCCCAGCTCCTCTGATCTGATGAACTAAAGTGACTCAGATTAAAGTCTTCTCAAGTGGTTAAGGATCAAGATACTACCTACGTTCGGTACTATCAATTGAATCCAAAACCTATAAATTATTCAACAAGTCCGTCAAAGCATAAAGCAAAGAACTGAAGGAAGCCATCCCAAAGTTCATGAAAAGCCTATGGCTGAACTAAGAGGATTTTGTCATCAATAAGTCCGTTATGCACAAAGATCTGGACCGATAACTTTTCGCCATCGACCTAATACAAATCTAAAAGATTTAGGTCACTGGCATCTACCCCTTCATCAAGCCCGATAAAGCTAGAAGAAAATGACAGAAGGCATACAAATCTAACAAGTCACAAAAGACAAATTAGATAACCCTTCATCAATGTTCGTAGCACAAAGCACAGGACAGAATGAATCAAAATCTCAGAACATAAGCTAAAGTTATAGAATGAGCACCTTGGATGACATCTATAAATGTCCCTAAAGACTGGGGGCATTTTAAATATTTATTTGAGTCAACATCGCGCTGCATGTCGAGATCCCCAAATAAATATTTAAATTTTCATCAAGATACAGCCAGATGATAGAAGAATCTTGAGCATATGCTATCTGCTAGCATCAATCTAGAAAGTGATACATCTAAAAGAGTCAAGAAGAAAGAAAATGTTAGTGTGACATCCAAACAAAATTTTGCAGATCCACTAAAATAAAATCTCGGTGTGACATCTAAACAAGATTTTAGAGATCCACTAAGTGAAAACCCTTGTGTGACATGTAGAATAAGTATCTAGAGATCCACATGGTCAATCAGCATACAACAAACGTGGTTCACTCTAGTCACGTACGACATTTATTAAGGGGCATTTGTTGACCCTTCTCTGCAGCAAATAAAACAAAAAACATATAATATACCTTACCTGTTCGGACATTCAACCACGTCGCTCACACATCTTCGCCATACCTACAAATGATGATATCACATCCCTCACGATCTCTGGCGATCGTTAAAAGGCCGAAGGAGGGAGGTCTCGGGGCTTCTTCGCTCCCTCTCTCGTCTCTATTTGACCTCGCTCACTCAACGACTTTCCTTTCCCGTCGGGTTGGAAGTTACGATAATTGATTGAAGGCAACAATAGGAGCCACTCGCTGCGAAGATAACTTTGTCTCAGTCGTGCGCTTCTCCGGCCTCTTTGTTGTTGTTCGACTTCGCTTCTCCAATGAATTTCCCCTCCTGTAGATCGTTAGTGACGGCGTTTTGATCGGAGGCAACAACAGGAGTTCATTTGCTGTGGAGTTACTTTCTTCCCTCTCGCGTGCTTCTCTGATCCCTTTGCTGTTCAACTTCGTAGCTTCGACGACCTTCCCTACTCATCGGATCGGAATAATTAAAAGTAATTAATTAAACATAATTAATTAATTAATTATAATTAATTCATTTTAATTATAATTAATTCAATAAAAGAATGGGGAAGAAAAATAGAAAATCCTCCTCCCGCCTTGATTTTTGTGCCCTTCACCGCTAGTCCGCCGGTCTCCAAGGTATACATTTATAACTCAAATCCCACCCTTGACGTGCTTAACGCGCCGGTGGACCCCCTATATGCGCTCTTGTAGCACGTTGGGGGGAACCCGGCGCAACAAGTGCGACCAGGTGGGTAAGCCCTATACACGCTCTTATAGCGTGGTGGGGACTATCCTCGACCTCGACTTCGATGCTAATGACTACTATAAGGTATGATGTTCCAAATCCCACTCTCAATGTTTGTAGCAGACTGGGGAACCACCTATACGCACTCTTGTAGCACGGTAGGAGGGAGCCCGGTGCTACACATACGACGAGGTGGGTAAGCCCTATACATGTTCTTGTAGCGTGGTGGGGAAGTCACTGGTGTTCTCGTACGGGTACTGCTAAAGGCCCCATACACGCTCTTGTAGCGTGGTGGGATGAAAATTTGTACGGCCGCGTTGTCTAAGGACACCTACCATACACGCTCGAGTAGCGTGGTGGGAAGGCCCAGCTCCCCTACATTTCCCCCAAACAGGGGATATGCCAGGGTGCTGCCGAAATTTTCACTGAAGTACACGAAGCATGAACAATAAGAAGATCTCATTTGGGCAATAATACAGAGGACTTGTATGAAGAGCAGATGACTTGAGGACTTGAATACGAACAAAATCTAAATGATTAATCAAGGCTCAAACCCAAATAAAATAAAATCAAATTGGGGCTGAATTTAAATCAATTTGAATATGAAATTATACCTGCAAAGACTTCAGAAGACTTTGAACAAGCACTCGAATATGTACTTGGAACTCAAACTGTGCAACATCAAGGGACCCGAACGCTTGAACTCAAACTCTATTTGAAATATGAAATGAATTGAATAAGATCACTCGAGCTCATTACTTGAACTCAAACTGGAACAGGATGTGGAGAATAAGGAATTCAAATTGAATTTATGTTGGACCCACATTCAACTTGAAGGATAAAGAACCTGAACCTTCAAGAATAAGAAGGGACTCAGTCTTGTATTTGATCTGGGCAAAGAACTTGAATTCACACTTGAACTCATGCTATACAACATTAACTGGGAGTTGTAGACTCGATGAACCCGAGTCTAAATGAAACTTAACTCGGACTCAAACATACACAAAGTACAAAAGCTTGAGTCATATGTGAGGGAGTTTAAATTATAAGAACATTCGTACAGTTAATAGTGACTCAAAGTATGTTACAAGACCTCAATGCATGATCTCATATGACAATCCCTACAAACAAATGCTATCAAAAAACCCACCCGAGATTGGTGAAAGGGTGGATATGATGCAAACAATGGGTCTTCTACAAACACTTCCAGGAAGCTGTAGTGAATATAGTAGGCCCTTCCTACAAATGCATACGAATACTTGTGGATAACAACAGTGTGTTGCAAGCACAATGAATCATTGTAATCACAAGTACGAATCCCTACAAATGAATACTTATGGATAACAAAAGTGTATTGTATGTACAACGAACCACTGTGGGCATAAGTACAGACATCATCTATGACAAGGGTGGTTAAGATACCCAAGTACATCGGGTATAAGGGTGTTTCGATGTACGAAAGAGGAAACCTCTTGATGAATGGAAGAGATGTTTAAAGAAATTAGAACTAAACTTCTTGATGTTCCAAAGTCTCTTCTTAGTTCTATACGTAAGAAAAAAATAGTTCTGATGTCCATAAACACCAGAAATAACAAGTTTACTATATTGATGATCCTGAAAAGAGTCCCTTTCAAGATATTAGCAATGGATTTCAAGAAGAACTTCCCTGGTGAATGAGAAAGGGGGAGTCAATATTAAGACCAGACATCGTCACCGGATCTGCAACACTTATGCAAGCAGACATAAGGCGTCTACAATCTTCAATGCACCACCACCGGATTCGCAACACTTGTACTAACGGACATAAGGCGTTTATAAATATTTCAAAATACCTTCACACGCGCACCATAGTTTGTATACACATAGGTACACTAAAAAAGGTGGGTATATAATCAAGAACCCGCATGGGCCTAGGTGAGCGTGTTATTGGTACACACGTGACGTCTAGGAATGCTGCGCAAGTCAATAAGTGAATTCTTGTTCGAACCCGATCCTTCTATAAAAATCAATAGGAGTCGAAAGGGTTCAAACCTTCAAACAAATACATGATTGTGGCGATCGGTGTATTTATTTTAATGCATTCATATTAGGCTTTCAAAGCCTATAACAATATGAATTCACTAATAATGGCATAAAGCCTACAAAACCCAATCCTCTATCGGCAAACTGATAGGGTTGACAAGGTTCAATCAATGAATGAAAATGACCCCATACCCTGATGATGGTCGTATTGAATGTTTATCTTAATCGGAGGGGTCCATTCAAATTCCAAAACTCCAAAAATGCCACTCAAAATCCTAAAATTCCAAGATATTTCAATTTTAAATCATCCATGAATCACTCAAAGCAAAATCCATCCACCCTCCACAATAGTTTGCCGAGGTGGACAAATTCAGATATAACTTTAGCTCATAAAGAGCTAATGCATAGTAGAAAATATCACTAGGATCCATTCTCAAACAATCTCCTGCCAGTAAGGATGTGGTACGTGTCCTCTAACCGGCGGTTTTAACCCAAAATGGCACCGCAGGATAAACGGTTATGACGACCCGGGGCTCTCTGAACTGAGTAGTTTTGCCGCCAAATGGCACCACAAAATGTTGATTATGGCCAGAGCCAATACGCTCCTTAGTGGCATCAAATCCTTGAGATATGAATCAATAGGATACGAGCGATAGGGCATAAAGCCCTCTGTTAGCTAAGGTGGATTCAAATTTGTCCCCTTAGATAAATATTCAACCCAGGTCTAAAAGGTCCCCTTGGATGAAGCAACACATGGCTGCTGACAAGGATCCTTCTATCATGTTGGGTCAACTACCTCCTCTGACTAAGTAAACCAGGGACCACGATGGCCCAAGATGACGGAATCATGGGATCTTGATCGGGTCCATCATCAATTCCCCCACCATCCGCTTTAAGTGAAAGATGATGAAATTTCTATTTTAAATATAAATTTTCTAAATTCTCAAACCCCAAACCTATGCTGCTACTGTATGCCAAATAATGTGTATCTCTACGTATCTGATTGACGACTAGCCTTAATCAAAAGTTTTCTCTCGTGATCGAAAGGTGTAATTAACTATAGGGGCTTACGCCTATAGGAAACCAGAACTCAGATCTTAAAGTCCTTCCATTCTCCACTGCCATGTCATTCTGCCCTTCTTCTGCCCTCGATCGGGGCTCGCCCTTTTGTTTTCTCTGCGAGCCCCAGCCCTCCCTAAGACATTTTCTCCAATGCCTTGAACATGTTCCAATGCCGTGCTTTTCCCTAATCCACTCTAACACCCACTGCAAGTCAGACTCTGCAAATACAACACAGAATCATTTTCACCATGCAACGAGCATAACCTTAGGATACACAGTTCCTACGTTGCGTTCTGCCAAGTAATTCCATCTTTTCCACCTGCTGTAGAAATGTGAAGTTCTTGTTTCTGGTCTGATTGCCCATATAGCACAATAAAAACGCACAAAAACTGAAACGAATCTAATATTCTGGTTCCGCGCCTACTCAGTCAAGTAAAGGAAGAAAATCCAAATACACTCCTTCCTATAATTTCTTAATGAATCAACAGAATTTCGCTTAAGGTATCTTATCACCCTAAACTCGAGGAACTCATCGGGTGTACCTAATAGTTTTAGGCATTGTCGCAATTTGCAGCTACTTTCTCTCGCACGGATGTCCTTAACGTATATTTATATTTTGGCTAAGGAGAAATATTCCCTTCCTCAAGTTTGCTTAAGTGCTAAAACCCTATAAAGTAGATTTAATTTCGCATTAGACTCATGTTCAAAATTCACATAACTCATTGTTTTAGAAAAATCATCACAAAGATTTTTATTTGAAGAAGACAAATGATTATCATACACACACAAATATGAACAATGAGTATATGATATCTTTCCAAAGATTCTTTAAAAAAAGAGTTGTATCCACACTTCTTTTTCAAAGATCTTTCAAGGTAGGATGGTGCTGCACCTCTCATATGCCAAGCTCTAGAGTCCTGTTTCAATCAATATAATGCTTCTTAACCTAAAAACATGATTTGGGTATTTTGAATTTTCAAGCCTGGAGGTTGTTCATCAAATATATATTCATATCCTCATTTCAAAAAGGCACTTTTGAGAGTCCATTTTGAGTACATATTAAAACCTTTAAAACAGCACAAGACTATAAAACCCTAATTGCTTCAAAGTTTTAGCTACAGGGCAAAATGTCTCCTCAATAATCAATCTTATTTGATTATACACTCCTAGCACTAATCGTAGCCTTATACTTTACATGACTACTCCTGAGTCATTCATTTTATTTTTGAAACACCCATTGTTCCACGAAGCAATTACTTTTGATCTTTTGCTTTGTAGTTAATTCCAAACTTTATTCTACAAATTGATTTAACATCTTCTTGCATGGCCAGTATCGCAAAATTCATTCAAAAGAGTGCTTGATCAATTATTAGTGGTTCTATTGTTGAAATAAAGGATGCGAATGATGACTTTCCTTGTTAATCCACGCCTAGTTCTAATAACACCTCACTAGGTTCAACACCTATACTCAAAATTCTCTTGGGTGGTTTTTAGAAGAATTCAAATCTCTAGCAACGGGTTTTTCTCTTTCCAAATTTTATTCCACATTTCTTCCAATTTAATCTATATCATGGCTTTGGGAGTTTTCCTCAATTATCTTCACAATATTTGAGCTCCTTACAAATTTCCAGATTCATAAATACAACATGTTGGTTTTTCAAATGACTAAGTTCTTTTGTTTAATACCTATAAGATTTTCGCAATACTTAAATACCAACAAAAATATCCTTCATCTGATTTTGGATCAAGATTTCTAAGCAGATTTTCCATTGTTATGTATGAACACTTGTGCAACAAGAAACATGCATGTGATAGTTAGGTGTTCGAACTACCTTTTGATAACTCATAGGTGTTTTGTGTTAAATTTGATCTCAACATTCACCTATTCAGAACATTAACATGCAGTGCTAACGCTCAGCCCAAAAATATCTGAAGAATGAGTATATCTGGCCAACATTGTCTCGGGCGGCATTCTATTAATGTTCTGTTTTTCCTTTTAACTACCCCATTTTGTTGAGGGGTTTCTAGGTGCAGAAAAATTGTGATCAATCCTTTTTTCTTTACAGAAAATTTCAATTACTTTCATTTTCAATATTCTCCTCCATGCTCACTTTGTAAAGATTATTTACATCCCTAGTTTTATTTGAATCAAAGTTGAAAAAATTTTGAACTTCTCAAATGATTCACTTATTCTGAAAAGAAATCTAACACCGGTGATCTTGAGAATCATTCACTTACAATCCGTATACCTTCTCTCTCCTAGAACTTAACGTTCCTACTAGTGCCAAAGATCAGTGGTGAAGAATTTTCAAAGGTTTACTGGTCCTAAGATCTTTTTGGACTTAAAAGAAGACTTCACTTATTTTCATAATTGACATGCATGCAAAGTGGTGTCTCTAGAAAAGTCTAGTTTTGGTAAACCTCTCACTAAGTTCTTTTTTGGTAATCTCCTAAGGTTTTTCATATCTTGAATGACATAGTCTCCATTGCACAAAGCCATGATTCATCAGAAAAGTTTTCTAAATAAAAAGCAGTAGGAAGATAGAATCAGATTTCAAATCTAGCATGTAACATTGTTAACACCGCGCTTTTTCCATTTAAACGCTATCTTTCCATTTAGGCTTAATATGCAGCTAGTAGGTAAAAATTTATACATTATACCCTTATCAGATAGACAGAATTATACTTAACAGATTAATGTTTTAAGCCTTCAACCAATAACACGTTATGTTATGAAAAAGTTTTTGAAAATTTTCAATCATACAATGATCCAACTACTATTCTTTGTTGGTATTATCTCCAGAGTAACCTTGCTCCATTCCTGGCTCCAGCTTATGAATTGGGAGCGTATCTCCAGTCATATGCTCCTCTGAACATCGCTACCTAGGTACCATATGCTCACGAGGTCTTTGTATTGAGCAGCAATCCTGTAAAATTCTCAATGTTAGACCTGGGAACAACAAGTTTGGGTCACTTTAAGAAATTTATATATCAATGCATGTATGATTATGTCTAAGGTTTATGCGTACTTAGTTATGACACCAAATTAGATTTCATCTTTAAAGTACAGGTGTGTGCTATATATGTCCAAAAATCCACAATAATTACTAATTAACATTAGGAAAACTATTCCTATGTTTTCCTTCCATATGATTGTACTTCTAAGGATTTCATATGATTTAGGATAATATTTAGGATTTGTAAAATCTTCCAAGTTTAGGGGAATCCTATTATCCTCAAGAGCTTTATTATCATTTTATAATGAATTCATGATCTTACAATAGTTCGATGTGTAAATTGATTCGAATATGTTTTTTCTTCTCAGATTCATCTTAAAATTTTTGAAATCTTTTTCAAGTTACAGCATAGGATGTTTTATAATCTAAAATTTTTATTCAAGTCATCATATTCATCAAGTAATTTCAGTGTGGTTGTCATCTATTAAACCATGATCTTCTAAGGATTTCGTGTTCTCTTTAAGCTCTTCCAATTTTAAACCTAAACTAGGCATGATCTTTTTCATTTTACTATATGCATCATGCATGTGTTCAGAAACTTCAATAATTCATACAAGGTTAAGTCACATACTCTTTTCTTGATTTGAGCTATCTACATTGTCTGCCATTAAACAAAATATTGTGTGACTTTTCTTCTTTTTTCAAGTCTTGCAGATGAGTTCTGAAGCTGAGTCTGCCAGCAAGCTCTTTGAAATATCTTGCCATTCTTTACATTAGGTTTCTTTCCTCTACCTTTCTTCTTGCTAGGAGTGGCTTTGGTTTTGGGCAATCAGTCTTGATATGACCTGGTTCCTACCATTCATAACAATATTCTCATTATCCCTGGAGAACCTAATTTTCCACTTCCATGCACCTTGCATTAACTTACCTCTCTGTTCGACGGCCTCTCACAGGCTTTCCTTCTTCATCAGCGTCTATTCTACTTTCTCTTTAAAAAGGCTTCTGAGTGTGTCTGATCATTATCGCAATATCATCTTATCTCCGGTGAGTGTTACTCTCTGACTCTTCACTTTAGTGAATATTTTTTCTCCTTTCGTGGTTCACGTGCCATCACTCTTTCTTTTGAACTTACTCCTTGCTCATAAGCAATGAGTGAACCAAGAAGATTGTCAATGAAGTAAAATGTTTAAGATCCTTTAGACTCTGGTAATTGCACGTAATTTTAACATCATAAGCAGTAGTAACAATCGAAGTCATTTTTATTGACACTTTCACATTTGTTTATTCCCTAACCAGTGCATGTGCAAAGAGTAACAATTTGTGGTGAATCTTTGTGTACATGTCAGAAATAATTTCATTTAAGATTTCATGCGAAATAATTCATAGTCATGTAACAAGTATTGAGTCTTGATTGCTTAACCTCAATTTGTCCCTTCATAAGTTATACAAAGTCAATCCCATATTTCCTTCGCGTTTTTGCAAGTGGGAAACCCTGCATGTAGTCTTTAGATTTTAAAGACAAAAAAAAGCATTTAAAACCATTGGCATTTAATTGTGCTAAGTCATGTTCTTTCTATAGTGCAATCTGAGCATAAGGTGTTTCTACATTAAACTCCATCAACTAATCTAGTTGGTTTTGTTGTACCTTCCTGGACTAGCATCCACATGGCGAAATACAATATGACGGTAAGAAAGTAGACATGCGTATTTTCCAAAAATCAAAGAATATTGTCAAACAGTGGAGGTCTAGTTATAGAGTACCTTCAGCGTGTGTGTCTCGGTTCCTAATGTAGCGCATATTATGTTAATCAAAGAAGTAATTCAAAACTTACGATTTGATACACTTGTTGGAGTCTAGTAATTAAGTTGTATTAAGCCCTAAGTTATATCTCAAAAGGCTACAAGAGGGGGGTGAATTGGTAGTTTAAAAAATTTTAAGCTTCTTTTAATAATTATGTTGAACCGAAATAAACAATTGTTCCTTTTAAGTTTTGTGAAAAGTTTTTCATACCACAGAGTTTTTAGCTAAGAATTAAAACGGAAACGTAAAAAACAGTAAAGTAAAATGACACAGATTTATAGTGGTTGGTCTTAAACCAGACCCACATCCACTCCCGAGGCACCCTCTGAGTATTGCACTATACCATAAGTGACTCTCCTTTTGCACCCATAGCAAGGCGGAGAGCCTTTACAACACACTTTTTCACCCACTCCTCCGGTGCGGAAAGAACAGTCGCCTTTACACAATCCCAGTATTGGCAGAGAACCGTCGTTCTTTTCATTACAATACCATAGTGTTGCAGAGAACGTCATCTTTTTACACTTCCTGTGTAGGCAGAGAACATTCGGCTTGTTCACACTTTCCAAGTGTAGGCAGGAGATCCTCGTCTGTTCACACTCCAAGTGTCGCAAGATTTATCTCTTGAAGATCTTCTAAAAGATTTAGGGAAGAAGAAAAGAGTGAAGTAATCCAATTCACAAGTAGAGATCTTATTATGAAATCCAAGTGAAGCCTTCTCGCTCCAATGGTAGAATCTCCTTTGAATGCTCTCTTCCACTCTCTCCTTGGATATTCTCTCAAGAGGCACGAAGATCAATGACAAAAAGATTGGGTGGAGTCTAATTTGGGACTATTTATACAAAAGAACAAGAAAATACGCCCAAAATCTCAAGTATTCAATTCCGTTGCAGGGATGGTCCCGTAACATGTGGATCGTCCTGGACAATTTTACTATAACGATTATGAAACGACCCCATTGTATATGTGTACGAAATGGTTTACGTACAGCTGATCATCCGTACGAACTAGGTTCGTCACGGTACGACTAGGTTCGTCCGATACGAACGGTTATCTACTAGGTTGGTTCTAGAACTACTGAAAACCGTTTAGAAGTCGGTTAATCGTTTGGACGAAAAATTATTTCGTCTGGAGATAATTTTTACAGAGGACGATCGTCCTGGACGATTATGTAATTTTTGTCTGGACGAAAATTTTCCAGAGGACCAATCGCATGGAACGATAATTAATTTCGTTTGACAAAAAAATTTTTCAGAGACCAGATCTCCTGACGATTATTTATTTTCTCTGGACGAAAATTTTTCAAGGACAATCGCATTGAATAAATTTAATTTCGTCTGGACAAAACATTTCAGAGAACCAATCGTCCTGGACGTTGTAAAAATTCGTCCTGGACGAATTGGACTTGAAAAATTTTAAGCAAGTTCCTATTGTTCACATGTGCCAATAGGAGATAACTGTCTGATCGTT
>NW_021318787.1:2170329-2185454 GCF_001605985.2 Dendrobium catenatum | reverse complement strand
AGTTCCTATTCGTTCCATGTGCTCAATAGGAGATAACTGTCTGATCGTCCCGTACGAACGTATATCATCCAGTACGATCAGTATAATTTTTTTATGATCTCCTTATGTGTGTGTAAGTTTTTATTCACTCAATTACAATCACTCCCTTTCAATTTAATTTCAAAGAAATGCAAACTTCAAATTTTACAAAGTATCTCATTCTGAATTTGATTTGAAGTCTTCGTAGTGTGGAGGTCATTTTTCCTGAAATGTTAGTACACACAAGAGCAAATACAAATCTTCTAAAATTGTTAGGAGATAACTACACATTTGAACAATAATGTTTGGAATCATCAAAACTACATAAGTTGCAAAAATGTAAAGCATTCAAATAGCAACTATCTTAACATGGTGGACTAGTGTGAGAATGAGATCAAATTGAGTTGAAGCAAACAAGTTCATTACCTGAAAGGTCAATTGTTCTTGAATATGAAATCTAGAAGGGGTGATATTAGTGAAGGCAAATCTAGAAAATGATTCTTCATTGGCCTTGGATAGAAAGTTATTGCTAGAATTTTTCGGTGGACCCTTGGCTAGAACCTTTTATCGTTTGCTTGAACTTCCCAAGGATACGATCTAAAGGAAGAAGGGTTTTGAAAGGGATGTGTGAGTGATGACTGTTGACTTTAAAAGCCCATCAATTTAATGAAATACAACTGTTCGTACAGATAAATATAATTTTGTCCCGTAAGAAATTCAGTTCGTCCCGTACGAAAAAAATTTCGTATGGACGAACGAATGAGTCCAAAATGAAATAGCTTTTTATAATCACACAACTTACGAAGCATACTTTCATACAGACTTTTGACCAAATGATTGTACAGACAAAAAGGTATTCATCCTGGATGATAAAAAATATAAGATCGTTTTAAGGGCAGTTGAAACCGTCCCCCACACCGAATCGCCATGCGTTCGTACAGATGAACCAAAGATTCGTACATACGAAAATAATTTTAAAAGAACACTTATCAGTTTAACCATCAATCAATCATACATACATTTGAAAATTTCATCCATATGATCGTGACGATCGTATAGACGAAGTGAAAATTAAAAAAAAAATTTGAAAAACTTTACCCAGACGGTTCAAATCCGATATTTAACACACAACACAGTTCATCCCGTACATAAATAATTTCATCCTCGATGATTTTCACTCCATTTTTCAAAAACATGCACTAAATCAAAACTAAAAAAACACAATAGAAAAATATATAAAATTACAAAATCACAAATACATAAAATAACACGCTCATAAATACACACAAAATATTAACTAAAAACACACATCAATGTTACAAAAATATTTTAATTAAGCATTCAAATCGATCACACTAAGCCTTATTCTTAATGCACTAAAAGTATCAAAGGATAAAGGTTTTGTAAAAATGTCTACAAGTTGATTTTCTATAGAAACACGAGTGAGATCATTTTCTCCTTTGGATACATGATCTCTTATGAAATGATGCCTGATGTCTATATGTTTGGTTCTTGAATAATGAATAGGATATTTAGAAATGCAAATAGCACTATTGTTATCACAATAAATGGGAATAGTGTATATAGTTAATCCTAACTCAATCAATTATTGTTTCAACAAAAGTAATTGTGCCACACAACTTCCTAATGCAATGTATTTAGCTTCAGCAGTAGATAGGGCTACTGAATTTTGTTTTCTACTGGACCAAGAGACTAAATAATTTCTAATAAACTGATATTTTCTAGAAGTGCTTTTTCTATCCACCCTACAACCTGTAAAGTCAGAATTTGAATAACCAATTATTTCAAATGAAAAGCTAAACTTAGGATATCAAATTCCTAAGTTCTGAGTTCCTAACAGATAACTTAAAATCCTTTTTACTGCTATCAAATGTGATTCTTTTGGATCTGATTGAAATCTAGTATACAAACAAATACTAAACATGACATCGAGCCGGCTAGTTGTTAAGTAAAGAAAAGATCTAATTATCCCTCTAAATTTCTTTTGATCAATAGATTTTCCCTTAGGGTCCATATCCAACTGAACGAGGAACTCATAGGTGTACTAACAGGTTTAACATTGTCAATTTCATACTTTTTGAGGATGTTCTTAACATACTTTGATTGACTAAGAATGTACTCTCTTCAATTTGCTTAATGCTAAAGCCTAAAAGTAGCTTAAATCTCACATTAGACTCATTTCAAATTCACTACTCATTGTTTTAGAAAAATCATCATAAAGATTTTTATTTGAATATCCAAATATGATGACATCCGCATAAGTTTGTACAATGAGTATATCCTTTCCAATTTTCTTCAAAAAGAGAGTTTTATCCACACTTCCTTCTTCAAATGATCTTTCAAGTAGGAAGGTGCTCAATCTCTCATACCAAGCCCTAGGTGCCTGTTTCAATCCATATAATGCCTGTTTCAATTTGAAAACATAATTTGTGTGTTTAGAATTTTCAAAACCTAGAGGTTATTCTACAAAAATATCCTCTTAAATTACCCCATTTAAAGAGATATTTTTTACATACATTTGGTAGAATTTAAATCCTCTAAAAGAGGTAAAGGATAAAAAAACCCTAATTACTTCAAGTCTAACTATAGGGGAAAAAGTCTCCTCAAAATCAATCCCTTCAATTTGATTATATCCTTTAACAACTAATCTAGCCTTATTTCTAATGAATACTCCTGAGGCTTTCATTTTATTTTTGAATACCTACTTAGTTTCAACTACACTTTGATCCTTTGGCCTTATAGTTAATCCCCAAACTTTATTTCTTACAAATTAATTTATCTCTTCTTGTATAGCCAAAATCCAAAATTCATCCGAAAGTGCTTGATAAATATTTGTGGGTTCTATGATTGAAATAAAGGTTAAATGATTGACTTCATTATTTAGTCCACGCCTAGTCTTTACATCCTCACTAGGTTCAACTATTATCATCTCCTTTGGATGGTTTTTAGAAAATCTAAAATCTCTAGGCAAAGGGTTTTTTATCTCCAAGTTTTCTTCAAAATTTTCTTCCAAATTTATTTTATCAGTCTTTTGGGAGTTAATCTCAATTTCATCTTCTACAAAATTTGGCTATTCTAAAAGTCTAGATTCATCAGATACAACATGTGTGCTCTCCTCAATTACTAAAGTTCTTTTGTTGAATACCCTTTAAGATTTTTCAACACTTGATTATCCCAAGAAAATATTATTATCTAATTTCGGATCAAATTTTCCTAAGACAGATTTTCCATTGTTATGAATAAACACCTTGCAACAAAAAATATGCAAATGTGACAAATTAGATGTTCTTCCTTTTAGCAACTCATAGGCTGCTTTATTTAATTTAGATCTCACATTCACCCTATTGAGAACATAACATGCAGTGCTAACCGCCTCAGGAAAAAAAATATTTAGGAAGTGAGTATTCTACCAATATGGCTCAAGCGGCTTCAATTAATGTTCTATTCTTTCTTTTGACTACCCCATTCTGTTGAGGGGTTCTAGGTGCAGAAAAGTTGTGATCAATTTCTTTCTCATTACAAAAATCCTCAAATTTTTCATTCCCAAATTCTCCTCCATGATCACTTTGTATAGTCATAATTTCATATCATAGCTTTCATTGAAAATTCCTCAAATAATTCACTACTATAAAATAGAAATCTAACCCATATGAATCTAGAGTAATCATACACAATCACAAATCCATATACCTTCCCTCCTAGACTTATAGTTCCAACTGGTCCAAAAAGATCCATATGCAAAATCTCCAATGGTTATTAGTTCTAAGATCCTTATTGGACTGAAAAGAGGACTTCACCTACTTTCCTAATTGACATGCATCACAAAGGTGGTCCTTAGTAAATTCTAGTTTTGGTATTCCTCTCATTAGGTTCTTTTGGGTAATCCTCCTAAGGTTTTTCATGTAGAGTGATAAAGTATCCTATACCAAAGCCATGACTCATCAGAAATAGTTTTTAAACAAAATGCAGTAGGAATTTGAATGCAATTCAAATCTAGCATATACATATTATTTACCCTTATACCATTTAAAACATCATTTCCATTTAGGCTTAATATGCAGCTAATAAGAAAAAAATATTACACAATATCCTTTGCCACATAGTTGACTTATACTTAACAAATTATGCTTTTAGCCTTCTACCAATAACACATTTTCAATATAAAAATTCTTAAGATTTCCAATTATACCTGACCCAACCACCTTCCTAGTGGTGTTATCTCCAAGTGTAACCTTGCCTCCACTCCTGGCTTTTAGCGATATGAATTATGCAGTATCATCAGTCATATACTTTAAACATCCGCTGTCCAGGTACCATATGCTCTCATGAGGTCTTGTGTGAGAGCGACCCTCTTCTTGATCTGACTGATCAAGATTATCAGCCATTAAGCACAGATTAGTCACTTCCTCTTTCTTTTCCATCTCTGACGAAGCTGAGTCCGCCCAAAAAGCTCTTTGGAATTTCTTCTTTCCATTCTTCACAATTGGTTTCTCCTCTATCTTCTCCTTGCTAGGAGTGACTTTGAGTTTTGGAAAATCTATCTTAATATATCAAGGTTTCCTGCACTCATAGCAAATAACATCATTTAAAATCTTGATATTCCTATTAAATTTATCTCGATTCCATTGCTGGGGTCTCTTCTACTTCCTCTTTAGAAAACTTCTGAATTATTTAGTCATTAGTGCGATGTCGCTTTCATCCTCAGGTTGTGAGTGTTCACTCTCAGATTCCTCCACTTTTAGTGCTATGTTATTCTCCCTTCGTGGTTCACCTGCATCAATCTTTCTTTGGCTAACTCCTTGCTCATGAGCAATTAGCGAACCAAGAATATTGTCAATAGAGTAAATATTTAGATCTTTAGACTCTATAATTGCAGTAATTTTAGCATCATAAGCAGTAGGCAAATGATGAAGAATCTTGTTAACCATTTCAGTATTCATTAGTTCCCTACGCACTGCATGTAAAGAGGTGACTATTTGTGTGAATCTTGTATACATATTAAAAATGGATTCATTTGGTTTCATACAAAACCATTTATAATCATGCAACAAGATATTAAGTCTAGATTGCTTAACCTCATTAGTCCTCTCATAAGTTATACAAAGTCTATCCCATATGTCCTATCCAGTCTTGCAAGTAGAAACCTGTATGTAATCTTCTAATTTAAAAGCAAAAAAGAAACTATTTAAGAATTTGGAATTTAGTTATGCTAAGTCACGTTCTTCTACTGTCCAGTCCATAAAAGGTGTTTTAACTCTAACTCCGTCAACTAGTTTAGTTGGTTTTGTATACCCTTCCTGAACTAAAATCCACATATGATAATTAAGTGACCGTAAAATTGTAGACATGCGTGTTTTCCAAAAATCAAAATAAATATTATCGAATAATGGAGGTCTAGTTATAGAGTAACCCTCAGGTGTATTTCGGTTTCCAAATGTAGCAATCTATGTTAATCAAAAAGTAGTCTAAAATTATGATTTTGAAACAAAGCTCTAATACCACTTGTTGAAACTTGTTCAATATCAATTAGGTTGTTAAACCTAAGCTTATGTCCCCGTGGCTGACCAAGAGAGGGGCTTAATTGGTAATTCAAAATTTTATCCTCTTTTAAAATTTTATACCGAAAATTTACTTTAATGAATTTTGTAGAAAAATATTTTTCAACCACAAGTTAAACAATAAAACAAAAGGTAGTGAAAAATGAAAAAGACACAAGATTTATAGTGGTTCAGTCAAACACGACCTACATCCACTCCCCGGAGGCACCCTTCAAGTATTGCACTAATACCACTAGTGACTATCCTTTTGCACCGACAGCAAGGCGGATAAGCCTTTACAAAACTCTCTTTCACCACTACCCGGTACAGTAGAGAACCGTTGTCCTTTTACACTCTCCAAGTGTTGGTAGAGAACCTCCCGTCCTTTCACACTCTCTTAGTTTAGGTAGAGAACCCTTCGTCCTTTCACACTCTCCAAGTATGGGCAGAGAACCCTTCATCCTTTCACACTCTCCAAGTGTGGGCAGAGAACCCTTCGGCTGTTCACACTCTCCAAGTGTAGGCAAAGAGCCCTTCGGCTGTTCACACTCTCCAAGTGTCGACATAGAATCAGATCTCCTTAACAGATCTTCTCATAAGAAATCTAGATGGAAGAGATAAAAGAGTGAAGTAATCAAAAACCACATGTAGAGATTCTTACCTTTGAGTACCAAGTGAATCCTTCACGCTCCAGTAGTAAGAATCCTCCTTCAAACACTCTCTCACATTCTCTCCTCGAGTCTCCCTTCAGTTGGCATGAAGATCAGTAGGAAAAAAAATTAAGAGGCAGTTTTAATTAGACTTTATATAGGAAAGACACAAAAAACCGTCCAAAAAATTGCTGATTTTTATCTATGTACATAGTGGATCCCATACAATCGTGGATTGTCCTGGATAAATCTTCTTAAAATAGTTGCATACAAACCTAATGTATATTGGTATGAACTAACTTCGTACATGATTATCATCCCGTACGAACTTAGTTCGTCCGGTACGAACAATGATACCATGGGTTGGTTTCGACAAACTGCAGGACATTAAAAAAATTTCAAGAGAAAGAGCATTTCATTCGGGGATGAATATGAGTTCATCTGGATGAAAATTTTCCATAGAGCATTTCGTCCTGGCACAAATATTGGTTTCATCTAAACGAAAATTTTTCAGAGAGCGTTCGTCCTAGGATGAATAGAAGTTCGTCTGGACAAAAATTTTTCAGAGAGCATTTCGACCTGGGATGAATAGAAGTTCGTCTGGATGATCAAAACTTAGAAACTTTTGCTCACTTCCTGTTCATTTAATTGCTCTTCCGAGTGGATAACTAACTTAATCACCCCGTACAAAGCTGGTTCGTCCTGTACGATCAGTATAATTTTTTTAAGATCTCCCGAAGTGTGTGTGTGCTTATTTTACTCAATTACAATCACTCTCACTCAAACTCAATACAATAAAAATTTACCAACTATCTCATGTTGAATTTGATTTGAAGTCTTCATTAGTCTAGAGTTCGATTTTCCTGAAATGTTAGTCTACACAAGAGCAAAAAGAATTTTTTTAAAAAGTATTAGGAGAAAACAAAGCTTAAAATAATAATATTTGGAATCATCAAAACTATACAATTTGTAAGAAGATAAAACATGTAAATAGCAACTGTCTTAATAAATGATAGTGCTAAAAGCTGAAGATATGAAAAAAGGTAGCTTAGTTGGTGACAAAAGCAATGACTTGACAAGAAAATCAAAAAGCTCACTAAAGCATAAGCATCAACAAAAGTGGAATAAAGGTAAAAATGGTAAGAATGTTAATATTTCTTCTTATGTTATTTGATTTGGATGTAGGAAGCCTAGACATATGAAAAATCAGTGCCCTAATTTGAGAATTCTTCCTGCAAAAGAAAAGGGTAAAGTAAAGAAAATTATAAACAGTGGAAATAATGAAACGCAAAATTTCTTGGGCAAACCTTTCTTCTGAATCATCTGATCATGAGCAAGATGATGCTTAAACCTTTGTTTGTATGTTTATGTTTGCATTTTGTTTGTTCTTTTGTTTTTGCGATTTTTTTTTCCTTTTTTCGTTAAATTTTTTGTGTCATTTCTGATTTAACACACACGTTACCTTTCTAAAAATGAAAAATCTACCTCCTATTTTTTCTTGAATTCTTATAAAAATTGTGTTTGACTTCCCTAAAAATAGACAAATGAAGGAAACTCAAATGTTTTACTCTTAATCTCTATTTCCTAAAAAAATTATTATACTTTCGATTTAAAAGGAGATGACATTCTTTTTATTTAAATATATGTTGATGATAACTTATTTTGACACAAATCAAAATCTTTGTGATGAATTTTCAAAAGTAATAAGTAATGAATATGAAATGAGTTTGATGGAAGACTTGATTTACTTTCTTGGTATTATCATAAAGCTCAAAGAGGATGGTACATTGCTTAGTTAGTCAAAATATATTAAGGACACCCTTAAGAAGTATGAAATGGATAAAGCTAAACCAATAAGTTTACCAATAGTTCCTTAATTTAATTAGATAAAAAATCTAAAGGCAAATCTATTGATTAAAAGAAATTTAGAGGGATAATTGGATCATTACTTTATTAAACAACTAACAGACTTGATATCAACTTTAGTATTTAATTTTGTGCAAGATTTCAAGATGATCCAAAAGAATTCCATTTTATCATTGTTAAAATAATTTAGAGATATCTTTTTTAAACTCAAAACTTAGGGATTTGGAATCCTATGAACAACGCTTCTTTTGAAATCATTTCATAATCTGATTCATATCTTGCATGATGTATGGTTGACCAAAAAAGTACTTCTGAAACTTTTCAATTCATAGGAAACTCTTTAGTTTCCTAATTAAGTGAAAAACAAAACCAAATAGCCCTTTCTACTATTGAAGCTGAATATATAGTCTTAGAAAGATGTGTGGCACATGTTCTTTGGCTAAAATAATAACTTTTGGATTTAGGTTTTTGAATTAATACTATTTCAATTTTAATGATAATATTAGTGGTATTTCCATTTCACGGAATCCAATCCAACACTCCAGAATTAAGCATATAGAAATAAAACATCACTTCATTAGGGACCCGATCACTAAACGATAAATTGAGGTATATCTTGTAGTAACTGAAAATCAACTTGAAGATATTTTCACAAAACCATAGGTTTTTGGAACTTTCAGTAGCTTAAGAATCGGATTGGGTGTTCTTGATATTCATACTTAAAAATTGTAATTCTACAATTGAATTTATTGTGTATTTCTTTTGTGTTTATGATTGTGTTTTGTTCTATATTTTTTGGTTTATTTTTGTTTGTACTTGTCTATTTTGTATTTGATTTTTTTTATTATTTTTGTTTATGTGTTTCATGGATCTTTATTAATTTGTTTTTAAAAAGTATCTTGATAATCATCTGCAAATCTAAAATTCCTTTTCCATTCATTATGTAAAAACAACCTTTCACACTATACAATTCTCCATATTTTATATGATTTCTTTTCTAAGTTGGATAAAAAAAAATTATGACAATCATATTGTATGAACACCTCATTGTATATATGATCCTTCAACTATTTATCTACATGAACATGGTAGGCATTTCGAGAAAGGTTACTATTCAAACATCATCCCAAATGAACAACTATTTGTCTATATGATATTGTTATCTATTTAAAAGTAGATGAATTCAATCAGCAGGTAAGATCATTATTAATAAATCTTTCCATGCGAACACCTGTTTTTATGTACGATTAGGTTTGGTCAAAAGTCATATGAAATGACTCTTCAGAAAGGCAACTTTAAGAAATAACATTTTGCTGCAATAACTATTCTTGACTTTTTTCATTCATATGTATGAAATCAAGGTCAAATTATATGATTTCAAATTTGTACTTATGAACTCAAATTTGTACTATACAAAATCATCTAATTTTTATAAATTGTAAGCTGTTCTTTGAATTTATTTAATCTAATTCTCTTTCAGTCCCTTTCAATCATTTTGCTCAATCCTTCTCAAATAGTAAGTAGTAGCAAATGATCACGTCCTTCCAATGGAAGATAATCCCATTCTTAATTAGATGATAATTTTCTTTCAAGAAAAATTGAACAAGCCTACAATCAATTTGTTAAAGCTAAAATTACTCATTCTCATCCTCTTATTCAAGAAGATATCAAATTTCCAATTATGCCCTTATTTAACTCCACTAAGTTTTCATTCATTCTCACTTTGATATACTCTTTTCATTCTAACACTTTTTATTATTTTCTCATCAATTTGAGAATAAGAGAAAACAACACCATGATGTCCTCGTATGTCTTTCACCATCATATTGAAATCGCTAAAGAGGATTTGGGTACCTTTTTACATCTTAAAACTGAAGGAATTAGGGCTCATTCTATGAGTTCAAAATGTGATTTTGATTTGACTACTATTAATCAAACTATTAGGGTAACAACTTCAATCTAACACTTACTCCCTTATTTAGGCTTTTAATCAAAATGCCAAGATCATCCAACATATTTTAAGAACCTCCATTATTCCTAAAGCTGGCGATCGAATCAAAATTACACCTTTGCTTAGAATAGTCACATATAATATCTTCTCAAACACTTCATTTGATGAAGCCCAGTTAATTCTGGAGTATATCCATAACCTTAATGATATTAGACTTCTTGCCACTAGACAGAAAAAGAATGTGGCTTTAGGATAATTTATTGCCTATATTCTTTAAAAAAAAAAATCTTATTCACCCCGATCCCAAAATAATTTTCCTAACAATTTTGTTAATGCTTCATTTCATATCCTTTCCCATCGGGATCAAGGGGATGAAGGAGATAATTTTGATGATGAAGGACTTGCTCCATCACCTACACTTGCTCCAACACCTACACTTGCTCCTGCTCTTAGACTTGACCATCAATACTATCAAGAAATGATCCAAAAATTTGATCATCTTGAATCTATTTTTTTATCAATGATTTGATCATATTGAGACTCTCTTGAACCAAAAGGATTTTAGACATAATGATGATATAAGCTGGGTGACAGGACAGGTTGATTCATCTAATACTCAAGTAGCTTCCTTCAATAGCTACTATACCTAGTTTAGTCCTTCACAGCCTCCTCCATATAAAGATCCCCCATGCTATTTGATTGGTTGTTGTATTGGTTTTTAGATGCTTTAAGTTTGACTGTAGTCTTATCTGATATTCAAATTAGATTTTTTTTTTTTTGAACTTGTTGTATGTTCTTTATGTTCGAGTTTGAGTATGTTTTTCTTTAATAAGAAGAATATGTAAAAAGGGGGATACTTTGGTTATTGTTGATTTTTTTTCTTTCTTTCCCTCTTATAAATGAGCCCAAAAAGAAAAGGTGCATAAAGCGTGCAAATTTTGGAAAGAGGCACAACTTGAGCCCAATAAAAAACATGCTCAATGTTTGAAATTCTAGATGATAAAGAGGAATAAAATGTGAACACACTACATTTGGTTCTTTCCTCCATATCCATAATTCTTATTAAAATCCATACATTATCTAATAATTTCAACAATTGAATTAGAAAATATTTGATTTTAACGTAATTATTTTTGTGATAATTATTATATTTGATACTCTGATTTCTAGATTGAATGTTGAACCTGATCACATATTCTTATCTTATTTAATCTTTGATTTAGAAAAAGAGTTAAAAAAGTGTTTTTGTAGAAGGAATTTAAAGTCGTTTTTCAAAAATTAAAAATTATTTTCCTTATCAACTTTTAGATTCGTCAATAACATCTTAAATTTTTTGGGGATTTAAAAATTTTTCGTTTTGTTCTCCCCTCCTTTTGCTGATGTCAAAAGGGGGAGGAAGTTTATAGCTTCTGGCTGTTTCATGTCATCTACTCATGTTTTTGTGTTTTTGGGTTTTTGGGTATTTTGTGTTTTAGTTGTGTTTATTTTATATTTGTCTTGTATATTTCTTTCGACTTTTGTATTTGTTTTATAAAAATCAAATTAAAAAAAAAAAAGAGAGGAAGATGAAATTTTCTTTCTTCCCCATGATTTTTAATATTTATGTTTTGAGGGGGAGCTTAAGAGAAAAGAAGTTTAATTTGTAATAGAAACAATTATTATATTTGCCATCATAAAAAATGGGAGATTATTATAAATTGGTAATCAAGATTGTGACTATGATTTTTTATGATAACAAAATATTATTGTAATTATTTTATTTTTTCTCCTAACATATATTGGTTATTCTTATTTGTTTTTGTGAGTACTAACATTCAAGAGAAATCATATACTACTCCAGAATGCTGAAAACTTCATGATATTGTAGAATAAGATTTCATGTAATAGAGTATGTATATATTTATTTTTATTTCTTGAGTGTGTGGAAGTGTTATTGTAATTGGGAAATTATGCACACACACATATGGGAAGTGTGAATTAAAAAAAAAAAAAGAATTGTATTATAAAATCATATAAATGAATGACGGAGTACTAAATTTGGATTGTACCAGATTATACCAAACGAATACATTCATTTTAAAATAGTTCGTACAATACGATATGAATTTGTACATACGATTGATAGATTGCAAAATTAGGTTTGTACTAGATCATGCCAAATAAATATATTCATTTTTGAACTATTTATATAGTATGATCTGACTTCGTACAAACAATTGATAGAGTATGAAATTAAGTTCGTACCAGATCATACCGAATGAACACATTAATTTTTGTACAATTTGTATGGTATGATTTTAATTAATATAAACAATGACAGCGTATGAAACTGAGTTCTTCCAAGGTCATGCCAAATGAAACACTATTTTTAAAACTATTTTTACTGACAATCCAAGATGATATAGTATGATCGTAGGATGGTTCTCTTGAAAAAAATTAGTTTTTCAATGATTTTCACATGTTTTCTATGTAAAGAGTCCTAAAAACTTTATACTTATACTTTACTTCAAATTTCTCATAAGTGCAGCATTTTGAGAGTGTTTGGAAGATTTTTTTTTTTATGAGTGAAGAGTGAGAGATCTAGTGAAGGGGAGTTGCGAGGAATTCATAAGGTTGCCTAAAGTTAGGATCTCTTTGTCTTCTTCAAATATTTAACCAACTTCTTTGGAGGCTCTTGAAATAAGATCTTTAAGATTTGATAAAGGTTCTCTAGCTTCATCAGAAGGGTGAAAAAGGATGTAAAGATATGTTGCCATCACATAGAGAGTGTAAAAGGTGACAGTTCTCTACCTTCACCAGGAGGATGAAAAAGGACATGACGGTTCACTGCCAACATATGGAGAGTGTAAAAGGTGATGGTTCTCTTCCATACAGGGATGATGGAAGAGAATTTGTAAGGGGTTCTCCACCATACTATGGGGGCAAATGGAGAGCTGGTTCTTTTTAGTACAATACTTAGAGAAGGAGTCTCCAGGTAGTTGATGGTTGTCATGTTTGACCAAACCACTATAAAATAGTGTGTTACTTTTTGTTATTTATTTATTTTTTTGCCCGCATTTTAATTTTTGCATCTAAACATTTGTGGTTTCATAATCTTGTGATAATCATTTATTTAAACTTCTACATATTTTAGGATCATTGAATCAATTTTCAAAAAAAAAAAAAAAAGGTTTTCAAAATCAAAGAATTTTTAAATAACTATTTTACCCCCCCCCTCCCCCTGGGTTAGCCCTTGAACAGTTCTAAAGGTCTAATGACCAACACAAACTTTTAATTTTTATTCCATTAGTCCTCCATTGAGGCTTTACATCTCACTAGATATTAACTACAAACATGGTCATTATATG
This sequence comes from Dendrobium catenatum, assembly GCF_001605985.2. Lineage (NCBI taxonomy): Eukaryota > Viridiplantae > Streptophyta > Magnoliopsida > Asparagales > Orchidaceae > Dendrobium > Dendrobium catenatum. The sequence goes on along the minus strand of NW_021318787.1, from coordinate 2,172,064 downwards.
CAATACTTTAATATTGAAAGATATTGAAAACATTGCTAAATTAGTTTAATGCACAAGAGTTTATGTTAGTGTTCTCTATGTGTTTTTATCATTAATCAAAAACTCTAAATTTTAGATAGATATAAAAACATAAAAGCAAACTAGTTTTCATTTCATTCATATAAGAAAAAGTTACAAAAGAATACATAAGAAAATTTCACCTAGAGGGATCAATTGATATTTTTCATACTCCTTTTTCAAACAACAAAATTGCTTATATAGTGTAGGCTAAGATCTTGAAATAAATGTATGTTTCACTTCCCGAGCCTCCCTTGACTTTACTCAAAGGAGGCAGTAAAAACAATACAGTCAAAAACTATATTATGTACTCAAAGTGATAGAATTTCTTTCAAACAAATGAAATATCTAAACGAAAGAACTAAAATCACATTTATAATATGAATTAAAAATTAAAGTGAGGAGATTAAACCCTATTGAACTGGCCTAGGTTATAAAACCCCTCCAAAGTACATTTTTTTTAGTACAGTTAATCCGTACAAACTGACTTTAGTACGGGAAGAACTGAAGAAAATTGTGAAGAATCTGTATGGTTTGTCTAGACGAACCGTCGGGACAAAATTTTTCCAGAGAGCAAATCATCCAGGAACGAATACACTTCATCTGGATGAGGTTTATCCAGAGGGCAAATCATCCCGGGACAAATTGAAATCGTCTAGGACGACCCTGTTTAATAAGTATTGGAATTGAGATATTTTGGATCATTTTGAAGAGAGAGAAAAAGCTGGAGAAAGAAAGAGAATGAAATAGAAGAGGAAGGCTTGATTTCGAAGGCCGCGGAGCGCTTTTCATCCGTCGCCACAGTTAGAAGAATTGTTTATCTCGTAGTAAGGAATCTGAATCCTATTCCTGATTTTGAAGATTTTGTGTTTTGGTATTTTTCTGCTCCGTTTTGTGTTTCCGTTACCAAAAAATGTGCATATCCTTGTATTGATGGAACTTTTACGATGTAACTTTTGGTATGTTATAGAAATGATGTTTTTATACGATTTATGTATTTTCTGGAAAGTTTTTGTTGCAAATCTATTTTTTTCATGGCTTATGTTTTGATGATTGACAAACACTACTTCTCTTGGACTACTTGTTTCTTCTAACTTTTCAGGAATCGAAGACCGGATGATCATGAAGAAGCCAAGTTCAAGATTGCGTAGGTTTAGGGTTAAGTCAGTCTGTAATTTTATTTTTCACCTTTTGAGTCTACTTGTAATGATCAAAAAGACTGATGCTAAGTAACCCTACACACACACACTTGAGAGGCTTAGAATTTCTGTTTTTGCTCACATCGGCCCGGCCGATATTTATATCGTCCGGAACGATCAGCTTAAAACAGAAAGTCTAATTAAGGATTCTTAATTAAGCCAGCCGACATTAACCTATCGGCCTGGACGATACGTACGTCCAGGACGATAAGCTCAAAATAGATTATCGGCCAGGACGATTCCCGGATCGGCCTGGATGAAATTACCAAATTATGCCTTAATTGATCAGGAAATCAAGGGAGTAATTAAGGATGATTGATATGATCATATAGGCCAGGACGATCTTTGCCAGGACGATCATGAGATCGGCCTGGACGATCAAGCCAAATTTCAATCGGCCAGGACTGTTCCCAGGGCTGTGCTCAGGACGATTTACCTCTGATTTGAACTAATCGGCCAGGACGATCGTGAGATCGGCC
>NW_021318787.1:2119006-2170229 GCF_001605985.2 Dendrobium catenatum | reverse complement strand
TTAATTAAGGGGTATAACTGTCCATGTGAAGCCAATATGAATCTCTTGATATATATGAATGGTCATAGAGAGTTAACATAATGTGAAGCTAGCTAAGTGATTATATTCAACAAATAAATATGCAATGCAGTTAGGTTCTTTGGATAATATCAAACTATGAATAACATGCTCAATATGACGGAACATTCTATAAGCAAAACAACAACAAACAAAAACAAACACAAGCCTTTGCCACTATGTGGGTCGGCTACATGAATCCTTTTTCGCCATCATTGTGTCCGGTTAATAGTCAAATTCTCATTTAAATCTAATAAAGAAAGATCATTTCTAATGTTTTCTAACCAAGTCTTTTTAGGTCTACCTCTACCTTTCTTAACATCAGTCGAATCGAATACCTCCACTTTCCTAACCGGGTCATTGGAAGGCCTACGTTAATGTGACCAAACCATCTAAGCGACTCTCTCTAATCTTATCTTCCACTGGAGCTACTCCAACCTTTTCACGTATATACTCATTTCATGTCATATCTCTAAGGGTCAAGCCACTTATCCACCTAAGCATCCTCATCTTTGCAACACTTAACATAGTATTATGCTTCTCTTTTAATGGCCAACATTCGGCACCATAAAGCATTGTAGGTCTCACCACCATCTTATAAAAATTTTCCTTAAGTTTGAGGGGGACTTTCTATTGCACATAAGCTCGATGCATTCCTCCACTTCAACCATCCAACTTGAATTATGCTAATAATTTATCCATCTATTTTACCATCACTCTGACATAAACAAGATATCTACAACGTGTACACTTATTAATGACTTGATCGCCCAAAGTCACATCCCCTCACTAGGTCTATGCTACTAAAATTACACCTCCATATATTATTCAATTTTAGATCTACTCAAAGCGAAAACCTTTAAACTCTAAGATTTGACCTCCATAATTCAAGTTACCTTCAACTCCCTCTCTAGTCTTATCAACAAGAAGAATATTATCAGCAAAAAGATATGGACTTAAGGCTGATCCTTGATGTAATCCAACCGAAGTAGGAAAATACTTGGTCAAACCACCTTGTGTTTGAACACAAATAATAGCTCTTGTATACATATCTTTAATGATTTGAATATAAGCGTTATTAACTCCTTTCTTTTCAAGAACTCTCCATAGCATTTCTCTTGGAACTTTATCATATGCTTTCTATAAATCAATAATTATCATATGTAGATCATCGTTCTTCTCTCTATATTTCTCCATCATACCTTTCAATAAATGTATGGCTTCCATAGTAGACCTACCCGACATGAATTCAAATTGATTTGAGAAACATTAGTATCACGCAGCAACCTACGCTCCATAACTCGCTCCCATAGTTTTAAAATATGACACATTAACTTAATTCCTCTATAAATTGCACACTCATGTGCATCACCTTATTTTAAAAATAGGAATTAACACACTCATTCTCCACTTATCTGGCATCTTTTTAGTCTTCAAAATAGTATTAAAAAGTTTAGTAAGCCAAGAAATTTCTTCATCTCCTAAGCATTTCCACATCTCTATTGGAATATCATCAGGTCCAACAGCTTTTCCACACTTCATTTTCTTCAAAGCCTCTCTAACTTAGGTTTTACGTATGCGCTGATAAAAACAAAAATCTTTATTTTCATTTAGGGTGATAAAGTCACTAAAGTCAATCATATTTTTACATTCTTCAATAAAAAGTTTAGCAAAATATCTCATCCACCTTTGTTGAATATCATCTTCTAAGAAAAGTATTTTTTGATCTTCATCCTTAATACACTTCTTTTGAACTAAATCCTTACTACGTCCATCTCTTTGTTTGCACATACATAAAATCGAATGCAAATGTAGAAACTCACAAACATTAGGCTTACAAATAGTATACTCCTTAATACTTATATTAGAGATATCTCACCGGCAATAATGGATTCACCTCAAAATGAATTTCTTTACTTTTAATAATTTTGATCTTTATTAATATAAATTAATTTCTCATTTTCTAACACAAATCTAATTCAGATAATCTGAAAATAATGTTTTTACCTAAAAAACATTGTATTTCATACAAGCCTTTTAACAATATAGATCTTGGTCTAAATTTAATTTGAAAAAAACAACATAAAATTTAGATTTTTCTTATCAAACCAAAACTCTTCTTTCTCCCGTACAACTCTTACAAAACCCTCTGCTCTCAGTGAGCGTCTTCGTTTGGCTCCTAAAGATTAAATTTGAAGTGCTTAGATTTTGTTTTATATATATATATATATATTTGTGTGTATTTCTATCGTAGTTTTTCTCAAATACAACAGCCGTTATATGTTGAATTTGATGGAATAAAATTGCTTTTATTATAGTACATATCTTATAGGTACTATACTATTTAATAGAAATTAGTTTTAATCTTAGTATAATTAATTAGATATAGAAGTTAATACCATTAAATTCATCATAATAAAATCCCATAAGGAGATCCATCATTGCACATTTGATTATATGGATTAAAAGGCTTGCTATAGGATATTACTTTGTGATACGATAAAATCTTTCAAACTAAAAAATAATATTTAAGAATTCGATTAATTAATTAAATCATTGAATTATTTTTATATAAGCTTACATACCAATATTTATTCATAAACATTTATATATCAAAATGTTCATAAGAAATATAGAATATTATGAAAATACTTTAATTTGGTTATGTGTGAAAATTGGAGAATAAGTTTTAAATAAAATTTAATAATATCTTCTGATATTTTTTAGTATTAAAATTTAAATTGGTTTTAGAAAATTTTGATTTGGAAATATGATAAAGTATTTGGATTTAATAATTAAATTAGGAATGAGATTGAAATTATATATGTTTACTATAGTGATATAGATTGATCTAATTGTGGGGCGGGGGGGGGGGGGGTTGGGGATACTTAATTTAGTTGATTTGAGAATTTTCTTAATTATTTCATAATCATGATAAGATAATTTATATTAAATAAGTAAATTTATGGTTAGAACTACGAGACAAAATAAATGGTTAAACTTCCAACCTAAACACGAAAGTAGGGATGCAAGTTGAGGATAATTCCAGTAGAAGTGGAGTTCAGAATAGAACAGCTGTGTAGGCTAGACATAAAGAGGTGCACGATATTGTGAAATTGATTTTTCTGGTTGTTAATAAAATGGTATCAATTGAAAACTAATCTTCAAGTAGTGGGCCTATGTTTAAATTTGGGGAAAGTTGGTTCAACATTTAAGGATAATTCATACATCTAAATGAGCATGTGATGCAAGTTGTTGAGGATTTGAGTGATTTTTGATGGTAGGATTTGCCTTGACTTTAGAATAGTGATATTGACAACTTAATGTTAGGAGAGGTTGAGAGATGTGGCAAACACACCATCCTATGAAATTTGGGTTGATGGCCCCTCTAATGATTGAATATAAGGATTTTATGGAAGTATTCAAAGACTACTTTATTCAACCTAATGCTATATTGGCACTACATGATAAATTCCTTAATTTGACTTGGGGATCAAAGGTAGAGTTTACATCACTATCAAGATATGCTTCACATTACATCAGTATCCATTATCAAAAGTGCCATAAATTTGTGAGAGGCCTCAAGTATCAATGGAGGTTTGTTTTGGCTCCTTTTGATATCAATAAATATTTTGTTTTAATAGAAAAGCTAGAATTGGGAAGTGGTAATTTGGTTAGAAATTAAACTCTGATAAAGGGGAAAACTTTAAGAATTAGAAGTTCATGTTTAATAAAAATAAGTATAAATGGATAACAATTCAAGAAGCTATTATACCATGCAAAAAAAATACATTTTGAGCAATGTCTTTTTGTTCTTGAAAGTGTTTCAAATATGGGGAAGTAAGTCACTACTGGATAGATCGTCTTTTGGAGTAGAAATTAACAGGTTACCAGATTATCAGGGACAAGCTCAAGGAATAGTTTTTTTTATAACTGAATTTTTAGTAATGTCTTTTGATTTATCAAATGCTTCTGCAAACTTTATAAATTTAACGAATCAAAATTTAAGTAAAATATAGATCAATGTGTGATTATATTTTTAGATGATATATTGATTTATTTTATTACTGATGAGATTATGTTGAATATTTGAGATTAAAATAAATCTATTAAGAAAATATAATTGTATGATAAGTTCTTAAAATCTGAATTTTTGTTAAAGGATATTGCATGTATATGTATATACTAAGTGATTAAAAAAATCTCAGTGGTTCTAAATCGTGAAAACAATATAAAAAAGATCTACATCAAAGAGTTTTACAAAGGTCCATAATTTTGTTTGTCTTGCTAGGCCTTCAGGGGATTTGTCAAGGATTTTTCATAGGTAACTATTCCATTGTCCAAACTAATGAGAGAAGATTTTGATTTTGAATGGTTAGAAGAATATGAGAATAGTTTTGAAAATTGGAAAATAAATATGAAAAATATTCTAGTATTAGCTATTTCATGAAGAATATAAGGGTTTCAAATTTGCAGTGATGCATCATTGAAAGAATTGGGATGTGCTTTAATGCAAACTAGAAAAATGATTTCTTAGGCATCAAGAAAATTTAAATCACATAAGAAAAATTACCTAACTCATTATATGAGATTAGCAGCTATAGATTTTACTTTAAAGATTTGGAGACGCTGTTTATACTGAGTAAAATATATTTTTCTTGATGATGCATCACTGCAAATTTGGATGTAAATTTGTGAGTAAAATTACCTAACTCATTTTTTTATTGATTGTCAAATTTTGAAATATATCTTCACATTGGAGTTAAATTTGTGACAAATGAAATGGCTTGAGTTGTTGGTTAAATGCTATGTTATGGATGTATAATATTGTCTTGGAAAAGCTAATATTCCAGCTAATGCTTTGAGGCGAAAGTTCACATATATTGCAAGCTGGATAATTATGCAAGACTTTGAGTTAATTGAAGAAATAGATGCGGCAGTCGAAGGTCCAAAGTTCTAATGACAGAATATAAATGCCAGATGATCATGAAACCAACTTTAGAAGATAGAATTAAACATGCTCCGAAAGTTGGTGTTGAATATTGCAAATTAGTTGAATAATTTTAGATAGAAAAGTTGAAGTCACTATATATATGGTGTGTTACAAATAAGTTGCAATTATGGATGACTAATGATTCTAATTTGAGTCTAGAGATTTTATATGAAGCTCATTATTTTTATTATACTATTCATCTAGGGAGTTCTAAGATATATGAGATTTGAAAATATTACTTTATTGCAAAGGTGTGTGGAGGGATATAGTTAAGTATTTAGCTAACTGTGAAAATTTTCAGATTATTAAGGTTAAATATCAGAGACGACATCTGCTATTGTCGTTACCCATTCAAGGGTGAAAGTGAGAAGATATTGTAAAGAATTTGTTTATTAGATTTCTCAGATATAGACAGTCATAATTATATTTCAATAATAATTGACAGATTGATCAAGTTTGCTTTTATTTATTTATTTTATTTTTTTACTATTAAGCTGACATATTTAGTTGAAAAGCTAGCAAAAATTTATGAGGAAAAAGTTTGTTAGATTACATGGCATACCAAAGGTGACTGTACGAACAAAGATGACAGATTTATATCTAGATATGAAAGAACATTTATAAAAGATTGACAACTGAATTGCGTCTCAAGATGACATTTCATCCATAGATTGATGGCTCGTAAGAAAGGATAATTCATGCATTACAAGATTTTTTGGAATTATCTGTTTTGGATGTTTGCAGTAGCTTAGAGGATCATGTTCCAATAATGGAGTTCGATATTAGCAAAAGTTACCAATTAAATATTAAGATACACCTTGGGAGGCACTATTTTTTTTTTTTTTTGAGAAGATGCATATAGCAATTTTATTGAAAAAAGCAAATTACAAGATTTAAGTGATAGCTACTCTATCACCTTCCTCCTTTAATAAAGAAATAAAATTAGGAGGAATATTATTACAAGACAAATCGTCCCAAAAAAATCTATAGAACAAGCAATGTTAACACAACAATCGGCTAACTTATTACCATCTCTACCAATACAATGAAATAAAATTTGATTGAATTCCTTTAGAAAAGAGAAATCAATACCTTTGCCGAGATCCAATTTGAACTCCCCTTTATTCACGAAGTTTTGAATAAATTTGATAACATTGTAATTATCACCTTCTATGATAATACCTTTAGCTTCAAACATCCATCCTTGCAAGAAATTCTTCAATGAAAGAATTGAATACAATTCCAGTTGTGAAATATCCCAATGCAAGCAAGAGGAGCCATAAGCACATAAAAATCTTACTTTATAGTCTCTAATGACACCTCCAACACCACCTTTATAAGAATTTAATAGTGAATCATCAACATTAAGCTTGATCCATTCGTGAGGAGGAGGATACCAAAAAGAAGACGGCTTATTTAGCCGGTTAATATCCTAGTAGTCCGAATATACATTAAGCTTAAAGGAGGACATAGCATAGCAAATTGAATTTGCTGCAATAGAAGAAATTCCGTTTTCTTTCTTATCATGAACTAACAAATTTATGCTCTTCCAAGTAAAGAACACAGCTGAGCAATACAAATTAGCCAAAAAAGGATTTGAGCTGGATAATTTAGACAAGATCTTATAAGAATCCTCCAAGTTATAGTTAACTGGAACCTGAAATCCTCAAGAGATTAGCAGTTTTAAAACTTTAATCGGGAATGCACAACCTGTAGCAACATGAGCCGTATCTTCTGCACTTGAACATCCTCTCGGGCATCCATTCCAATCCAATATCCTTCTGTAAAACAGTAAGTCATTAGTTGGAATTGCTTTCAAATTTAATCTCCACCAGAAAGCTTCAACCTGCGGCCAAAGATGGAGTTTTTTAATCAACTTCCAGTTGATGTCTTCCTCAACCATATTAGTATTTTTTCCCATTATCAAAGCCGATAATGACTTGCCCGAAAGCTTAAACATCAATTCTAATTGATCTTCAGTGTTATGTGGATCGGTTGGAACCATGGTAATTAGCTCCACTAGTTGCCGTCAGAAGAAAATTTTCAGCTTTGGGATATCCCAAACTCCTTCAGCAATAAATTCATTAAGGCAATCAGAATTATGATCTAAGCAAGCAATGAATGTAGGCCATTTTTCAAATTTCTTATCTAACAACCAAACATCTTCATTTATATTTATGCTTAGACCATTAGAAATATTCCATCTCACCACATGCTTCAGATGACTAGCTCCATTTAACAGAATTTTCCAAGTTGAAGAAGTAGAGCTATTATATTAATAATTCCAAATTTCTCTACCATATTTGGCAATTAAGGATCTATTAAGGAGAGTTGAAGGATTATTGATGAAGTTCCAAGCAAATTTAGCCCTCAAGGGACCAACTCTTTGAGAAGAAGAAATAACTCCTTGCCCACCATATACTTTGGGTCTACAAATCACATCCCAAGCAACATAATGAAGCCCAAATTCCCCTCCTTGCTTTTGCCATAAAAAATCTCTTCCCATTTTATCAATGTCATTTAAGACCCCCATAGGGACAAGAGAATGAGTAGATACAAAAGTGGTGAGAGAGAAAAAAAAAACAGATTTTAGAAGTAATAACTTCCCAGCAAATGAAATATATTTGTTTCCCTAAATATTTAGTTTACTTGAAGCCTTCTCCAATAAGCTTTGAAAGTCCGCAAATACCAACCTTCTCAATGCCACTTTAATACCAAGATAGCTCATCTTATTGACCACTTTAAATTTTCTGGAAATAGAATTTTTCCTCCTTTTTACAGCTTTCCCAAACAAGATAGCAGATTTTTGGGGATTAATAGTTTGGCCGGACCACATCCCATAATTCTTCAGAATTTTGTCAACTCTCTTTGCACTTTTAATATTAGCTTCTGAAAAAACAATGATATCATCTTCATACTGCAAATGAGTAATTCTTTTTGCATTTGCAGAGATCATAATACCAATATTCTTCCGTCTTTGTGAAAATGCATCCGAGAGTAATTGAGAGCACAAGATAAGTAGATAGGGAGACAAAGGACAACCTTGTCTAAACCCACTTTCTCCTTCTATCCAATTTGAATTGCATCCATTCACCATAATAGAGAATTTCGGTTTTTGAATACATTGTAAAAGCAGATTACTGAAACAAATAGGAAAACCGAATATAGAGAGAACTTGTTCCAAAGTTGACCAGTTCATGCTATCATAAGCTTGTTCCATATCTATTTTAATAGCCATAATACCCTTTCTAGCTTTCGAAAATTTAAATTTGTTGAAAATCTCTTGTGCAAGTAAGATATGGTTGGATAAAGACCGACCTCTAACAAAGGCCGCTTGCTCTTTAGAAATAATTTTAGGGAAAAAACTTTTCATTCTATTTAACAACATTTTAGCCACAATCTTATAGATTGAATGGCAAAGGCTAATAGGTCTATAATGAGCAGGGTAGACCGGGTTGTCCTTCTTAGGAAGGAGAATAACTAAAGTATTTTTCCATTCATCACACATATTTCCAGATTTGAAAAAAAGACTAATGGCATCCCAAACATCAATCATAATAATATGCCAATAAGATTTAATAAAGGTATAGGAAATACCATCCACTCTGGGAGAGATATTAGCTTCCAGATTTTTGATAATTAGATCCAGTTCATTTTTGGAGAAATCGGCTGACAGCATATTCTTTTCATCATCTCCTAGCACATAAGGTCTCGGCCAGTTATTTAAGTTGCAATTTCTGTACTTCCATTTTTCCTTGAACAACTGAAAGAAAGTGTGTTTAATCATCTTTTGGTCTTCAACTAACGTGCCATCAATTTCCTTGATTTGATGAATCCAGTTTCCACTTTGTCTAGCAGACGCATAGGCATGAAAAAATTTAGTATTTGTATCTCCTTCCTTTGCCCATTTAACCTTTGCTCTTTGATTCCACCATGTATTCAGCCTTCCAAGAGTCAAGTTAAGCTCAAACACTTTAGCTTTGAGTAAAGCTAATTTAAATTATGAAAGACCACCATCCACCTCCTCTTCAATCTGTAAATCATAAATTTCTTTTTTAAGTTGCTCCTTCAAAGTGTTGAGTTCAATGTGCTTTGCTTTACTCCAGAAGAAAACCTCCCTCATGGCACTCTTAAATTTAAGATTAAGGCATTGGAAGGCATCCCCACCGGTTTTCTTATTCCATGAATTAGCCACAATCTAGTAAGCAACAGGATACGAAGTCCAGACATCTTCAAACCTCATCAATTTTTTTTTAACAGGAGAGGAAGAAATATTAATTACAATCGGATAGTGATACGAAGCAATTTTAGCTAGGTGACGAACCACCGGAATTTGAATAGATTCCAAAGCTGAAGAGTTTAACAAGCAACGGTCCAATCTTTCAAAGATATGACCACCTCCTTTTTTGTTGTTACACCAAGTGTACTTTGGACTAATCACCCCAATGTTATGGAAATCACCTTGATTCATAAATGCACAGATATCTTGTGCACCTTGATTTAACACAAATTTCTTCCCTCCCATTTTATCATTTTGTGTCAATAGACAATTAAAATCGCCTCTTATGATAAACGGAAACTCTATATCAGAGAATGATCCCAAATCTTTCCATAGCAGCCTTCTCTTGTAAATGTCATTACTACCATATACAGGAGCCACTAACCACCTCTTCTTATTAGACAAAGTTAATTCACCAATAACAGTTTGTGATGAAGATTTCAATACAGTAAAGGAGGCAATTAAAGAATTCCATAGGATCAACATACCTCCAGAAAGTTCAACCGAGGGAACTATAAAAAAATCCCAACTATTGCCAATCAATTGACCAACTTCTACTTTAGAAATAGAAGTGATTTTAGTCTCCAATAATCCCATGAAAAAAATATCAAAGTTTTTAATAATTTCCTTCAAATAGTGAGAGGCGTCTTTCTTCCTAATCCCCCTACAGTTCCAAAACGTTATTGAAAGACATTTGGTATTAGAAATGAGATTGCTCCCCTTCCTAACTCTTCTTCCCATCTCCTCCTTTTTGTTCTTCATCAGTAAATTATGATTTTCCAAAGATTTAAGCTCTTTTTGGAGCTTAAATTTCAACATAGAAGATTCACCATCACTTTTTTTAACATCAACATCTGAATTTTTATCAAGAATACCAGAGATAAATTCTGCCTCCTCTAGCTCATTATTAAACAGCCGTAGCAGCCTCCTTCAACAGATCCTCCTTATTGTTATCCAGAATCCCAAACTTGTTAGAAACCACTGTTTCAGTTTCAGACCTGTTTGTTGTTACCGGATCAGACACCTTTGACTTCAAATAGATCTTGGACGAAGAAGAAAGCTCTTTAGACACTAAATTTCCTTCACCTTCAATGCAATTCTCAAGTTAAGTTCCCACAGCAACCGAAACCAAATTGTTAGCAATAGCAGTTTCAGGATCTTTAATGACCGGTTTATAAATTTTGACAGTATTAGAAATCGGTCTCTGTATCTTGCCAATCTGCGAAGATCTGTTCCTGTTATTAGAAACCTTCTTCCTTTTCATATTGTCAACTAAAATCCAGGGTTCATATGAGCAATCTTCTTTATTCTCCTCATTACAAACCAACTTCAAGTTCTGGTGAATCACATTGTCTTGAGTTTGATCATCTTTGGATGGAGCAACATTACAAGCCACTTTACACTCATCATCCGAGTGTCCAATCATTCCACACTTGAAGCACAAAGTAGAAATTTTTTCATATTCTACTTTTTGAAAGAAACGGCCATCAAGACCATCCACCCAAATTCCAAGAGGAAATTTTTTATCAAGTGGCATACAAACACAAACTCTTGCATATGTCCTCTTATTCCATTGAAACATGTTGCCATCAATCCACAAAGGAGTGCCAATCATTGATGCAATTCTTGCCACATTATCCTCATCCCAACAAAGCAAAGGTAGATGTGGCATTCTAACCCATATAGGAGAGGTTAATCCTTTCAACGAGGAAGGTGAAAATGATGAATTTTACTTATCAATTCCTACTATGTGACCATTAACGAACCATGGTCCTCCTTCAAGCACTCTTTCTACCTCTTCCAAAGATAGGAAAGTGCAAAGCACCCAACCAAAACCAAGAGTAGTGATGTGAAATTTCCCAAATTGTTGCCACTGGCGACGAAGCTCCGTAGCCACCACATAGAAAGGAACCTCTTTTCTAAATACTTTGACCACAACAGAGAATTGTAATTCCTCAACATTGGCTTTGACTTTAGAGTCAATCAATTTAACAGCCAATCCATCATCCAATAAGAAGTTTTGATCACTAGCTAGATTGACCTTAATATTAGGCCTTTTATTCCAAGGATTGAAAATTGGATTCCCAAAATCAACCAATTTTCCTTTTTGAACATTGTTCATTACCAAATCTTCCTTCGCATAACTACAAACAGGTTCCAAGTTCTCTTTCAAACCACTAGGATAATCATGATTCATTGCAGAGGCTTTCGGTAGATTATTCCCAAATCTATTAACATAGATTTTCATGCCAGATGTCTGTATCAATCTTCTTGTTAGGAGTGGAAAGAAAGAGATATTCATTCACTATTTGTTTTCCCTTCCCTATTACAGGTGAAGTTTTCTTCACAGGAACGATGGTCGATTCACAGATCTTCAACGGACGAAACTTATCCGACTTCGCAAAAATAGAAACGTCTGGGCTTTGATCGACGATTGATCTCTGGCGACCCTTAGTAGCCGCTGTTGCCTCCTCCGGCATAGCAGAAATCCTGCCAAACCAGTGGAAATCAGAATTTTGAAAACAAAATTCTTAACTGCCGCACAGCTTAAGCACCCAAGAGAATGAACGCTAATATAAATCAAAGTGTTAATAGGACATCATTTGATTGATGAAGCTTTGTAAAAAATCATTGTAAACAAAAGCAAATTTAAAGCCTCTCAAGATCATCAATAGATATATTATGACGCAAAGCACAAAATAATAAAATTTAAAGGTGCTAATTTTGTATTTTTGAAAGTTGGACCTAAAACTTGATTTGGCTAAAGAGGTAAATTGATCTAGATACATAGGATCCTTGAAAATAATAAAAAAGGTTGATAAAGTTGCTTACGAATTAGCATTATCAGTAATCTATCTATGATGTAAATAATATTTTTTGTGTCAATATTGAGGAAATTGGTAACAACAACAACAAGTCTTTATCTTACTACATGGGGTCGGCTATTTGAATCCTTTTTCTCTATTGTGTCTTGTTAAAGGTCAAATTCTCATTTAAATCTAATAAAGAAATATCATTTCTAATATTTTATATCCAATTCTTTTTAGATCTTCCTCTACTTTTCTTAACATAAGTCAAATCTAATACCTCTATTTTCTTAACCGGGTCATTGTAAGGCTGTCGTTTTATGTGACCAAACCATCTAAGGCGACTCTCTCTAGTCTTATCTTCCACTGGAGCTGCTCCAACCTTTTCAAGTATATGCTCATATTGTATCCTATCTCTAAGGGTAAAGCCACTCATCCACCTGAGCTTCCTCATCTTTGCAACACTTTTATGCTTCTCTCTTATTGGCCAACATTCGACGCCATAAAGCATTGCAGGTCTCACCACCATCTTATAGAATTTTCCCTTATGTTTGAGGGGGACTTTTCTATCACATAACAAGCCTGAAGCATTACTCTACTTCAACCATCCCACTTGAATTTTGCTGATAATATCCCCATCGATTTTCACCATTACTCTGAACAATAAATCCAAGATATAAAAAATGTGTACTTTTATTAATGACTTGATCGCCCAAAGTCACAATCTTCTCACTAGGTCTATTACTACTAAAATTAAACTATATATATTTAGTTTTAGATCTACTCAAGCGAAAACCATTAAACTCTAAGGTTGATCTCCTTCATTCAAGTTTATCTTCAACTCCCTCTCTAGTCTTATCAATAAGAAGAATATCATCAGCAAAAAGCATACACCAAGGTACATCCTCTTGTAAATGGAAAAAATATATGAGCTTAAAGTTAATCCTTTATGTAATCCAATCGAAATAGGAAAATACTTGGTCAAACCATCTTGTGTTTGAATACAAGTAATAGCTCTTGTATACATATCTTTAATGATTTGAATATAAGAATTATTAACTCCTTTCTTTTCAAGAACTCTCCATAACACTTCTCTTGGAACTTTATCATATGCTTTCTCTGAATCAATAAATATCATATGTAGATCCTCCTTATTCTCTCAATATTTCTCATGCAAATATCTCAATAAATGTATGGCTTCCATAGTAGACCTACCCGGCATTAATCCAAATTAATTTTGAGAAACATTAGTATCACGCTTCAACCTACGCTCCATAACTCGCTCCCATAATTTTAAAGTATGACACATTAACTTAATTTCTCTATAATTCGCAGAATCTTGTGCATCACCTTTATTCTTAAAAATAGGAATTCACACACTCATTCTTCACTCATCTGGCATCTTTTGTCTTCAAAACGAATTAAAAAGTTTAGTAAGCCAAGAAATTCCTTAATCTCCTAAGCTCTTCCACACCTCTATTGGAATATCATAAGGTCCAATAGCTTTTCCACATTTTATTTTCTTTAAAGCTTCTCTAACATCATTTTTACTAATACATCGGTAAAAACATAATTTTTTTTTCATTTAGGGTGCTAAGGTCTTTAAAGTCAATCACATTCTCATAATTTTCTTTGTAAAGTTTAGCAAAATATCTCATCCATCTTTGTTGAATATCATCTTCTAAGAAAGAACTTTTTGATTTTCATCCTTGATACACTTCACTTGAACTAAAACCTTACTACTCATATCTCTTTATTTGGCTAACTTATATATATATATATAGTATATTTTTGCCTCCTTAGTGTTTAATCTATTATATAAATCATTAAAAGCTAAAATATGTGGGCTCCGAAAATTCATCGCCAGGAGTCCCCGCGCTCACTTTGTTGCTTTCTCAGGGGGAGTTTTAACAAATTAAATTCCAAGGGAAATTTTAGGAAGGCAGATTCGGTTTGAAATAAGACACTTCCAGATATTTCGCCTCATTTTGTGAGGGCTTTATGATCTGAGTTATGGTTTCCTATAGGCGCAAGCCCCTATAATTAATTAGCCCTCCCGATGACGAAAGAGAACTTTCGATTAAGGCTAGTTTTTGATGAATACGTCATATCCCTGGTCTACTTTGTCAGAGGAGGTAGTCGACCCAATTTGATAGAAGGATCCTTGTCAGCAGGCATGAGTTGTGTTGTCTAAAGGTACCTTGTACACCAAACGTCGATGTTTGTCTAATCAGACATTTAAATCCACCTTATTTGACATAGGTCTTTGTGCCTTATCGATTATATCCTATTGATTCATTACTTAATGACTTGACACCATCGGGGAGCATACGGGCACTGACAATTACCGTAATATAGTGGTGCCATTTCATAGCGAACCACCCGGTTCAGAGGGTTTCGGTCATAACCGTTTACCATTGGTGCCATTTGGCGGCATAACCGTATATATGGTGTCATTTGACTGCAAAATCACCGGTTAGAGGACACATGCCACATCTTTACTTACAAGAGATATATTGAGAATGGATCTTAGTGATATTCACGACTAGACATTAGCTTTTTGTGAGTTGGCGTAGCTTTCAGATTTTTTCACCTCAGCAAACTATTGCGGAGAGTGGAATGTATTTAAGCTTTAAGTGGTTGATGATTAGTTTCATTTTTAAATATCTGAATTTTTGTATTTTTGAAGTTTTGAATTTTATGAACATTTGAGGCTATTTTAAATGCTTGAATTTAGCCCATTCGGTTGAGATCTACATTAAACATGGCCATTATCAGGGAATAGGGGTTATATTTATGTTGATTGAATCTTATCAACTCCGTCTACTTGCCGACAGAGGATCATGTTCGAATCTAAATTTTTTTCTTAACTCTCGTGGCATTCTTAGGCGCTACGTGTATACCTATAACACGCTCACCAAGGCCTACGTGGGTATATGCCATTGGACGCATTTCATATGATGCATTCATATGTATGCATTATATGATTTTTGAAATACAATTGTAGTATCAAATGACACACTAGAGTGAAACCCACTGCTTATGCAGGAGGATGATTTTTTTGAAGTGCATATATAGTATCAAATGACACACTGGAATGATACTCTCTGCTTATCGCAAATGCATGTGGGGATATTCTTTAAATGCACGTATAAAGGCCCTGAGACATACCAAGGTTTAAAATTGCGTAATTAAGCCTCGAGGTGGTTTTCGTCCGTGAGGCAGGCGTAAGCCTCGAGGCGGTCTGAGGCGTAAGCCTCACGGACACAGAATTTAAAATTGCGTAACTGCGCCTCGAGGCGGTTTTCGTCCGTGAGGCGAGGCGTAAGCCTCGAGGCGGTCTGAGGCGTAAGCCTCACGAACACAGAATTGCGTAAATGAAAAATTAAGGATTTTAGCAGGAAAATAATAGCAATAGTGGAAAATAAGAAAGTAGATGCAATAAAATTATGTCCCAAAGTACAAAATCACAAAATATTAGTTTAACAAAACTCCCAAAATATAAAAAACATATAAAATGAAATCATATCCCATCACTAAATGGGTCTTCAAGTGAATCTTCTTCTCCAATTGTATCTATGAATGCCATGTCATCTTCATCTTCAACATGACTCACTTTTCTCTTCCCTGTTCATTAAAAGAAAAGATTATTATCATATTAATTGGATGAACCACTCATTATCAGGCAGACTGGCAGAGAACATATACCTTTACTTGCAGAGCTAGTGGATGTGTGTGGTGTGGTACTAGTGGATGTACCCACTTGATCTGCTTCGCCCCTCAATACATCCACATTTAGATCTTCTAGCTGTAAGTCTGATAATGACAAATCTGCCTCATCATCTATGAACCACTCATTATCAGACGACACATCATCACACACCAACGGGTCCTCATCATCCTTCAACCCCTTATTCCTCAACCTTTTATCTCTTAATCTCTTGTTGTGCATTATATATACGAGGGAGTTCATCCTGAGTGTAGATAGTTGATTTCTTCTCTTTATTTGCACTTGACTATATGTACTCAAGTTTTGCTCACACCCAAAAGAGGAACAAGTGAGGCCCAACACTCTTACAACAAAACTCTGTAACTCAGGGGTGGAATCATCAAATTGGATCCACCATTCAACTGTTTTCAAGAAAAAATATAATCAAAATTCAGAACTGAATAAAGTGTCTTGCATTTACCAAAATAATTATACCTGGAGATCGTTTAGAAATGGTTGATTTTGCTGCATTCAAAGCAAAAATACCCTCTTTATTCCGGAACAGAACAAGCTGTAAATCTGCAAGCTCCCAATCTGCCTGCTCCGGTATTAATCTTTCCATACAATGATATAGACCAAGCTTCACCTCCGGATTTGAAGATTTTTTCTCTGAATATTGAAATTGAGGGTTAAGATAATATGCAGCTGCATGTAGATGTCGGTGTAACTGCACCTCCCACCGAGCATCAACGATATCCCAAATCTCCCTATAACTTGCCTCCTCTCCTCCCAAGTTGTGTGCAATCATCTCCTTGGCCTCATCCATAGCATTATAAATAAAACTCATAGCTGTTTTCTTCTCTGCGTCCACAAAGCGTAGAACTTGCACTAAGGGTCTCGTGCTCAAAATGGCATAGGTAACAGTAGCCCAAAATTTATCATTCAAAATTATCTTTCTTATTTCCTTAACCTCACTTTTCTTCCCCCAAGCAGAGTGAAGCCATTCAGTTGATGTAAACATGGCTTCCAAAGGTTGCCTCACCTCCATCAAGCTCTGTAGTGTCAAATAGGAGGTGGCAAACCTATAGATTCACAGTGCCCAAATGTTAAAACTATGAACATACAGTATGAATGATTTGCAACGTACAAAATTAAGAACATACATAGTGGTTGCAGGGCGAATGATTTCTTTCTTTGAAAAATTTCTCATCAAGCTTAAGACCCAAGAGTGATTGTAGATGAACTTTGTAATCTTCTTCGCCCTAGAAAGAACACTCTTGCGCTGAGGTAAGTCACCAAGATCCTCCAAAATGAGATCGATACAATGTGCTGCGCACGGTGTCCAATATAGGTGTGTCCTCTTCTCCATCAACATCTGACCAGCTGCTTTGTATGCACTGGCATTATCAGTCACTACCTAGACAACCAATTGCTCCCCAATCTCCTCAACAACACCATCAAGTAAATTGAAATGATGTAGCATTTTCACCTCATTCTGAAGCTTCAACTGATGCGTAAGAACACGTGCGTAGGGATGTTAAACAGGGAATGTTTAATCAAGGCTTCCTGCTCTTCATGTTCAGACCATCCATCTGATATATATATGTCACATCCAGTCTCAATCCAATGTCCTTTTTAATCTCATCAATGCTTCGCTTCTGTTTTCTGCAGCTCCTTTAAATCCATGTCTCAACTATACATAGAAGGTGCTTCACCTCTTCCATAACACCCTACAGACCGCAGTCATATTGAAGTAGGCAGGCGGACGTAGCAACATTAAAAGTGTATCGGATTTTAAAAAAAAACCCTTCCAATTCCATGAAACCTGCGTCGCCCTCTCATGTACCGGTCGCAGCATCCATTTGTTGCTTGTCTACTATCTATCTTCATGGATTAGTCAATACTGATCCATAGACCCCGTGCACTTCTGTTAGTATAGTGGAGGAAGATCGCTTTCCACTCTCGCTACCTAAAATAAGCGTTATGTTCGACCCTATCATCAAATTGCTCCTGTTTGCAAGTGTTTAGCCGTGGTAATTTATCTTCATATAAGCACTATTTCCTCCTTCACCTTTTCTGGCACTTTGCACAGGTGCTTCATTTTTGTGGCGAGCATGATAGAGTGCTTCCTTCATGCGGGTAACACCTCCTTCACCACTTATCGAAATTACATTTCAAATAACATAGCTTGTCTCCTCCGCGAAGGTGTCAACTTGTACATATATTTCCAAGAAGGGTCCTCCCAATGACGAAGACCTCCTTTTCCTTGCCTTTCAGCATGATCCCTTAATGAAAGAATTAAAATTACACAAAAAATTTTCAAAAACTAAAACCCTAGAATTTCTTTCACTTCAAAAATCTAACCCAAAAAGTTAAAAAAAATACCTAAATCGTTTGTGGAGCAAAAAATTCTCCTACAAGGGCGGCCGGACACTTCAACTTCGCCGGAGAGAGGCGGCGCCGGCGGGAGAGGCGGCGGGAAGGATGGCCGACCGTGCGGGACGCCTTCGGTTTCGCGAACAGAGAGCTGGAAGCGAATTTTTTCGGAAAAGAGGGAGACCGTGCGAGATGAAGGGAGGAAGAGGTTTCATTTTAAGTGGGTGGGGCCTATTCTGTGAGGCGTACGCCTCACCCAGAATTGCGCAATTGCGCCTCTGAGGCGCGCCTCAGTCCAGGTGAGGCGTACGCATCCAGGTGAAGAATTGCGTAAGCCTCGAGGCGTTTTTTGGTCAAATTGCGCAAAGGCGCGCCTCTAATTGCGCAATTTTAAACAGAGTGACATACACATACGGTGCATCTATATGCATATAGGGGGCATTTCAAGATGTTTGCATGCAATGCGAAGGGGTGTCCGACTGCATGGGTAACTATTGTTGTTGAATGCGTGGGGCTTTATTTCAAGCTTTGTTGACGCCATTTGTTTGCTTGTACAAAGTTTGCAGATCCGATGACGTGGCATCGTGCTTCAACGACCTGCAATTTCAACTATCGATTCCATGCTTTTGCTTACAGGTGAATTGGAACATTTTCATCTGACTGCCACTAAATACTTTGTTGTTCTGATGTAAACTCCCTTTTTCATTCATCGAGAGATCAGATCAGCGAATTAACTTACTCTTATTTGGATTGGATAAACACTTCTAAATGACATGAGGTCGTTTTGTGATAAATGTTGTATCAGAAGCTGCTGAGATCAAAGGCTCAGTTAGTACATCATTATATTACTTTGTCCTTGATTTGCCATGAAGGTGAGACATTGAGTTGAGGGACTTGATCCTCGAGTCTTCTTTTGGATGGCGCGACATTTTTTCGGAAGCCTTGGTGCTTCTGAGGAGATGGTAAAATGCTATATTTTATCTCTTCTCTTTTTTCTTTTTCTTTAAGTGCTCGGTCTTTGACTCTATAGAATTATCAATAGAAACCATTCGACTTCATGCGGTCAATGCTGTAATTTAGGCCTTTCGCTGACAGCAGATTAACGAGCTTCTTACGACAGCTTGCTGGTACTAACGACTATCGGAAGTCCCTAGTATTCATGTAGAAGTGATAAGATGAAACACCTCTTCAATGGATCATTCTTTGATTCTACAAAATCATTCAATTCTCAGTGTTTCCCGCTATAGTTGGGTCTTTCTTTGATGATGTATCAATTGGTTTCCTTCATACATTGGGTCACCTTCATATCTGATTATTAAACTCTTTGAAGTCATTAAATAGAGGACTTTTAATTATACTCGGTCAACAAAGCTCTCGTCCTCGACGAGGTGAATGCACTTCTACACTTGTACGGGGCCTATCATGCTCGCAGCTTCTCAACCACCGTTGTTATAGGTGTTGTACGTACTGGGGATTCTCCGTACATACAACATCTCAATTGTCGCTGCTATAGTTATTGTGGGTGTTCATCATTAGTTGTCAAATGATGATTGTAGACAGATTTGTATACTCATATGCATGCTGAAACTGACTGTTGCATGTTGTTGATTGTAGGCGCATATCTCCAACAGTTGTTTGTAGGTGTCATATGTACTTGTGTCCATATGAGATTCGTCGTACTTGCGATATGCCTACCATTGTTATCCAAAAGTATCATAACAACTATCACTGTTTGCAGGGATGTTCATGTTCACTGCAATCTCCTGAACGTAGTTGTAGGAGTGCTGTTGTACTTGCATCATATCCACCTATATCATTCATAGGTGGTTTGATGTACCTGTTTGCAGTGATGAGTCTTCCACTATCGGTTTCTAGTGTTGCCATTTCAATCTACATACAAGTTGTTGCTTGAGTTGGGGATTATATTAGCGCATGTGGAAGAGGTCCATGCATTTCACAACTATGTGTTGTTGTTTGCATGTACAAAGCATTCAACTGCATTGGGACTATTGTAGGAGTCGTTGCATTCATTAACATTGTTTGTTTTGTACCTTATATTCAGGTATTAATTATTAATTTATCTTTTTAGTTGCTTATATTGATTATTATTCATTGTCCATATGCCTTGGGGTCTTTATTCATCAATTGCCAATGTCACCATTTCAATCTACAGGCTAACTGTTATTTTCGCATGATAGGTCTTTAATTGCTGCATGTGGGTGGTACTTATGCATTTTGTAGTTGACTAATGTTGATTGTAAGTCAGTTGCATTCGACCTTGTGGGGACTTTTGTAAGAGTTCATTGCATTCATCAATATCATTCATTGTGCATCTTGTCTTATGTATTTACATGTTCTGATGATTGCTATTTATTTGTAATTATGGTAAAATGATCATCATTCACCGTCTACATACATCAAGGTCTTGTTCATCACGAATCCTAAGCTTATGGTTTAATATTTATTTGAATAATCAAATTTATCATTTGATATTTGTAATCAATTAGATTTAGTTTATAATTAATTAAAAACTAGTTATAATTAATTAGATTTAATTTAAAATTAATTATAAATCAATTAGATTTAATTTAGAATTAATTAGAATTAATTATAATTAATTTGTAATTAATTACATTTAATTTGAAATAACTATAAATTAAATAGATTTAATTTATAATTAATTATATTTAATTTAAAATTAATTATAAATTAAAGTAATTTACTAATTATAATTGATTTTAATTAATCATAATTGATTACTGTTAATAATAATTAAATATGATTAGATAGAATCAATTATAATTATCTTAATAAAACAAAAAATATTTAAATGATATGAGTAGATTTCTATTACAGGATTTAAGCAGGATTTGATACATGATTTCTGCAGGGTTTGATATAGGATTTAGGTACCAATAAATCTCATAGAGAATTAAATCCTCTATTTCTCTCTTTGGATCCAGCGACCTCACGGGATTTAGTCGAAGAAGTGCGAATGGAAGAAAGATGACTACCTTTGCAGTCGAGTGAGCTCCAGTCGTTCCTTTCGTTTCGTCAGGAAGGGAATGTCGCCAAATGAGGCGCCGGTTAAGGTAAGGAAGGTTCGGCGACTTCACAGGATTTGGCTGGAGGCACATGCGAAAGGAAGAAAGTTACCTTCACAGTGAGCAAGCTACCGTCTTGCTTCCGATCAAAATGTCATAACTTCCGATCCAACAAAGAAGGGAACGTTGTTGAAGGCGTCGGTCTCTCTCTCTCTAGGTCAGGAATCCGGGAGGTCGGGCAAAGCTAGGGCAGAGGGGATCGACTTTGTCAGTTGAAGTCGGAAGAATCATGAGGAAGGAGAGATGGGTGTTCAGCGTGTGTAAGAGGAGGTGAATCCTCTTGCCTCATTCTTGTTTTAACGACAAGGTAGGTTATGGCTGAGGTGACGCTAGACGTGCGAACATCAAGGTTGCGAGATCTTAGGGATTTCGATCGTGTGGAGTTTGGTGCTGGACGGGTACGATTTTTTTTTTCGATTTGTTTGCTACACAACATATAGGTTTACAAAATCTTTGCATCGCATATTACTTTCTTAGATTCCTTACGAGTCTCTTTATATCTTTCTCAATTATCAGAATTTTTATATCTAAATCAATTTTTGTGATAAATCATCTTATTTTTAATCTTTTCTTGTACATTTGGATTCCACGACCAACTATTTTTACTATTAGGAGCTTTTTTACTTTGATACTCCAAGTACATCTTTAGCAATATTTTTAATATCACTAATCACTTTTTCCCACATAACATTAGCATCCTCATGCATAGACAAAATCTTAATTCAACAAAAACAACAACAATATCAAGCCTTTGTCCCACTACGTGGGGCCAGCTACATGAATCATTTTGTCATTGTGCCCTATTAAAAGTCAAATTCTTATGTAAATCTAATAAAGAAAGATCATTTCTAATATTTTCTAACCAAGCTTTTTTAGGTCTACCTCTACCTTTCTTAACATAAGTCAAATCTAATACCTTAACATTCCTAATCGGGTAATCAAAAGGCCTCTGTTTAGTGTGACCAAACCATCTAAGGCAACTCTCTCTGCAACACTTAACGTATATGCTCGTCTCGTATCCTATCTCTAAGGGTATAACCACTCATTCGTCTAAGCATCCTCATCTCTGCAAAACTTAACTTAGTATTATGCTTCTCTTTTAATGGCCAACATTCGGCACAATAAAGCATTGTAGGTCTCACCACCATCTTATAGAATTTTTCCTTTAAGTTTGAGGGGGACGTTTCTATTGCACAACAAGCCTGATGCATTCCTCCACTTCAACCAATCAACCATCTTAAAATTTTACTCTCAAAAATATTTTTTTTTTAATATTCTTTAAATGCCCCCATTTAATCTTATCGTTTTACTTTTTTTTTTGTCCATTTATCTTAAAATTCAAAACTAATAATCGTTGTTGGGTACATAAATTTTCAATCGGAATAACTTTACAATCTTTGCAATTTAAACGATCTAATTTTCTTATAAGAAAATAATCAATCTAAGTTTTACTATATTCATTTTTATAAGTGATGAGGTGCTCATCTCTTTTTTTAATAGCCATGCATTGAGAATGGAGACGATTGCAAGTCGGGCATCGATGTTGTGTGATGGGGATCGAGCGTCGATGTGGAGACAACATTGGACAAAGATGAGATGTCGAAACAATGTGAGGGCATGATTGTGAGTGTAGAAATTGCTGGCATGAGCATCAATGTCAAGACTTTGTCAGACTTCGATATTGAGATGATTTTGAAACATTGGTGTTATGATGGTGCCGGACGTCATTGTTGATACGACATTGGGTGTTGTTGAGAAATCCTAGTCACACCTATTAGAGAGAAATAAAAAAAGAATATTCGAGAAATAGGGTATTGAGTATGAGCAATTGATTGGGGTTATAGAGAGGAGATAAGAAATTTAATTTTAATTTTTTAAATAAATAAAAATTTAAAGTACAAAAAATTATATTAAATATTTCTTTCATAAAATATTTAATATATGCTTGTCTAACTTATTTTTGATATTTTTTTCTTTAATCAGACATTTATTTGGCATCTCCAACATTAGTGAGAGCTGTCAGACGTGTGGCATGTCCAATACGTTTTGAACATTGCATTCCTCTTTGAAAATAAGTGTTGTTGTATCATAGAATGCCTATCACATGCCTTCAATTTTGGTTATAATATTTGTCTTTCACGTCACTTCATATTTTCAATTTATCCTTTTTAGTCAGTTTGACAAGAGCATTGAGAATTCTTATTCAACTATAAAAACTAATTCTTCTTAAAGGAATGTATACCCATTAAGTTTAACTTTAAGTTTAAACACCCTTTAAGTTTAACTTTAAATGGATTAGTAGTTGTTGATAGTTTTTTGTTAATATTTAATTTAAAATGCTATTGATAATTTCATAATTATAATTTGTTTGAAGGTTCTTGAAGGGTATAATATTTTGCAACATTTCATCTAATATGTATACTTCAATTAATTGAAATACACACCTTTTTCATGCTCCACACTTAAAAGTGAAAAAACCCTTTTTTTACATTGCATTGCGCTTTGTTCATTAATAAGCTTGGATGCACTTAGGACTAAGAAATATGCATGAAGTTGCAATTTTGCTGGCAAGATCCCACAAAACACGATACTTCGAAAGTTAAGCGCGATATGAACCATCTCCTTGAATTGCTGTTACCTTGTTTGGGTTTATCTGAAGTTCTCCACTCATAGAAAAACATACATAGACAATTTTAATGCCCTTAAACTCTCACTTAAGGAGATTAAATTTGAGTAAAAAAACTTCTCAAGCTTTTAAAGTTGATGTAGTGTTTGTAAAGGCTCCTCCTAGCTTTTGGAGAGAGCCTCACCTTCTCTTAGTTGGTGCTGGGTCCGAGGGTGATGGGACTACTTCCTGACAGAGCCTTTTGTTTAGGTCGGTAGTAGGGAACTTGATCTATCAATAAAGGTAGCAAAAACAGGCTTTCCCTTTTTTGAAAATTAAGAAAGAAGGGTTGAAGTTTAGACGGCTCATACACTAGAATGTTGTTAATGTGAACAATGATGAATTGAACTGGGATAGGATGTATCGTCTCATTCATCAACAACATAAATACTGCTTGCGCATTGCATTGCATTGTCTATAAATGACGTCACTTCTCATTTATAGGGAATAATTTAGAAATAGTGATAAAAGTCACTAAAGTCAATCGTATTTTCACATTCTTCATTAAAAATTTAGCAAAATACCTCATCCACCTTTGTTGAATATCATCTTCTAAGAAAAGTACCCTAATGAGAGTTTAAATATAAATAAAAGTATTTTAATTTAGGAAATTAATAACTAATCTAAGAAATAAGGAAAATAAAACTCAAATAGTTTCTTATTTTCGAAAAGAGAAAAGGATCAAAATAGTCCCTGACACTTTTATTAATGACAAAAATGGTCCCTAACTATTTTAAAGGACTATTTTGATCCCTCAACTCCTTAATGAGAATTTAAAATAGTCCCATCGTGAGACTATTTTGATTCCTTTTTATGGACTTAAGAGATCAAAATGGTCATTTAATATAGTTTGAGATTATTTTGGTCATTCATAAAGAGTCAATGAACTATTTTATAGACCTTTTTCCTTTTCAAAAATTTTATAAGTTTTTAAAGAAGGGAAAAAATTCGGAACTACTTAAATCAAAATCCCAGCTAATTAAAAACCAAATATTCCTTGACAGAGTTGATTGCCCCCCTCCTCGTTTTATCGTGAGTCTCTTATATCAAAATATTATGCAAAAAGATTTATATAAATTAGAGTTCACAAACCTTGTGATACTTAACAAAAGATGAATGGAGAATGAGGATTAATGGAGTCCACAACTATTTGGGAAAGGATAATCATCATGATGATGACAATCCATTGAGTTCGTTAATCATTTATCTTCTTGTCTAGTTTGTTGGTTAGAATGCTACATGTGCTTGTTTGGTTCATGAAAATCATCTATGAAGTTTGTGTCATGTATTATTTCATTCTATTCTATGAGATGAATGATCTTCATCTACTAATTAGATGTTGCACGATGAAAAACTTACCAAACTAATGTTGTTTTGAAAAATATCTTCCTATTAGTCTTTTAATGTTAATACCTTTAAATATGAGATCAAGATCATTGCTTTTGACCATAGTCTCAGACCACTTGGTTATTTGATTTGATCCCAATGGCCCTAAGAAAAATTTGCAATATTAATCTTGCAATGATAAATTTACAAATATGAATGAAGGAGGGATTAATTGTAATTAAAAGATAAAAAATATGAGAGCAACCAAAGAAGGATATGGAGAGAGGTTTGTGCGAGGAAATTAAAGAAAGTTGTTAGGCTGGTTCAACCAGCCCAACCGGCCCAATGGTCGGCTCAGGTCTACAAGAGGCATACATGTGCCCCCTCCTTTATAGCTTGCCGCCCACACTAGTGGGCCCCACTAAGAGGCATATGTCCTCCCACCGCCAAAAAACTCGATTTTTGCTCGGTATTGCTAGGTATTATTTGATAATAACGAGGAATATCATCATGTGAAGACCAATACCGAGTTATACCGAGCTGTACCGAGCAATACAAAAAAATACCGAGTTCTTTCTAGGAAAAACTATGTATTTTTTTGTATTGCTCGGTATTGCTCGGTATAACTTGGTATTGGTCTTCACATGATGATATTCCTCGTTATTGTTTGGTATTGGTATTGCTCGGTATTTGCTCGATATTTCTCGTTTTTTAGCGCGAATTTAGCTCTGGGAGGACGTATCTCTAGGTCAGGTGGGAGGACGCAATAAAAATTCCCACTAGGAGCAATTTGAGGAGAGAGGGTTGGGCTGCTAGGGTGAGAGGGAAAATTTGAATTAGGGATGTTTGAATTAGGGAAAGTTTTTTTTTTTTTGAATTAGGGAAAGCATTTTTTTTCTAATTTAAAATGGCAATTAAATTGAATTAGGGAAAGAATGTATTAATAGTATGGCTTGTTTAGAGTTAGAATTATGCATGCTTTGAGTGGTTCTCTTGGAGTTTTTCCTTAGCATCTTGAGCTTTAGATCCATCGTCTAGAGATTGGGAGAGATCGATCATCCTCTCAAATTGAGGATCACTTGCATCTTGCTTTGGGTTTCCTTTTGCTTTGATTTCATTATTACAATCTATCATTTTGGACTTATTTCATGAAGATCCTCACATTTTTTTCGCTATTTTTTATCAATTATTGCTAGGGTTGCTTGCGAACTCAAGTAATTTCCTCTTGGATTACTTGCGAACTCAAGTATTTTCTATCAAATTGGTATCAGAGCGTTGTCTTGGGACCATCGACAGCTGAAATCCAGAAATTTCTGCAAAGAAATTTCATCCGCAAGAAGATCTTCTCGTAAATCTTGGAAAGAAAGATTGTGGGGAAGAAGATCGAAGTTTTGGAAGGTACCAATGACGGGACATGAGGCAACCCATCAAGAGTTAGGAGTTCAAGGAGTGCTGACTGGAACGTTTTCAAACCGGTAGGGGAGGAGACTTCTATGAGCAATTCTTTGCCTTAAATCACAAGGGGACCGTGGCAGATTATTGTGACAGGTTTGAGTACTTGGCCAACAAATTAGATCGGCTCTCAGAGACGGTGCTGGAGGGGAACTTTATGAAAGGGCTTAAATAAGAGATATGCGCAACAGCTAGAGTGATGAGGCCAAGAGACTTTGGGGGAGGCAATGGAGCTAGCCCAGTTGGTGGAGGATCATAAGCAGTTGGAGAGAGGGGCTATGGGGAGCAACTTTTAGGGATTGTACAGGATGACCACCATATTCTTGGCTCTCAAGGGGCAGTGCTAGGGAGTCTAAAGGAAGTGCCAAGGGAGAGAACTGGAGGGGGAAATGAGGGAAGTTTCAAAAGGCTGACGGAGAAGTACAAGAAAAAAGGGTGAAGGGGTTGTGTTTTAGATGTGATGAGAAGTACATGCCGGGGCATAGGTATAGAAAGTACAAGAAAAAAGGGCGAAGGGGTTGTGTTTTAGATGTGATGAGAAGTATATGACGGGGCATAGGTGTAAGGATCGAACTCTTCATGTTTTCACTGTCTATGATGACGAGGAAGTTGAAGAGGGAGGTGGAAGCGAGTTAGAGATGGAGGAAGAGGAGAAGTTGCATCTGGATGCGGCAGAAGTCTCCCTAAACTCAGTAGTGGGATTCTTCCGAATCACACTATGAAGGTGAAGGGAGAGAGAGCGGATAGGGAGGTGATAGTATTGATAGATAATGGGGAAACTCACAATTTCATCTCCACCTAGATTTTTGATCTACTGGGGGTGAAACTGGTGGTTACAGGCAGCTACGAGGTGATGATGAGCACTGGAAAGGTAAAAATGGGTAGAGGAGTTTGTAGGGGAGTGGTGTTGACCATTCAGGGGATACAGGTGAGGGAGGATTTTCTTCCTTTGGAATTGGGGAGTACGAATGTCATCCTGGGGATGAGATGGCTATAAACCTTGGGGGAGAAGGTAAATTGGAGAGCACTGAGGATGGAACTGGTGGTAGGGGGAAGGAGAATGGTGATCCAGGAGGATGCAGGGCTGTCTAGGATAGGAGTATCTCTCAAATCCATGATCAGGACCATACAGGAGGTGGGAGGTGGATATTTGATGGAATTGCAACGGTTGGAGAGGGTATGGGAGAAGAGGGAGACATTCCTCTTGTAGTGCAACCAGTCATACGATAGTTCAATGAGGTGTTCCAGCCACCTCAATGGTTACCACCACTCAGAGAGCAGGAGCATACAATCCTTCTAAAGGAGGGGGGGACACCGATTAGTGTACGACCCTACCGTTACCCTCAAATTCAGAAGGATGAAATGGAGAAGCTGATTAGGGATATGTTGCAGGCTGGATCATTAGACCAAGTGTGAGTTTTTTCTCTAGTCCAGTCTTACTAGTCAAAAAGAATGATGAGAGCTAAAGGTTTTGTGTGGATTACAGGGCTTTGAATAAGGAGACTGTATCGGATAAATTCTCCATTCTTGTGATTGATGAGCTCTTGGATGAACTGTATGGAGCAGTGATATTCTCCAAACTGGATTTGAAGTCTGGATACCATCAGATCCGAATGAGGGAGGAAGATATATCAAAGACATCTTTCAAGATACACGAGGAGCATTATGAGTTTATGGTTATGTCATTTGAGCTTTCCAATGCACTTGCTACTTTCCAATCATTGATGAACAGAGTGTTCAGATAGTATCTCCGAAAGTTTGTTATGGCATTTTTTTATGACGTCTTGGTGTATGGCAGAATTGGAAGGATCATCTGAAGCACTTGAAGTTGGTCTTGGGAGTTCTACAAGAATATTAGCTGAGGGCCAACCTAAAAAAGTGTTGCTTTGCCCAGACCAGTGTAGAGTACTTGGGTCATATCGTGTCCAAGGAAGGGGTGGTAGCCGATCAGTCAAAGGTGAAGGCTATGTTGAGATGGCCCTTGCCTAAGAATTTGAAGAAGTTGAGAGGATTCTTAGGGCTGACGGGGTATTACAGGAGATTCGTAAAAGGGTACAGCACTATCGCATGGTCGCTGACAAAGCAACTAAAGAAAGATGGATTCTTATGGGGAGAGGCAGTCACATCAGTATTTGAGAAACTAAAGAAGGTTATGACTATTGTACCAGTCTTAGCTTTATCATACTTCACTCAGGCCTTCATAGTGGAGACAGATGCTTCAGGATACGGATTGGGGGCAGTACTCAAGCAGGATCGACGACCCATTGCCTACTTTAGCTAGGTGTTGGCAGTCAGAGCCAAGCTGAAATCAGTCTATGATAGGGAGTTGATGACCATCATCTTAGCCATTCAGAAGTGGCGACCCTACCTGTTAGGTAGGCATTTCATTGTCAGAACAGATCAGAGTAGCCTGAAATACTTGTTAGAGAAGCGGATGGTGACTCAAGAACATCAGAGGTGGTTGTCCAAATTGTTGGGGTATGGTTTCAAAATCTAATACAGACCTGGAGGGGAGAACAAGGCGGCAAATGCCTTATCTAGATGTATGGGGGAGCTACAGACAGTGGCAGTCTCTGTTCCTTTGATTGATGCAAGCAAAACTAGAGTAAAGAGACAAATTGGAGAACACTAGGGCAAGATTTAAACCAAACTCGATTCATATGTAGCTTACAAACATCCAAACAAACTTAGGAGAAACAAAAGTCAAATCGAACAAAAGAAAATAAAAACATAAAAACGCTATCCTCAGTAAAATCGTCTAGCACTCTTCTCACATGCAACGAAAGTAGGAAATTTAAGAAAATTGTGGTTAGGCTTTCAAACCAAGGGTCCACCATTGCAAAAGAGTCCAACTTCCTTTACAAACTCCGACAAATGTCTCCAAATTTCAGCTAATATACACTTCCAAAGCTCAAGAAGATGGATACAAGTGGAGTGGAACTTGCATAGAGAAGAAATAAATTAGAAGCCAAGACTAAAAAGGAGTAACTCGCAAGTTATCCTAGAAGGAGAGGAGAAGGGAATACATAGCTCGCAAGCTTTCAAAACCCGCAGGTTTTTGTATAGTTTTTACTCAGATTTTCAACAACCTTTTCCATGCCAAAACATCTTATTTTTATAGGCAAAAGAAGGTAGACAAATAGCTGTAGCACCTCCAACCAAATCCAATATGAATTGGAGAAATGAAAGGCCAAAAGTCACCAAGAAGAAGGCCAAGAGACAGCAAAAATTGCAACATAAATTCTGCATAGAAAAACAGAGAAAACTCATAGAATCCCCCCCAAACAGCTACGGGAAACCAGCCAGCAAGGGACCCGAAAAGCCAGCACAGGAGGCAAAGCATCAGGTCACAGGAAACCATCCAGCAAAGGGCCCAAAAAGTCAGTGCATAAGACAAAGGGGCATATCACGGGAAACCGACCAGCAAGGGGAAACCGAGAAGACAAAGAAAGAAGAAAATGCACAAGTCCACTCCATTGAGCTCCTTAATAATGAGCTTGAAACAAAAGCATACCTTTTTTATTTAATGAGCTAGGAAGTGCATTTAATCTCCAATCATTGAGCTAAACTTCAGTTCAACATTTATGAGCTAACACCAAGTAGAATTCCAGCATTTTGAGCTCAACACCAAGCAACCAAGGCCCACAAGAGAGCATCAACCTCTCCAAACCGAAATTAGCTAGCAGCCTAAGGATGAAATGGACCCAAGAGCAAGCAAACCCAAGGCTTTCCATGCCTAGCACATTCTTACCATGATCATTGGAAGCCCAACCATCATAGGATAGCTTAAAAAATATAAAACACAACTAATATTGTTCAAAATACATTAAAACAAAAATAAACTAAAAATATTGAATGCATCATTGATGTTGGATTGGGAGGCCATTAGGAAGGAGAGCGCTAGGAATGAGGAGTTGGGAAAGATCAAGACAGATTTACTGAGGGAAGGTGGTAGCCACCTAGGGTACTCCATGGAGGGGTACAGACTTCTGTATTAGGGGAGTTTAGTGATGCTCCGGACCTCAGTCTACATCCCAAATTTACTCTATGAGTTTTATGGAAAGTGCAGTTTGGGGCCATTCAGGGGTTCAAAATACCTACAAGAGGTTAGCTTCATAGCTTTACTGGAAAGGGATGCATAGAGATATAGAGGAGATTGTGCACTGGTGTGAGATATGTTAGAGGAACAAGTACATGGTTAGGTCGTCAGGGGGACTACAACAGCCATTGACTTTATCGGGAGGAATATCGGAGGAGATATCCATGGATTTCATAAATGGGCTACCCCGATTAGAAGGCTTCACGGTGATTTTGGTGGTGGTGGATAGATTGAGCAAGCATGCTCATTGCATCACGCTCTGACATCCTTACACCATGGTGAAAGTGGCTTCAGCTTTCATCAGAGAGATGGTCAGATTGCATGGGGTACCTAAGGCGATAGTATCAGTTTAGATAAGGTGTTCCTTAGCCACTTTTGGTGGGAGTTGTTCATATTACAGGGGATAGTTCTGAAGAGGAGCACCGCTTACCACCCACAAACAAATGGCCAAACGGAAGTGGTCAACAAGAGCTTGGGGACCTACCTGAGATGCTTTGTGTCGGAGAATCCAAGCTATGGGTAAAGGGGCTATCATGGGCTGAATACTGGTACAACACCTCTTTTCATTATGCTTCTAAGATGACCCTATTCAGGGTGTTGTGCGGAAGGGATCCTCCTCCCTTGGTGCACTTTGGGAGAGCAGTACTCTAGTTTCTTCAATGGAGTACTTAGGGGAGAGGGATAGAGCGTTAGAGAAGTTGAAGAAATATCTACTGAGAGCTTAATATATTATGAAGAAACAAGCTGATGTGCATATGAAGGACATCCAGTTCGAAGTAGGAGATATGGTGTTGTTGAAGCTCCGACCATACAGACAGAAGACAATCGCCAACATGAGAAATGAGAAGCTTACTCCAAGGTACTTTGGACTGTATGCACTATTGGAAAAGATTTGAGTGGTAGCATATTGGCTGAAACTATCACCAACTGCGATTACACATCTGGTTTTCCATGTATTGTAATTGAGAAGAGGCATTGGAGATTATGCAACCATCTCAGAGTTACCGACAACACTTACTGAGGATTTGGAGGTGATTTTGAAACCCTTAGAGTTGATGGGGGTTCGCCAGAAAGAAGATGGAGCTAACGAAGTGCTAATCAAGTAGAAGAATTTGCCTGACTATGATGCGACGTGGGAATCATACGAGAGGTTGAAATATAAGTTTTCTACTTTTCACCTTAAGGACAAGGTGATTCTTTGGGAGGGCGGTATTATTAGGCTGGTTCATCCTGAACCAGCCCAGCCGGCCTAAAGGCCGGCTCATGTCTACAGGAGGCAGGCATGTGCCTCCTCCTTTACAACTTGCCGCCCACATTAGTGGGCCCCACTAGGAGCAATTTGAGGAGAGAAGGTTGGGCGGCTAGGGTGAGAGGGAAAATTTGAATTAAGGAAAGAATGTATTAAAGTATGGCTTATTTAGGGTTAGTGTTATATATGCTTTGAGTGGTTCTCTTGGAGTTTTTCCTTAGCGGCTTGGGTTCTAAATCCATCGTCTAGAGATTGAGAGAGATTGATCCTCCTCTCGAATTGAGGATCACTTGTATCTTGCTTTGGGTATGCTATTGCTTTGATTTCATTATTACAATCTATCATTTTGGATTTATTTCATCAAGATATTCGCATTATTTCCACTACTTTTTATCAATTATTGCTAGGGTGGCTTGTGAACTCAAGTGTTTCCTCTTGGATTACTTGCGAACTCAAGTATTTCCAATCAGAAGTCTTAAAATCTGATGTAGACAAAGGGGGGGTCAACTCATGTCAAAAATAATTAGATTTTTGGCTTCCCTTGAGTCTACTAGCTCAATCAAAATTGAGCTGAAATTTTAGCTCATTTATGAGCTGGTCTTTAGTTCACTTATTGAACTAAGGGTTAACTCATTATTAGCTATGATTTTAGTTCATATTTATCTTATATTAAATGTACTTTTTATGTTTTTAATTATGTAGGTCTCTTGGAATTCCAAACCGGCTTTTGGAATTCCATGATTTGCTTTTTCATGGTGGCTTCTTGGCTTCTCCCTTTGGGCTGCCGATTTTCGTGCCTTGCCCCCTTGGATTCCAGCTGGCTGCTGGTTCCCCGTGCCTGGGCTCCCTCCCGTGACCGTGGCCCCTTGGTTCCCGTGCAGCCTCCTTGGCTCCCGCGGCTACCACTTCGGTTCTTGGGTTTGGGATGTTTTTCCGTGCAAAGCATTTGGGATTAATGCTTGTGATGTTTAGGTTCTTGTGATAATTAATGTTTGTGTCTTTTAATATTCCCTTTCATACCTATATATATGGGGGATTTGTAATGTTTGAAGATATGTTATGAAAATGTTATTTTTGGATAAGCTTTAACCTGCGGGTTTGCTTTGGAAATCCTGCGGGCTCTTTCCACCCTTCTTTCTCATCCCCTCCAGAAATCCTGCGGGCTCATTCCAACCTTTCTTCTCGGGCTTCTAACCTCTTTCGTCTCTCCGCAAGTGCCACTCCACCTGTATTCTTCTTCTCTATGTGAAGCAACTTTAGGGTGTCTTTGAGATCGAGTCGAGTTTGTGTTTTTAATTTCTTTTTATTTCTTTAATTTGAAATGTAAGAGTTTGTTCTCTCTCTTACTAGTCTTTAGCGAGTCGTCGTCGTTGTATTATTTCCTTTTATTCTCTTTGTGATAAAAAATATAGGGTCCCCTATATTTTTTGATCGCATCATTTTGGTATCAGAGCAAGTTAGGAAGCCCTAGGTTTGTGATTTGTCAAGTTGTAGTCGTCAAAATTTATTTTGATTGTCAAGTTTTGTTTTGTCAAGTCAAGTTGTATGTCTTGATGTCTTGTAAGTTTTGTGTGAGTCTTAGTTTTATGTTAGTTTTGAGTCATGTTGTCATTTTAATCTTAGTAGTCAAAACATATGTTAACTCATCGGGAGATGAGTTCGTAAGAAGGGGAGTCTGATGTAGACAAAGGGGGGTCAACTCATGTCCAAAATAAATCAATTTTTGGCTTCCCTTGAGTCTACAAGCTCAATAAATTTTGAGCTAGAATTTAGCTCATTTATGAGCTTGTTTTTAGTTCATTTATTGAACTAAATGTTAGCTCATTATTAGCTAGGTTTTAGTTCATTAATTGTCATATTTATGTAGCTTTTTATTTATTGTTTTATCTTAAATTAAAGTTGTCTCTTGGGATTCCAAAATGGCTTTTGGAATCCCAAGATTTGTTTTGTTTTCACATGCCATGGCTCCTTGGCTTCAACGGGTGGCTGATTTCCGTGCACACACTATTATGCATGACATTGTGCTCCACCTTTATTCTTAAAAATAGGAATCAACCCACTCTTTCTCCACTCATCTGACATATATTTTGTCTTCAAAATAATATTGAAAAGTTTCGTTAGAAAAAATGTTCATCTCCATAGCATTTCAAACCTCTATGGGAATATTATCAAGTTTAATAGCTTTTTCACACTTCATTTTTTAAAGTCTCTCTAACTCTGATTTTACTAATTCGACAATAAAAATCAAAGTCTTTATTTTTTATGCATGCAAATTTCAGTTTATTTTATTTTTTTTATTATAATTTGACTGTTATAGTTTTTATTTTATTTTTATGCTATCCTATGATGGAAAACATCCAATGTTAACAATCATAATGTTCAAACTTCTGAAAGTGAGGAGGAAGTCCCTAGGAACCTAAATAGGCGACAAAGAAATTGAGATTATGGGATTAAAATTGATGTTCATAACTTTGAAGGCAAATTACAACCCGTCCAATTCATTGAATTGGTAGAAAAAATGAATCAATTTTTTGAATGGAAAGAAATACCTGCTAATAGGAAGGTAAAATTTGCAAGCTTAAAACTCACGGGTCATGCATTAACCTGTGGAAGAATCTTCAAATCAATAGACTAAGGCAAGGGAAAGAAAAAATACAAAACTGGGAAAGGATGAAAGAGAAAATGAGAGGGAAATTTCTGCCTTCATATCATGCACGAACTATATTTCAAGAGTTTAACAACCTTCGTCAAGGTAATCAATCAGTTGAAGAATACACAAACATTATTAGCTAGGTTTTAGTTCATATTGGGGAAAATAATACTTACATTTTGATTCAAAATAATAAAGAATTCACTCTTTATCTGCAAAAACATATTCCTGACCCACCTGTCAAAAATAATAAAACTGCAAAGATAACCACTCCTGAACTGCTTCTTAACACAAATGAGTTGAAACAATCTGAGGTAGCATATCTGGTGCTAGGAAAAGAAACTGACTCAATCTCTCAAATTCCTAAAGAAATATAGCTTTTAATTGATGAGTTTTTTGACATAACGAAGAGTTGCCAAAAGGTTTGCCACCGATGAGAGACATTCAACATCACATTGATTTAATACCTGGAGCCATATTGCCTAATCTTCCCAATTACAGAATGAGTCCAACTGAACATGAAGAACTTTATAAACAAGTGCCTGAACTATTAGAAAAGGGTCTAATTAAAGAGAGCCTAAGTCCCTGTGATGTGCATGCTTTACTTACACTTAAGAAAGATGGAACCTGGAGGATGTGTGTGGATATCGGGCTATAAATAAAGTCACCATCAAGTATAGATTTTCAATTCCTAGGCTGGATGATATGCTGCATATGTTAAGTAGTGTTAAAGTCTTTTCTAAAATTAATTTGAGAAGTGTGTATCACCAAAGTAGGATAAGATCGGGAGATGAATGGAATTTTTTTTTAAAACTAAGGAAGGATTCTACGAATGACTTGTTATGTCTTTTGGGTTGTCTAATGCTCCTACTTTTATGAGAACAATGAATCATATTGTAAGAACTTTTATTGGAAAGTTTGTTGTGGTGTACTTCGATGGTATTTTGATTTATAGCATTCACCATTCTGAGCATCTTTATCATGTGAAACAAATTCTGCAAACTCTAAATGAGCAAAAATTGTACATTAATTTAAAAAAAAATGTTCTTTCATGACTTCAAGTTTAACATTTTTGGGATACATCGTGTTTGCGAAGGGAATTAAAGTCGATCCTGTTAAAATTGAGGTAATTCAAAACTGGCATACTCCTAAAAATATCAGTGAGGTGAGAGGGTTTCATGGCTTAGCTTCTTTCTATTAAAGGTTCATTAAAAACTTCAGCTCTCTGATTGCCTCTATCATTGATTGTTTAAAAAAAGGAGTCTTTAAGTGGACACCTGAAGCTGAACAAACTATTCAAAAAATCAAAACAAAAATGAGTCAAGCTCCAATCCTTAGCATGCCAATTTTTTTAAAAGGTTTTTGAAGTTGATTGTGATGCTTCATATGTTGGTATATGAGTTGTGCTTAGTCAGGAAGAAAAGCCTAGTGCTTACTTTAGTGAAAAGTTGAATGATTCTCGATTTAAGTATTCTACTTCTGACTTGGAATTTTATGCGATTGTTCAAGCTTTGAAAGTCTGTAGATGTTATTTAATTCAATGAGAATTTGTTTTAAACAATGACCATGAAACTTTGCAATTTTTGGGTTCTCAAAAAAATCTGAACAAAAGACATGCCAAGTGGACCTCTTTTTTGCAAGAATACTCATTTCATATTAAGCATAACACTGGGGTGCTAAACAAAGTGGCTGATGCTTTAAGTAGGAGATCTCATCTCTTGGTAACTTTTTATCCAACCATAACGTCTTTTGATTTCTTAAAAGGTATTTATGCTAACAATCCTGATTTTAAGGGTATTTGGGAATCTTATCTCACTTATGGAACTGATCAATCTTCCCAATTTGTCATTCAACAAGGTTTATTGTTTAAGGATTCTAGACTTTGCATTACAAAAGATTCTTTAAGAGAACAATTTGTGCAATAACTTCATTATGGGGGTTTGGGTGGGCATTTTCGTCAAGGAAAAACTATTTCCTTAGTGGAAGAAAAATATTTCTTTTCTCATATGAGAAAGCGAATTGCTAAGCTGGTGAAACAATGTAAAATCGGTCAAGCTTTCAAGGGAACATCTCAAAACATTAGTTTGTATACTCCCATTCCAATTCCAAATAAACATTGAAAAGATATCTCTATGGATTTTATTTTAGGGTTGCTTGTTACTGCACGAAAATATGATTTTGTCTTTATTATTGTGGACCGATTTAGTAAAATGGCACACTTTATTCCATGCAAACAAAACTTCTGATGCTTCATATATTGCTGATTTATTTTTTGAAGAAATTGTTTGTCTTTATGGCATTCCTCGAACATTTACTTCTGATAGGGATACTAGATTTTTTAGTCACTTTTGGAGAACACTATGGGCTAAGTTAGGAATTACTCTTCAGTTTAGTAGTGTTTATCAACCACAAACCGATGGACAAACTGAAATTGTCAATCGAAGCTTAAGGAGTTTACTGAGATGTCTTGCTGGTGAGAAACCATCCCAATGAGATTTGATATTTTCCCAAGCTGAGTTTGCATACAATAATTTTGTTAATAAATCCACTGGAAAAACTCTCTTTGAAATTTTTTATGGTCAGCTTGTACCTCACATTTTGGATAGAAATGCTTGCATTTACCTAACAAAGTTAGTGCTGAAGCCACATAAACTTTTGATCATATCAAATCTATCCAACAGCAAGTCCTTGAAAAACTCCGTATGACTAATGTTAAATACAAATCTATTGCTGACAAACACCGAAGGAAATTTATTTTAAAGAGGGTGACATGGTTATGGCTTACTTTCATCGTCAACGATTTTTTATTGGTACTTTTGGCAAATTAAGTAGAAAGAAATTTGGGCCTTTTCGTATTCTACCAAAGTTGGGCACGAATGTCTGTCTCCTTGATCTTCCTATTACAGTTGGAACTTCTCTTGTGTTTAATGTTTTGGCCTTTTTTTGTATGAAGGAAATTCTGATGATTCAGTGGAAGTTAAAACTTTAACACTTTCCACTTCGATACTAAACAATGATGATCATATTGAAGATGTTATTGATGTCAGGATTACCAAGATTAGACATGGAGAGCATAAAAGGTTCCTGGTTAAATGGAGCAATCGTCCATTGACTGACTGTACATGGATGCGATTGGGCTTAAAAATCATCATTCGGATTTTTATCAAAAAGTTGTTGAAGCTTTCTCATCAGGAGATGAGATTCTCCCCCAGGGGGGAATTGATGCATGCAAATTTCAGTTTATTTAATTTTTTTTTTATTGTAATTTGACTGCTATAGTTTTTTATGCTATCCTATGATGGAAAACATCCAATGATCATGAGTAGGTAGTGCTTTGGGCATGACAAACCTTGGGTGTGCTAGCTATTTGGGTTCTTTAGTCTTTGGGCTGTTGGGTGCTTCTCGGGTTGAGCTTGGCTGCTCGGTTTTGGGCTATGTCTGTTTTGGGAGCTGCTTGTTCTAGCTTATAAATGCTTTAGCTGATGTTTTGCTTATTATTATGAAAAGTTATTCCTCTTGTTAACTCATTATGTGGAGTGGATTCTTGCTTGTGGCCCTTCGATTTTTTCCTTCCTGGTTCTTCTTCCTGTGGCCTGCTTCGGTTCCCCTAGCAGCTTTTCCCGAATCCCCTAACCATCTGCTCCTTTCTCGTGCCTGCTTTTTCCCGGTCTCCTTTGTGGCTGTTCGGGTGTTGTTTCTAGATTAAATGCAAGCCTTCTAGTTCCCCTTACCTGATTGGTTTGGTTGGAGGTGGAATGGCTGATTGGCTGCCCCCTTTTCTCTTATAAATTAGAGTTGTTTTGAAGCATAGAAGGTTGTTGAACATTTTAGCAAAGTCTCTACAAAAACCTGAGGGTTTCTTCCTTGGAAAAGCTTGAGAGCTTGTTCCATTTCTCTCTTCCTCTCCACTATTTTGTCTTGGGCTTCTAACCTCTTCTTCTCTCCGCAAGTTCCACTCCACTTGTATCTTTCTTCTTGAGCTGTTGGATGTGTTTGGTGGCTGATTTGGTGCATTTGCCGGAGGAGTTTTGTTGGACGTTGGACTTTGTAGCTATGGTGAACCCTTGGTTTGCAAGCCCTTGAGCACTTATTTTACTTTGCCTACTTTTTCGTTACATGTGAGGAAACTGCTTGTCGGTTGTTCTGAGGGTAGTATATTTTATTTTTAATTTTATTTCGTTGGTTTAGCTTTTGTTTGTTTTAGTATTTGTTTGGATATCAGCATTCTAATTTGAATTGAGTTTTGTTCCACTAGTCCTAGTGTTCTCCTCTTTTGACTCTTTTTACTAGTTTGCCTGCATCAATTTTCATTGAGGGTGGTAAGATCACTAAATTTAATCTTATTCTCATAATCTTCATTGAAAAGTTTATCGAAATATCTCATCCACCATTGTTGAATATTTTTTATAATAAAAATATTTTGTATCCTTATATTTAATGTACTTCACATGAACTAAATATTTACTTCTTTTATCTCTTTATTTGGCTAATTTATACATACATCTCTAGCTTTCTTTAGTATCTAATATATTATATAAATTATTAAAAGCTAAATCCTTAATATCGCATTTTGCTTTTTTAGACTCCTTATGAGCCCCTTTATATATTTTCTAATTTTCTCAGTTTTTACATCCAAACGAATTTTTATAATAAAGCTTCTTATTTTTATCTTTTCTT
This sequence comes from Dendrobium catenatum, assembly GCF_001605985.2. Lineage (NCBI taxonomy): Eukaryota > Viridiplantae > Streptophyta > Magnoliopsida > Asparagales > Orchidaceae > Dendrobium > Dendrobium catenatum. The sequence goes on along the minus strand of NW_021318787.1, from coordinate 2,130,786 downwards.
GTACATTTTGAGATCGCCGCTAACTATTAGATATTTTCTTTTTGATATTTCAAGCACATTCTTTGCAATATCTTTTATATCACTAGCAACTTTTTCTCACATAACATAAACTTCTCATTCACAATCAAAATCTTAAGATATTGAATCTTACTTTAAAAAATATTTTTATTAGTGCTCTTTTAATATTCCTATCTAATTCTAAGACAATATTTTACTTTACTTTTCGTATTCTACCCCTTCATCTTAAAGTCCAAAACTAGTAAGCGTTGTTGGGTACAAAATTTTTAAATCATAATAACTTTACAATCCTTATAATTTAAAAGATTTATTTTTCTTATAAAAAATAATTAATCTGAGTTTTATTATATACATTCTTATAAGTAATGATATGCTCTATTTTTTCTTAAATAAGATATTAGCAATTATAAAATTATAAGCTAGAACAAAATCTAATATGGTTCTATCACTTTCTCGCACTCCAAACCCATAATTATCATGAACGATTTTTGAATCTTCTAGCATTCTACTAAAATATCAATTTCTACAATATTATCTTTCAAACTCTTATCTATAATTACATAAACCATTTCTAGTATGACTCTTACCTAAATATTATAGTTCAAATCTTAAACTATTAATCTCCTTAGCCTTCTCTCCAGCCTATTTATTTTTTGGAATATATAGAATATTTATTTTCTTATAAATCATAATATCTAGTAATTACAATAATTTACCTATAAGAGAACCTATATCCAAGTTCACATCTTAATTATAATTTCATAGACTAGCTTTTTTGCCCACATCCCTCCATGATGTAGGAACCCGCCGTTGCAGCGACCCTTATACACTTCTCGTTGTATTCAAGTCATATAGGACGTCGCTTCTAGGGAATGCCATAACATTAACACAATGTATTAAATGATTCATGGTCATGTTTATTCGACCCGACTATGGACTGTCTATCGCAACCACCAACTTTTTTCCTCCAAGGCTTGGGACTTGGCAACGACAGTGATGATTTACTATTATCTTGATAAAAGAAAATTGCATTTTCTTATTTAAATTTTATCTGCATGCTTTAGTGTGGTAGAATACATAATCTAGCATCTATGATCCTTCAATCATGGTATTGCTAGGGTTTAAAAGATTGTTTAGTGCTTCATTCTATCCTATTGGTTACAAAGAAGCAAGATAACGAGCAAAATGTGTAATACATGGCAAAATTTAAGGGCATACAACTATTTTAATAATTTGTTGAATAAACAACTTGCAATCATAAAATTTATAGCAGGGCTTTATGAAAGCTTATACACAAATTGAAGTTTTTTACAATTGTTGATTTCTTTGAAGCTAACATAAGCTATTGCACTTGGTTGGTTTATTCCACTTTCAGAGGAGATGAAACATATTAGATTTAGAGGGTTTTCATAAAGAGGTCAAGCGATCTCTTCTTATGAAAACCATAAGAAACACTATCCCAAATGCTGCAATATCAAATGAAGGAAATAAATCATCCTAGTCTAGTAAGAAGTCTTTTGGCAATGAAGAAGAAAAGGAAAAATAGGTTCAAGAGATGGTAGATGAGTGCACCTTTGCAGTAGTATATAATCTGAAATGGGGAGTTGAGATCGATAAGGCTCTCAGGTAAAATAAGCAACTTTCCTATTTCTATGTGATAATTATCTTCAATCCTTTATTTTAATCTTATCCTTTAAGGCTATCCATAATTTAAATGAATGTTGGATATTTAGGATAAGATTATCTAGATTCTCCATTTAATTGAATAATGGATAAATATGTATTTACTCCTATAGTTCTATAAATAGGAAGCCTTTGGATGTTATTCTTCTAGTTAGTTGCAATCAATATTAAAAAATTTCATCATTCTCTTTCTTCTCTCTATTTGGTATGCTATCCAAGGCACCATCTGAAACCTTAAGACACTGTTTTCAACCAGCAGGCTACCTACCAACTACTTCCTCTCTCTTCATTTTGGTCAGCTTGGGAAGATCCTATTGCCTTCTAATTTCTCCATAGAAAATTTAATCTCTTATCCCAAATAATTCCTATTGATTTCATAGATTTTTTGCGCTCCAATCTAACTCAATTGATCACTTATATAAGTTTGAACATTGATCACATTTGATGAAGAATGATTTTTAATGCTCAACAGTAGTAGCTCTCTCTCTTTGTATGTATGTGTGTGTGTGTATTGAAATCAAAGGCAACTAGATCCTCAAAGAACTTATTTTGATTTGAGTTTTGCAAAAATCTAATGAAAGTCTTTTTGTTTCTAAAAGCCTACTTTATAACCAATTAATGACATGATGTCATAGGATTGAGGAATCCTTTATGAAAATTGCATGAACTCTCATTTTCAACATCTTGCTTATGCCTAGTAAATCTTGGAAAGTTATAAGAATTTTTTTCGTATTCCTACCCTGATTGGCAAACATAATTTGAAACATTCTATCCACTAGGGCATCAATACTATGAGACACCCATCAAAATCATTATGCTATTTTGAAATATGATCATTAGTGTCTTCACTAATAAGGAGATGTGGTGTTGACATATTAGGATGGTCATTATCAATGTTCATGCTTACAGATGATGAGGTTACCCTTGGGGATACCAATGGCAGACATAGAAGGCTTTAATTTCAGTGAAATTTCAAAAGTAGGTTTCAAAATTTTAGTGCAAATCTAAGCCGGAGTAGGAATTGCAACTTTCATGTTTGAATGTATAATTTGATATTTTTTTTGCGTATATGTTTGAATAGCTTATTTCTGGATGAGCCTTAAAGGAGGTTTCAACTTCTAAGTGCTAACCTATTATGAAGTAGGAGCTGTAACCATCATGTTCGAATGTTGAATCTAATCATTTGTATGTTCTATTTGTGCTTGGATGTCTGAATTTGTTCCAAAATGAGCCTTGAAATTTTGAGGGTAATTATGCCTTAAAATTTTGTATGAAGAACAATAGAATGTAATGCATATAAATTTTACTTTATGCTAATAATCACTAGATGAGGAACCAATGCAAATCTCCTTAATATTTAACCAGAGTAGCCACAAATGCTCGAGAGACAAGCCTTATAATATCCACTTATAAATATTTATCGAGCCTATTGAATATAAAGTTTATTGATGGAAATAATGTAAATGAAGTATTTGAATAGTAACCTAACTGGAGTATTCCTCCTTTATATTTAATTCAACGAGAACCCTAGCCATGAACGGTCTAGAGTGACAGACATAATAGCATTCACTTGCAAGTCTTCCTTGAAGGATTCAAACTGAGGAGACATTTAGTCATACATATTAGGTAGCCACTAACATAGTATGATTGCCATGAAAGAGATTGTTGTATGTTTAATATGGTTTTAGTGCTAATCTTATAGTGATATGATAATGGTCAATGAGCATCATAGAGAAGTCGACAATCAAGTGCAATTTTGATAAAAATTTGAGAATAATATCTAAATGTAGATTGCTTGAAGAAAATTTGCTTACAATAGAAAATTAGAGTGGACTTGCAAGCTCTGAAATTTTGTCTTTGAGAAATTAAGTGCATGTTTGCCTTGAAATCTAGATGCTTGCTTATGTTGAGGTGGGATCGAGTATTCTTGAAAAAATAAAAGGAAATGGATGAATGAAGGGTGATGAGTTTTTGATAGCTTCAAACTCTAACAACTTCTGGGAAGGATAAGGAATGAAAATAATAGAAGCAGCAGCACTCAATGCTCTATGAACAAGAGTTTCTTTAAAAAAGATAGTGGCGGTCGAAATAGGTGATAGTGTCGTTAGTGGATGAATAGGGAAATGAGCCAAAACTCTAGGCGCACCATTGCTAGGGGAGGAGGTGGAGTTAATAGCAGGGAGAGAGAGTTTGTCAGTTTGACCGCCTTCAGGATTGATCAATAGAGTCGAAGGAAATAGAGGTGAGAAGCAGTTGGCAAGCAAAAAGAAACCCCTCAAGAAGAATAACAACACTAGCCATAGCGGTTTGACATACGAAACAACCGCTAATCTAGGGAACGATCATTGAGATGCAGCAGAGCAGAGGATCACTACAACAACCAAGAGTTTGAGTGAACAAGATCTGAGCAAGAGTGCTCACGAGGTCGAATGAATCCTAAGAGAGATTTTGAGAGACTTCTTCTGATCTTCTATTTAAGTGTTACATTTGCATACTTATTCATGAGCAAATCATTTTGAAAGTTAATGAATCTATTATTCTTTTGCTTTTTATCTTATAAATTAAGATGGAATATTGGAATTTGCCAATTAGAATTTGTATGATTGAAAAATAAACCAAATTAAGCTCATATTGAAAAAAAAAAAACACCATTAACATATGGATAAGAGGATTGCTCTTTCCTTTAGGTGTAGCACATTTGACTGATTGCATGAGCTAAAAACATTTCGATTCCGTGCATCTTTAGCTGGAAATTCTAAAATAAATTTTATAAAAAAAGGTATAATCATATTTAATAGGATGCCGCCCCCCTACTTCGAATGACCAAACAAATAGTTGATCACTTCAAGAATTACCAGCAATTAAAAACATACATTATCCATAGTTTCAACGGGCTTCGGTGATCTTAATCTCTTATGGTATGTATTATCTTCTCTTATAGCAGTGGATTAACAGCATATCTTGATTTTGTTCTCATGTTCTATATTGGGTTAACATTCCAAATATCATATCTAGTATGTACGACTCGCCAATACTTTAACATCCTTATATCTGTGTTTCCTGAGTTTACTTTCCTCAAATTTCTGACCAAGTCCGACATATTAATTGGAATTGTTAAAGGAGCATATTCTTGCAGGGCAAGTTCTAAGAAAAAAGCTCGAGACATTAATGGCTTTCCTTAGTAGATGCAGTTGTGTATGCCCGTTCATTTATTGCTCGCAAGCTTAGTTAAACAAACATGTAAAGCACCTCTTCCAGCATTTTATGCAAGTTCCACTTTCTAAAAAAGTACACTTACCTTTGAGGCAAAAAATATACCCGCACAAGAGCGATCCTTTATTTCCTAGTATTAGTAGAAAAGCCTTTAAACTTTGTTATAGTGTATGGCATAGCAAGCTATCTATCTATCATGACCTTTTCTTTTTATTATGGTCATCTTATTCAGGTTTAGTTTGGAACAGCTTTTTTATTGCTCTTAAAGCAGCATTCTAGTACAAAAATTTAAATTTTTATACTAAGAAGTTGCTTTAAGAAAATCGTCTCAAATGAAGCCTTAATTGTTTTCATCATGCTTCTTTTAGTAATAAAAATAGATCAGAACATCTAATTTGGTTAAAGAAGCCCATGTCAGAAGCCAACTATGTATCTCTGTGTTCTCCCTAGCTTGTTATGTGTAGAAATTTAACATGTTTCTTGCAGACTACAACATCAAACTGCAAATTATCTGGTGCAAAGAGGAACGCCCAGGGTGAACTCCTGATCCAGCCCGAAAAGCAATGGGGTTGTGCCCTCTGCAAGGTAAATTCTTCTAGCGAGGAAGCCCTGAAAGAGCATCTTCAAGGTAGGAAGCACAAAGCAAAAGAAGCCTTACTATTGCCTAACAAGAAGACTAGTCCCCTGCAATCTAAGCAGAATGTGAGTCCACCATCAGAGGGTGCATCGGTTGGCACGCCTCCGAAGAAGAAACTTTCAGAAGGAAAGAAGCAACAGAAGCTTTGGTGCAGCCTCTGCAGAGTGAAATGTAATAGCTCCATTATGTTAGAATATCACTTGGCTGGCAGAAAACACAGGAATTTTATGGAGTTGAAGAAAGCCAACTTTAGTTTTAAGACTGAAGCAGTTAATTTTAAGACTGAAGCAGTTACGATAGCAGATGAAAAACTTGGGGACAGTGGAAGTGCAGGATTAGTTGAGGAAGAGTTGGAGACTGCATGCCCTTCAACAGCACCATCAAGCGCTGGAGTGGACGTAGATGGGAAGACTACACAGGATTCGTATTGACGATAGCCTCTAGAAATTGTAGCAGAGGTATGATTGCTGCTAGGATTTTAGTACTATTTTGTATTTGACATCATGAGCAAATACCCGTTGGATTTGACCGTTAAATTCAGGACTTTGTGAAATTTAATGGCTTAAACCATTGAGCAGTAGCTATTTTATTTTATGCATGATATCAGTTTATTCTGCTTTATTCATTTCTATTTTCCAGATCTTTGATATCAGCTGTTAGATTCTCTAATTTGATCTTGGACGGTCTATTTGTTCTTTCTATTTTTCCCTGTTTTTTGTATCCTGCTGTGAATATTATGGGAAAAGCTATAATAATGGATAAGTTTATATTAAAGAGTATTGAAAATTAGTAAAATAAAGATGAATTGTATAATATATGATTCTAATAGATGTAATGGAAACAAATATTGGCTAATGTGGTTGAAAAATGAATTTATAATTTGAGATGAACTAATAAAAACCTTAAAGCTTCTACAATAATAATAAAAAAAAATCTAAATTAGTTATTTATTGATTGCACTCCTAGTGAAGGTTCCAGAACCTTTGGTTCCTAATAGTGTTATTCATCATTGTATTTGGTTATCATGATGAACAAAATCTTATAATGGTATGGAGATTATAACATAGACTCAATGTATATAATTAATAATTAAAAAAAGTACAAAAGCCTGTCAAAATTCTTACATCTATGTGGTAAGAAGCTATGGAGGATATAGATCATATATGATTTGTATTAGTTTAAGGAAACATATTAGGAGATATTATTTGACACGATTTAATGAAAAAATGAAAAGCCAATATTAGGAGATTTATGAAGATGTGGCATGGTTTTAGTGGTAGCAATATAAAAGTATAAATATTTTGTGTCATGTAGTAAAAGTGTGTATGACCGAATTTTATGAAATATTTTAAGAATTTATGAAGAAATTTACTTAGTTTTGATGAGGTAAAATATAATAACCTAAATACAAGGATAATATGGGAAATACATAAAGAATTAGATTGTTGTTTTAGGATAGAAGCAAATAGGTTATACATTGAAGTAAATCACAATGAAGTACAATTTTTTTGGAAATGAATAGCTTATGTGGGAGATGGGAGAGTGATGGGGGCTATTATTAATGGGTTGGTTGGGATAACCAAGGCTTTAGAGAAGGTGATGGAAGGCTTATATATGGAGCTTGTCATGTGGATATTCTAATGGAGGTGATGGTTATAATGGTGATAAGTTATTATTGATAGTAGTGATATTTGTAGCAAAAACACATGCTTGTTACTATGTGGGCTCCAAAAATTTACGCCCTAGCCTCTTCGCAGCCCCTTTCTCTTCTTTTTTGGGTCATCGAAGAGAGTTTTAACTCATAAGTTATGAGATAAATTTTCAAAAGGTAGATTGGATTGTGAATAAGACATCACCTAGAGAATTTGCCCTCTTTTTTGCAAGGACTTTATGATCTGAGTTCAAGTTTCCTATAGGCTCAAGCCCCTATAATTAATTATCGCTCCTAGTAACGAGAGAGAACTTTCAATTAAGGCTAGTTGTCGAATAGATACATAATATCCATAGATACAAAATATTTGGTGTATTGTTTCAGTATAATTTGGTATTTGAAAATTTAAAATTAGAAAATTCACCATCTTGAACTTACAGTAGATGGTGGGGGAAGTGACGATAGACCTAATCAAGATGCCATGGTACTGTCGTCCTCGGTCATCATGGTCTTTGCTATACTTAAACAGAGGAGGTAGTTGACCCAACCTGACAAAACGATCCTTGTTAGCAGCTGTGAGTTGTTTCTTCAAATGGTACCTTGTAGACCTAGGACAAATATTTATTTAAGGGGATAAATTTGAATCCATCTTAGCTAAAAGAGAGCTTAGTATCCTATCGATTATATTCTATTGATTCATTTCTTAAAAATTTGAAGCCAGTGGTGAAAATCCGTATAGGTTGTTAGATCTAACGCAATTGTCCCAAGGCTAACCAAGATAGGGGTGAATTGGTAATTTAAAAATTTCCTCTTTAAATAAAAATCATTTTTAAGATTATTTTGCATAATTTAAGTTTTAACAAAATAAAACTTTTCAAGCACTTAAATAAAAAGTGCAAAAAATAAAATTGCGAAAAAAAATAAAGAACACAGAAATTTATAGTGGTTCGGTCCAACTAGACCTAAGTCCACTCCATGTCATGTATTGCACTATTACCAAAGTGACTATACTTTTGCTCTCACATCAAGGCAGAGAAGCCTTTACAATTACCCTTTTTTCCACCAATTCCCGGTGCGATAAAGTACCGTCGTCCTTCCACACTCTCAAAGTGTAGGCAGAGTACCGTCATCCTTTCACACCCTCCAATTGTCGAAAGAGTATCGTTGTCCTTTCACACCCTCCTATTGTTAGTAGAGAACCATCGTCCTTTCACATTCTCCTAGTGTAGGAAGAGAATGTCGTCCTTTGACACCCTCTTGGTGTCGGTAGAGAACCGGATCTTCTTCAAAGATCTTCTCACCAGCAACTCCAGAGACGTAAGGGAAAGAATTGACAAGACTTACAAAGAGATCCTCACCTTTGAGCAACCTTATGAATCCTTTACAATTTCCACTTGAAAAATCTCTCTCCACACTCTCAAAACACTCTCCCAATCACTCTCACACTTTTGCTCTCAAGAAAAATGAAGAAGTATTTTTCCAAATAAGTTTCTAAGGACATTATATATGAAAGGCACAAAAAACCATCCTAAATTGCAAGTTTGATCGTTCATGATTGTACAGTATGATCGACTTTCGTACACATGAGCAATTCAAAGTTTGCTCGTATGATCATGTACAAAACATTTTCATACATACATATCGTACAGTACGAACTATATATCATACAGTACAAACCGTTTAGAAAATTTTCCTATTCGTCGGGACGAAAAGATACACCACAATTTCGTACTATGGACGTCGTATATACGAACATGAGATCGTACAGTACGGACAGTTCAGAAAAATTCTGTGTTCGTCGAGACGGAAAGTGACACAATCTTTTCGTACTCTGGATGTCGTATCTACGAAGGGGACTTCTTACAATACGATCAGTTCAGAAAAATTTAGTGTTCGTCGGGACGAAAAGAGACATAATCTTTTCATGCTCTAGACGTTGTTTGTACGAAGGGGACTTCATACAGTACGATCAGTTCAGAAAAATTTTGATGATCGTCTGGACGAACTTGTATGTATCTATTTCGTACTTTGGACATCATCTGTACGAAGGGGACTTTGTACAGTATGACCAGGACTTAAAAATTTTTTTCTTATGTGGTTCGATTATTGCTTTCTGGAGGAACTAACTGGATAAATCATCCCGTATGATTCGAAATCGTACAATACGATTAGATTTAAAAAAAAAAATTACAAGTTTTAACACTCCCCCAATGTGTTTGTGCACGGCTACCCAATTACAATTATACTCTCTCAAATTCAATAAAAGTATAAAATATATACTCCATTCACAATAAACCCTAATCTAATCTGTCTTGAAGTCTTCAACATTCTTGAGTATAATTTCTCTAAAATGTTGGTACACACAAACAACAAAAGTAATATTTCTAATATATGTTAGTAGAAACAATAAACAAATAATAATATTTGAAATAATAAAAAACACACATAATATGAAAACATAGTTATGAAGACTAAGTTGCAACAATTGGAGAACATATGATTTTTGATCATGATCATAATTTGATGGTGTCATTTAGCGGCAAAATCACCTAGTCAGAGGGTCCCAATCATAATTGTTTACCTTTTCTGCCATTTGGGGACAAACAATTGGTTAGAGGACACGTGGCACGTCTTTACTGTCAAGAGACTGATTCATAATGAATCATAGTGATATTCTCGACCAGACATTAGCTCTTTGTAAGCTGAAGTAGTTTTTAATTTGTTCATCCAACAAACTATTGTGGATGATGTATGTTATACATTGTATAACATAAATACTCTATAAAGAACGGAAAACAAATGGCATTCCAAAGAACATACATTTTGATAGGGTTGAGAGTTTTACAATTAACAAGAATAACAAGATAGTACAAGTATGTAAAGAAGTTGTACCTGGAGAATTTGAACCCAGTCTTCTCAAACGGAACAAATTTGTTTTACCAGTATTAGTGAAAAATCTCTCAAGTAAACTCAAAATTTTTGAGCTACTCATTTGTTGAGTATATTTTTGAGTATTTGTAAGGTTTAGTGTTTAAAGTTTTTAATGTTTAGGGTTTTTTAGGGCTTACTGTGTTTAGTTATTTATTATTTTTAGGATTTATGGATAGGATTCATGTTTCAAGATTTTTAAGGTTTAGATTGCAAAAAATACGCAGCAAATATGGAAAGCCATAACAAGTAGCAACCAATTATGCAATTATAAAACCCTAAACACTTAAAAAAATCGAAAAAAACAAGATAAATATATAAATTTGTTAAGTAACCAATAAAATGAAGAAATAAAAAAATAGTGTATACGTAAAAAATACACAGAAAATATCCAGTGCCTTAACCAACAACAACCAACATGCATTTTAAAAGAAAACAAACAAGCTAAACATAGAATTGTTTATATATGTAATAAAAATGCAGTTCATACACAATTAACATAAGAAGTAAATAACAGTCTAACATTTTTTGAAGTTGATGTCATTTGCGTATATGAGAACTCATAGAATGTCAGAAGTTGCAAGGAGAAGCGAATGTCGAAGCTTAGGAGAATAACGAATGTCGGAAGTTGAAAACTGAATAGGCACTTGAAAAGTAAAAAAAATTCGTCATTTTCATCTCTTTACCTAAGTTTGGGTGCGGTCTGGGCGAGTCGGGCGGGCTAATAAGATAAAAAAATTGAGTTGGTCGGGCTAACAAGACGTCACTTTCTTGTCACGAGCAGTCTACACGTCACAATTTTATTAGCGTCCGGACGCAGAGCTGTGTTCAGACTCCACACAAAATAATTTCTCTCGATCAAATATGCGATATGCAGAAACCCTAAACCTCTTTACCTTCTCGCGATATGGATTTCAATGGTTACACCGGGGACGATTTTGATTCCTCTCGCATATTTATGGTATCTGATAGCTATTTCGCCTCCCAAGCTCTTCACTGTAAGGGGTTGTTTGGATGCACCAAAGATTTAATTCAATTAGGATTTCATAAATCCTCTAAATTTGGATTTACTAAATCCTAGGGTTATTAAATATTGAAAATTGTTTGGTATTCATTATAAATTTTGAGAAATCCTGTGTAACTGTTTGACAATTCAATTCATGATTTAAGGTGATTACATATTTGAAATTTATTTCATGAATGATTAAAGTATAATAATAGAAGTTCAAAGAAATATACAAAATTTTGGTAATATTAATTAATATTCTAATACCGATTAATTATTTAATTATTATTTATAATGTTATATAGTAATAATTATTTTTAAATTATATTTAATCCTATTAATTATTTTGAAATAACTAAGTATTTAATCAGTAATCTTAATAATAATTTAATTAATTATTTAAATATTATTTAATTAGTTCTACTTAATTATTAATCTTTTGAATTATATTAAGTAAGCTAACCAAGCGTTTAGGATTTGCTTTCCCCTTCTCTATTCATCGTTGCTGTTCGGCTTCATTCCTTCGACGACGTTCCCTTCCTGTTGGATCAAAAGTAACAACATTTTGATCAAAAACAACGAAGGGAGTTCACTCGCTGTCTGTGAAGGTTACTTTCTCCCTTTCGCGTGCTTCTTCGGCCAAA
>NW_021318787.1:2073554-2118906 GCF_001605985.2 Dendrobium catenatum | reverse complement strand
CCGCCCGTATCCCGTGAACCGAAGGATTTGGTAAATCCGGGATTTACCACAAAAAGGGGCATTTTTCCGTCAACTGCGGCTTCCATTTATCGTGAGATTTGATTTTTGTATTTTTAGGCCGGTTTGGCTGGATTTAGCTCAAATCCACCTAAAATTCGGCCTAAATCCTGCATCCAAACAGTTCCTAAGGTTTTGTTGGTATGAGATTAGATTTATTTTAGTGGGATTTAGTAAATCCCGAGGTTATAAATCTTTGAAAATTGTTTGGCATAATAAATGTTAATCATGAGAAAACTGTTTGGGCAACAGATCTCAGGATTTAAGGCTGTTAGAGATTTAAATATGAATTTAATAACTAATCATTAATTTGTTTTGAATGTAATATAAATGATTGTTTGATAATTAAATAATTATTAATATAATAAAATAATTGGAAATTAACACTTAAATAAATAATAACTAATTTAATGATAATTATACAATAATAACTAATTATTTAAATAATTCTACTAATAATTTTATTAATTATTTAATTTATTTAGTTATTTTTTAATTATAATTATATTATTAATTATCTCATTAATCAATTAAAAATTTTACTACTCATTAATTATCTTTTATTTTTCATCGTTGCTGTTCTGCTTCGTTTGCTTCGCGGGTGAGAGATTGCACGAATCACTTCTTGGGCTCCTTCGTTGCTTCGCTCCTTCGGCGACGTCCCTTCGGATCTGAAACACACACCTCCTTGCCGTCCTCTATTGGTTTGAAAGTAAGCACGACTAGGGAAGCTTGCTCTTGCTCGTAGCAAGGTAGCCATCTTTCTTTCTTTGCGCGCTTCTTTCTTCAGCCAAATCCTAATCCGCCGAACGACGGGAGTTGGATTTTAGGCGGATTTACTCGGATTTAACAGATATCGGATTTAAGCGATATCAAAAAACCGTTTGGCTGGATGTAGCGTAATCCCGACTTAAATCCCGCTGTAAATTCGATACCAAACAGCCCTAAGTGGGCTGAAACCCTTTTAATTTCTGTCAAGGTCAATGTGCCTGATACTCTTTGTTTCCCGTTCAGTCCGGGCTCATTGGAGGCGGTCACTATGACAAATTACCGCTATCCCAACCCAAGCCGGATAGCAATAGAGCGAGAGATCATGAAGGAGCGGATTCGCGAGGAAATCTAGCGAGGGAGATGGTAGAAAGGAGGATTCTGGAGGAGGAAGTGAGGAGGGAGATTGCGATGGAAGCATTATTGAGTTAAGGAGGTTGCAGATGGAGAGGTGGCCGGGGCTTGCCGGCACCAGCGGAATGGTGATGCAGGCGATCGCCAGACGCAAACCCCCCTAAGCCGTACTCTTTAGAGGCAGGGGTTGCGCGTCTCTAGGGCGGGATTGCGCAGGATGCTGCGGAGTTCGCGTTGTGATCGATCTTCGTCTCACCTGCTTCCGAAGAAAACAACGGCGGTAATGGCCCAGCCTGCTGTGCGGCAACGAATCGGAGAAGCGTTCGCCATCAATGAGGTTTGGCTCGTTGGCCTGCTTAGTTTCATGTTGTCGGTAAGTAATACTTTAAATATTATGGTATTAACATGGTTTCAACGTTTGTTCATCATTTTATTTTTCTTTTTTTACTTTCCCATACTCGCTGTGTTTCTTGTTCGTAGATTCTTTGATTGATGGTATTTGGCATCTAAATGTTTGACTTAGGGCATCTCCAACCAAAAATCCCATTTTTCACACCAAAATACAGTGAAACTCAAAAAATATCTTGATTCATCTCCGATTCGAACTCTATTTTGCACGTTTCTACGAAGGTAACGGTCTTTCCCCTCTTTCGCGTGTTTCTTCGGCAAATCCGTTGAGACAGAAAAATCTTGTAGCTGAACAGTGCAAAACGCTAATATTGACGTCGCAATGTTCACCCTCCCCGATTAGCAATTTTTGCCGTTCGAATGGAGCAACTAAGCTACGCCTTATAGTTGTTTGGAGTTCGGCTAGAGACGTCCTTAGGGCATCTCCAACTGAAAATCCCATTTTTCACTCCAAAATATAGTGAAACTAAAAAATGTTGTGATTCATCTCCAATCGAAACTCCATTTTGCGCGCTTGGCGAATGTAACCGTTTTTCTCCTCCTTTCGCGTGTTTCTTCGCAGATCCGGTTGAGATAGAAAATTGCGTATGTGAAATAGTGCAAAAAGCCATATTGGCGGTCGCAGCCGTTCACACTCTCCACCAATTAGCCGATTTTTTTGCCAATCGAATGGAGCAAACCAGCTAAGCCTCAAAACACCTGAGCTCATGCCCTCGTCTCAATTACCTAATTGCGCAATTTTAAATCTTGTTTCAAATGTGATCATATGCTTTATTGCTTATATGTGATATGATGCATTGCACGGATAATAGTTGTCTATTAGGGCATTTGATTTGACACATTTCACCATTTTCCCATTCATTTCTGATAATGATTGTGAAATACCATAAAGCAATAAGATATTCTGGTTTTGGAGATGTAGTTGCAATTAATATCTCAGCAAGTTGATGTAATAGTAACTTGGGATTGACTTTAAGAATTCGAAGTGTTATTTGTTGATCCATGAATCTCTGATCACAAATCAGCTTCTCTAATGGCAGACAAAACTAAGGTTGCCTATCTTCATTAACCCTCTAAATCGTTAGATTCACTAGGTTGTGGCTTGCCAAGAGAGGAGTATAAACATTCTTTCTTAATTACTTTTTTAGTTGCATTCCAATAGAGGTGTGGAAATGCCTTAGGAGATGAAGGAATTTCATGCTTACTAACTTTTTAATACTATTTTGAAAGACTAAGAAGATGCCAGAATGAGTGGAGAATGAGTGTGTTAATTCCTATTTTTTAAGAATAAGGCGATGCACAAGATTGTGCGAATTAATAGAGGTATTAATAGTTATGTGTCATACTTTAAAACTATGGGAGCGAGTTATGGAGCATAGTTGCGGCGTGATACTAATGTTTCTCAAAATCAATTTGGATTCATGCGGGTAGGTTTGATGGAGAAAAATAGAGAAAATAAGAAAGGAATCTATATATGATATTTATTGGATTTAGAAAAAGCATATGATAAGTTTCAAGAGAATGCATGTGAGTTCTTTGAAAAGAAAGGAGTAAATTATGCTTATATTCAAATCATTAAAGATATGTATGCAGGAGCTATTACTTTGTGTTCAAACACAAGGTGATTGACCAAGAATTTCCTATTTCGATTGGGTTACATAGGATCAGCCTGAAGCCCATATCTTTTTTGCTTTAGTCATGTATGTTCTCACTAGAACATTTAAGAGGATGTACCCTTGGGTGTATGCTTTTTGCTGATGATATTCTTCTTGTTGATAAGACTAGAGAGGGAGTTGAAGGTAAACTTTGAATTATGGAGGTCAACCTTAGAGTCTAAAGGTTTTCGCTTGAGTAGATCTAAAACGGAATATATGGAGTGTAATTTTAGTAGTAATAGACCTAGTGAGGGATTGTGACTTTGGGCGATCAAGTCTTATAGAGTACACGTTTTAGATATTTGGTCTATTGTTCAGAGTGATGTGAATGAATGGGGATATTATCAGCAGAATTCAGTTGGATGGTTGAAGTGGAGAATGCATCGGGCTTGTTATGTGATAGAAATGTACCCCTCAAACTTAAGGGAAAATTCTATAAGATGGTTGTGAGGCCCTGCAATGCTTTATGGGCCGAATGTTGGCCTTTAAAGAGAAGCATAATACTAAGTTAGAGTGTGGCAGAGATGAGGATGCTCAGGTGATGATGGGCTTTACCCTTAGAGATAGGATATGAAATGAGCATAACGTGAAAAGGTGGAGTAGCGCCAGTAGAAGATAAATTAGAGAAAGTCGCCTTAGATGGTTGGTCACATAAAAGGCGGCCTTTGCGATGACCCGGTTGTGAGAGTAGAGGTAATTAGATTTGACTTATGTTAAGAAAAGGTTAGGGGTAAGACCTAAAAAGACTTGGTTAGAAAATATTAGAGATGACCTTTCTTTATTAGATTTAAACGAGAATTTGACTTTTAATAGGACACAATGGAGAAAAGGATTCATGTAGCTGATCCCACGTAGTGGATAAAGGCTGATGTTGTTGTTGTTGTTGTTATTCTTATTGACATTGGTCTCTATTTAAAAGACAGTTCCACGAACATATCCTCATCCTGAAGTTGATTAAAGTTCTTTGTTCTCATGAATAAAATGAATTCCATCTACATGATGTGTGTTTTAGCTCTGGATAATGCCAATTTCAGAATAAAGAAAAGATTTTATCCTTGTGCATAGCAGATATTAGAATTAGATCAAGTCAGAAACTTATTTTTGGTATCTGCCTATATTCTAACATCTCCTATTGGAATACTCCTATATAAACTATGTCCTCATTTGTTGGTGTGTTTACTTGCACTAGTTACTCAGACTAATTCCTAGTCGATTATTATTAATTGAGGAGAACTAACAATGTAATTAATGGTGCTTCATGATTTATCATTTTTGTGCCATTTTTTAGAAGCATGTACACTGGGAATGACACAATGAAATATATGCTATTGTCAATATTGCATATGGAGGAAGTGCCTAGCGAGGTGAGGTCACAATTCAATCACATATCTATTATTAATACAGGACTTGGAGAGTGTTTAACTTAGGCATTAGGTGTGAGGTGTGAATGTTGTTTTGATCTTAAAAATGATTGCAATGCTTAAAATGTAAAGTTGGTGTTTTTGCTAATGATAATCAACATGAAGATGAGATGAGCTGAGCACTTTCCGTGTTGGAGATACTAATTACATGCAAGAATTTAAAGTTCTAGAGTAGGTTATTTGATGAAGAAGAGGTTGAGCCTAAGACAATAGAGGAGAATATTTTTGCATCAAATCAATTATAGAAGAGGAAGAGCAAGCATGAATGGAGAAAGACGGCAATAGGTGGTGGTGAAATTAGGTGATTCTACACTTTATACATTTAATGTGGCCTGAGTTCCTTTCAAACTCAGATTTGCGACCCATAAGATTGTTACTTCAGAACTTGAAGTTCTGGTACCTAAATTGGCTTAAGTTGTTTTGTAGCAAAAGACATTCGATATACTTGATTTAACTTTCTTAATACTTGTTTTTCCAACTTAATGCTCTTTTGAATCTAATCTCAAATTGTTCATCAAAAAGCTTTTACTCATCTTATGTATTTTAATTCAAACACCCCTTCTGGCTAAGCTGATACGGTGCTCGCCTTACTATTGCTAAATCAAGACTGTTGTTTAGGGATGCTATTGGCTATAGAGAATGTAACCTAGATTAGAGAGGGTTGCATTGACTTGACCCTCAACTTGGCTTGGGTTGCTTATTATTTGTCATCTAGTTTTTATCACTCAATCATGTTATATAACATTCCCTTATTTGCCGTCCTAAGGCTGGTTTGACACTTGGTTCTTGTTTTTCCCTTAGCATGGGTACATAGCTGTGCTATCTTATTGGGTGTTTTTTAGGACTTCTTGGCATGATTCTTGTCCCTTGATTTGCATTTTATTTTAAAATCGTTGAACACACAAGTCTGTAATTCATTGAAAGTCTCCTATGCACAACTTCAGGTTGATGTAGCGCACACATTCTCTTACATATTAACATCTTTAACAATGTCTTCCTAGAATAACAAAGTTCACGTAGCCTTTTTGATATATAGGTGTTGAAGGTCTTATTATTTTTAATTTTTTGGCTTAGTTAGTCTTTAAGATAATGCATAAGGATATATATATTATAAGAACTGCTTGGGTTTGCCTTCAGGCTAGTTTTTGCAGTCATTTGGTTGACTATGTTTAAAGGACTTAAATGCCATAAGAATTTTTGGGTTTGCTTCAGGCTAGGTTTTTGCGCTTACTTTTGATTGATTATGTTAAGAAATTGATTAAGTTCTGACTATGTTTATGAAAACTTCTGTCAATGTGACCTATTACATTATATATAAATGAACAACACTATTCATCTCTTTAGATTTCTCTACCTTGCAAAATTCTATATGTCCCACCCAACACACTCTTAAAATCACACAAGTTTAGTTTACTAATAATGCACTAGTAAATAAAATAACATCATACTGCGTAAAAGTCTACATCAATTTATGGATGGAAATTGATTATACTTTTTGCAAAGTTAAGAAGAGTTTACGTTCTTTATCAATACCAACTTTTAGTTAATACTGGGATAATAAAGAGTTCCTAGAAGCCCCTTTTTGTTACCTTAGGTTAACATGATAGCTTCTTTGGGGCTGAATTTGGGTTTATTGGCAAATTATACTTATTGAACTATTATTAAGACAATTCTTCGGTCTGGTGGAGTTTTTGAGGAGTTCTAAGGAGATGGTGGAACTCTAATATGGTTGTGATCAAAGGTGAAATATAAGTTTAGAAAGTACAACAACAACAATAACAAGCCGTTATTTCCAAATACAAGGGGTTGACTACATGCATATTTCATTGTCGCCTATTGAGAGTCAAATTTTCATTAATCTAATTAAATAAAACCATTTTAAAAGTCTTTAGTTACATCCTATCTTTTTTAACAAATTCGAAATCTAAATTTTTAATTATAAATTATATTATTAATTATCTCATTAATCACTTAAAATTTTTACTACTCATTAATTATTTTATTATTATTTATGCTATTAATTGTATATTTAATAATTAATATTTTAAATTATATTAATTAAGGTAATTATATTATTTAAATTATTTATTAGATTATTAAATATTTAATTAAAATAAATGAGATATTTTATTAAATGTATTAATTATGCTACTAATTATTTACTTAATTATTAATATTTTAATTTCTATTAATTAAGAGAATTCAAAATAGCTTAGAGCCGTCTAGGGTATGCTATTCATCTTTTATTTTTCATCGTTGCTGTTCTGCTTCGTTGCTTCGCAGTGTAGAGATTGCACGAATCACTTCTTGGGCTCCTTCGTTGCTTCGCTCCTTCGGCGACGTTCCCTTCATATCAGATCTGAAACCACACCTCCTTGCCGTCCTCTGTTGGTTTGAAAGTAAGCACGACTAGGGGAGCTTGCTCTTGCTCGTAGCCAAGGTAGCCATCTTTCTTTCTTTGCGCGCTTCTTCTTCAGCCAAATCCTAATCCGCCGAACGACGGGAGTTGGATTTAGGCGGATTTACTCGGATTTAACAGTCATCGGATTTAAGCGATATCAAAAAACCGTTTGGCTGGATGTAGCGTAAATCCGACTTAAATCCCGCTGTAAATTCGATACCAAACAGCCCCTAAGTGGGCTGAAACCCTTTTAATTTCTGTCAAGGTCAGTGTTGCCTGATATCTTTGTTTCCCGTTCAGCCGGGCTCATTGGAGGCGCCACTATGAACAAATTACCGCTATCCAACCCAAGCCGGATAGCAATAGAGCGAGAGATCATGAAGGAGCGGATTCGCGAGGAAATCCTAGCGAGGGAGATGGTAGAAAGGAGGATTCTGGAGGAGGAAGTGAGGAGGGAGATTGCGATGGAACGCATTATTGAGTTAAGGAGGTTGCAGATGGAGAGGTGGCCGGGGCTTGCCGGCACCAGCGGAATGGTGATGCATGGCGATCGCCAGACGCAAACCCCCCTTAAGCCGTACTCTTTAGAGGCAGGGGTTGCTGCGTCTCTAGGGCGTGGGATTGCGCAGGATGCTGCGGAGTTCGCGTTTCGTGATCGATCTTCGTCTCACCTGCTTCCGAAGAAAACAACGGCGGTAATGGCCCAGCCTGCTGTGCGGCACGAATCGGAGAAGCGTTCGCCATCAAATGAGGTTTGTGCTCGTTGGCCTGCTTAGTTTCATGTTGTCGGTAAGTAATAGTTAAATATATGGTATTAACATGGTTTTCAACGTTTGTTCATCATTTTATTTTCTTTTTTACTTTCCCATCACTCGGCTGTGTTTCTTAGTTCGTAGATTCTTTGACTTGATGGTATTTGGCATCTAAATGTTTGACTTAGGGCATCTCCAACCAAAAATCCCATTTTTCACACCAAAATACAGTGAAACTCAAAAATATCGTGATTCATCTCCAATCGAACTCTATTTTGCACGTTTCTACGAAGGTAACGGTCTTTCTCCTCTTTCGCGTGTTTCTTCGGCAAATCCGGTTGAGACAGAAAAATCTTGTAGCTGAACAGTGCAACGCTAATATTGACGTCGCAATGTTCACCCTCCACCGATTAGCAATTTTTTGCCGTTCAAATGGAGCAAACTAGCTATGCCTTATAGTTGTTTGGAGTTCGGCTAGAGACGTCCTTAGGGCATCTCCAACTGAAAATCCCATTTTTCACTCCAAAATATAGTGAAACTAAAAAATGTTGTGATTCATCTCCAATCGAACTCCATTTTGCGCGCTTTGGCGAATGTAACCGTTTTTCTCCTCTTTCGCGTGTTTCTTCGGCAGATCCGGTTGAGATAGAAAAATTGCGTATGTGAATAGTGCAAAGCCAATATTGGCGTCGCACCGTTCACCCTCCACCAATTAGCGATTTTTTTGCCATTCGAATGGAGCAAACCAGCTAAGCCTCAAAACACCTTGAGGCTCATGCCTCGTCTCATGATCAAAGAACGTCTCATTACCTAATTGCGCAATTTTAAATCTTGTTTCAATGTGATCATATGCTTTATTGCTTATATGTGATATGATGCATTGCACGGGATAATAGTTGTCTATTAGGGTATTTGATTTGACACCTTTCACCATTTTCCCATTCATTTCTGATAATGATTGTGAAATACCATAAGCAATAAGATATTCTGGTTTGGAGATGTAGTTGCAATTAATATCTCAGCAAGTGATGTAATAGTAACTTGGGATTGACCTTAAGAATTCTGAAGTGTTATTTGTTGATCATGAATCTCTGATCACAATCAGCTTCTCTAATGGCAGACAAAACTAAGGTTGCCTATCTTCATTAACCCTCTAAATCGTTAGATTCACTAGGTTGTGGCTTGCCAAGAGAGGAGTATAACATATTCTTTCTTAATTACTTTTTTAGTTGCATTCCAATAGAGGTGTGGAAATGCTTAGGAGATGAAGGAATTTCATGGCTTACTAAACTTTTTAATACTATTTTGAAGACTAAGAAGATGCCAGATGAGTGGAGAATGAGTGTGTTAATTCATATTTTTAAGAATAAGGTGATGCACAAGATTGTGCGAATTATAGAGGTATTAAGTTAATGTGTCATACTTTAAAACTATGGGAGCGAGTTATGGAGCATAGGTTGCGGCGTGATACTAATGTTTCTCAAAATCAATTTGGATTCATGCCGGGTAGGTCGACTATGGAAGCCATAAATTTATTAAGAGGTTTGATGGAGAAATATAGAGAAAATAAGGAGGATCTATATATGATATTTATTGATTTAGAAAAAGCATATGATAAAGTTTCAAGAGAAGTGCTATGTAGAGTTCTTGAAAAGAAAGGAGTAAATTATGCTTATATTCAAATCATTAAAGATATGTATGCAGGAGCTATTACTTGTGTTCAAACACAAGGTGGATTAACCAAGTATTTCCCTATTTCGATTGGGTTACATCAAGGATCAGCCTGAAGCCCATATCTTTTTGCTTTAGTCATGTATGTTCTCACTAGACATTTGCAAGAGGATGTACCTTGGTGTATGCTTTTTGCTGATGATATTCTTCTTGTTGATAAGACTAGAGAGGGAGTTGAAGGTAAACTTGAATTATGGAGGTCAACCTTAGAGTCTAATGGTTTTCGCTTGAGTAGATCTAAAACGGAATATATGGAGTGTAATTTTAGTAGTAATAGACCTAGTGAGGGGATTGTGACTTTGGGCGATCAAGTCATTAATAAGAGTACACGTTTTAGATATCTTGGATCTATTGTTCAGAGTGATAGTGAAATAGATGGGGATATTATCAGCAGAATTCAAGTTGGATGGTTGAAGTGGAGGAATGCATCGGGCTTGTTATGTGATAGAAATGTACCCCTCAAACTTAAGGGAAAATTCTATAAGATGGTTGTGAGGCCTGCAATGCTTTATGGTGCCGAATGTTGGCCTTTAAAAGAGAAGCATAATACTAAGTTAAGTGTGGCAGAGATGAGGATGCTCAGGTGGATGAGTGGCTTTACCCTTAGAGATAGGATATGAAATGAGCATATACGTGAAAAGGTTGGAGTAGCGCCAGTAGAAGATAAGATTAGAGAAAGTCGCCTTAGATGGTTTGGTCACATAAAACGGCGGCCTTGCGATGACCCGGTTAGGAGAGTAGAGGTATTAGATTTGACTTATGTTAAGAAAGGTAGGGGTAGACCTAAAAAGACTTGGTTAGAAAATATTAGGAATGACCTTTCTTTATTAGATTTAAACGAGAATTTGACTTTTAATAGGACACAATGGAGAAAAAGGATTCATGTAGCTGATCCCACGTAGTGGGATAAAGGCTTGATGTTGTTGTTGTTGTTATTATTCTTTATTGACATTGGTCTCTATTTAAAAGACAGTTCCACGAACATATCCTCATCCATGAGTTGATTAAAGTTCTTTGTTCTCATGAATAAAATGAATTCCATCTA
The DNA here is from genome assembly GCF_001605985.2 of Dendrobium catenatum. Classification (NCBI taxonomy): domain Eukaryota; kingdom Viridiplantae; phylum Streptophyta; class Magnoliopsida; order Asparagales; family Orchidaceae; genus Dendrobium; species Dendrobium catenatum. Next base: position 2,108,314 of record NW_021318787.1, on the reverse strand, counting down.
CATGATGTGTGTTTTAGTCTGGATAATGCCAATTTCAGAATAAAGAAAGATTTTATCCTTGTGCATAGCACATATTAGAATTAGATCAAGTCAGAAACTTATTTTGGTATCTGCCTATATTCTAACATCTCCTATTGGAATACTCCTATATAAACTTATGTCCCATTTGTTGGTGTGTTTACTTGCACTAGTTACTCAGACTAATCCTATGTCGATTATTATTAATTGAGGAGAAACTAACAATGTAATTAATGGTGCTTCATGGATTTATCATTTTGTGCCATTTTTTAGAAGCATGTACACTGGGAATGACAACAATGAATATATGCTATTTGTCAATATTGCTATGGAGTGAAGTGCTCTAGCGAGGTGAGGTCACAATTAATCACATATCTATTATTAATACAGGACTTGGAGAGTGTTTAACTTAGGCATTAGGTTGTGAGGTGTGCATGTTGTTTTGATCTTAAAAATGATTGCTAATGCTTAAAATGTTAAAGTTGGGTTAGTTTTTGCTAATGATAAGTCAACATGAGATGAGATGAGCTGAGCACTTTCGTGTTGGAGATACTATATACATGCAAGAATTTAAAGTTCTAGAGTAGGTTATTTGATGAAGAAGAGGTTGAGCCTAAGACAATAGAGGAGGATATTTTTGCATCAAATCAATTATAGAGAGGAGAGCAAGCATGATGAGAAAGACGCAATAGGTGGTGGTGAATATTAGGTGATTCTTACACTTTATACATTTAATGTGGCCCTGAGTTCCTTTCAAACTCAAGATTTGCGACCCATAAGATTTGTTACTTCAGAACTTGAAGTTCTGGTACCTAAATTTGGCTTAAGTTGTTTTTGTAGCAAAAGAACATTCGATTATACTTGATTTAACTTTTCTTAATACTTGTTTATCCAACTTTAATGCTCTTTTGAATCTAATCTCAAATTGTCATCATAAAAAGCTTTACTCATCTTATGTATTTTAAGTTCAAACACCCTTCTGGCTAAGCTTGATACGGTGCTCGCCTTACTATTGCTAAATCAAGACTGTTGTTTAGGGATGCTGTATGGCTATAGAGAATGTAGCCTAGATTAGAGAGGGTTGCATTGACTTGACCCTCAACTTGGCTTGGGTTTGCTTATTATTTGTCATCAAGTTTTTATCACTATCAATGTTATTAACATTCCCATTATTTGCCGTCCTAAGGCTGGTTTGACACTTGGTTCTTGTTTCCCTTTAGCATGGGGTACATAGCTGTGCTATCTTATTGGGTGTTTTTTAGGACTTCTTGGCATGATTCTTGTCCCTTGATTTTGCATTTTATTTTAAAATCGTTGAACACCCAAAGTCTGTATTCATGAAAGTCTCCTTATGCACAACTTTCAGGTTGATGTAGCGCAACATTCTCTTACATATTAACATCTTTAACAATGTCTTCCTAGAATACAAAGTTCACGTAGCCTTTTTGATATATAGGTGTTGAAGGTCTTATTATTTTTAATTTTTTTTGGCTTAGTATGTCTTTTAAGATAATGCTAATAGGATATATATATTATAAGAACTGCTTGGGTTTGCTTCAGGCTAGTTTTTGCAGTCAATTTTGGTTGACTATGTTAAAGGACTTAAATGCCATAAGAATTTTTGGGTTTGCTTCAGGCTAGGTTTTGCGCTTACTTTTGATTGATTATGTTAAGAAATTGATTAAGTTTGACTATGTTTATGAAAACTTCTGTCAATGTTGACCTATTACATATGATTATAAATTGAACAAACTATTCATCTCTTTAGATTTCTCTTACCTTGCAAAATTCTAATGTCCCTACCCCAACACACTCTTAAAATCACACAAGGTTTAGTTACTAAGTATGCACTAGTAAATAAAATAACATCATACTGCGTAAAAGTCTACATTCAATTTTATGGATGGAAATTGATTATACTTTTTGCAAAGTTAAGAAGAGTTTACGTTCTTTATCAATACCAACTTTTAGTTAATACTGGGAATATAAAAGTTCCTAGAAGCCCCTTTTTGTTACCTTAGGTTAACATGATAGCTTGCTTGTGGGCTGAATTTGGGTTTTTAATTTGGCAAATTATACTTATTGAACTATTATTAAGACAATTCTTCGGTCTGTGGAGTTTTTGAGGGAGTTCTAAGGAGATGGGTGGAACATCTAATATGGTTGTGATCAAAGGTGAATATAAGTTTAGAGAAAGTACAACAACAACAATAACAAGCCGTTATTCCACTACAAGGGGTTGACTACATGCATTCTTTTTCCATTGTCGCCTATTGAGAGTCAAATTTTCATTTACATCTAATAAAAAAATCATTTTAAAAGTCTTTTTAGTTCCATCTCTATCTTTTTTAACATAATTCGAATCTAAATTATCTAATTCATAAAATTTAATCACAAAACCTATCTAAATTTCAATGGGAAATTGTTAGAAGTTAAAAGTTGTTGTAGAGATTTTTGATCTGTCTTAATAGGAAATTCTTGACTACATGCATTATTTCTCCATTGCTCCCTATTGAGAGTCAAATTCTCATTTACATCTAATAAAAAAGTCATTTTTAATTATTTCTAATTAAGTCTTTTTAGTTCATCTCTATCTTTTTTTTTACATAAGTCGAATCTAAATTATTTAATACATAAAATTTAATCACAAAACCTGTCTCAATTTCAATGGAAAATTATTAGAAGTTAAAGTCATTGTAGAGATATTTGATCTGTCTTAATAGGATATTCTCGAAAAAGAAGGAAATTATAAAAAATTGTGATTGTACTTATAGAAATATTTCATTATATTTGTGATTGTACTTGTGTTGTTATTGATTTGAAGTGCATTAGTATGGAGTAAATGCACTTATGTGATCTCATATGAGTGTGGATGAGTGTGAGGATTAGCCAATAAGTTATTGTATGTTTTGTTGACTTAGTCAATATGAGGGTTGACCAAGAGAGGAGGGAGTGATTATTTGGTGGTTATCATATATAGTTACCAACCAACTATTTCCTCCAAAATTTTGTGTTTTGTATTTAAAATTTTATTTGTTGATTAATGAAGGTGATTGCTGTTGATGTTTTTAAAATGTTAAGCAGAGAACTCATTAGAGAATGTTTGGTGGCTTTATCCAAATGTATGGTTTGGTGATCATGTCCTTAAGCACCTGACTTGGGTGAGTCTAATTGTTTATCTTTTATGTTAATTTATATTTATTTTTTCTATAAAAATTATGTGGGATGTTATTTCAATATTTAGTGTTGTGATTATTAAATTTTATAGCATTTTTTATTATGAATTTATTTTTTATTGTGATCGGCCAATAAAGTCTAAGTTCTTGACCTAGTTGAGTTCTTTTCAACATTTGATGTATCAAATCTAATTCAAACATTTTATAAACCTATATAATTTATTAATACATTTAGTAGATAAATTCCCTATATTTTCTACTTTATTTTTAATGTTAGTGTTGTCCCAAAATTTTAAATCCCAAAATTTAGAACTTTTTTTCTTTCAGTTTTTAACCTCTGTTCAATCACTTTAAATAAAATTATACAAAAACTTTAAAAAATTATAAAATATTGTAGGAACTTAATTGAAAATGTCTATTTTCATTCTCAAATGAAAGTTTGAAAATATATCAAATATTTCAAAATCTAGAGTCACTTTTTTACAATTGGTCAATTCTGAATAGAATTAACCTAGTTTGAGTCCAAGGTCAATTTATTTTTAGCATTGATCTAGAGTTGATGAGGTTCATTGAATGAATTTAGGATGCTTAATTTGACATTGGACTTAACCTAGGTCAATTCTATTTAGAGCTGACCAATTGTGAGAAAGTGGTTCCAAATTTTAAAAGATAGATTTTTAAAATTCTACTTAACAATGAAAATAAATATATCCAGTTAGGTTCCTACAAATTTATATAATATTTAGAGTTTTTTAATATTTTAATTTTGGGAATTTTAAAGTGGTTGGAAAAAGATTGAAAAAATGGAAAAATAGTTTTAAGACTTAGGATTACATAAATATTAAAAGAAAGTGATAAAACTACGAGAGAATTAATGTATTAAATTTGTAGATCAGTTTTAGAAGTTTATAAAAAGTTTGGATTATATTTGGTTCACAAAATATTGAAAAGAGCTCAACTAAGTCGAAAACTCAAACTTCATTGACCAACTATTATAAGAAAGATATTTATGGTAAAATTCCTTGAAAACTCATAATTGTAATACTAAATATTAAATCAACATCACATACAATTTTTACAGAAAATAATAAACATAAATTAAAACAAAAGATAAGTACTTAGACTCATTCAAGTCAAGTATATGAAGATGTGATCACCAAAATATATATTTAGATCAAGCCATCAAGTCTTGTCCTATGAGTTCTCAACTTAATTTTTTTAAGAATGCATTAACAAATAATTCCATTCATCAACAAATGCATTCTTAAATTCAAATTATATAATATATTCAAATTGGAAATTTTAGGGAAAGAGTTAGCCAGTCACTTCACAAGGTAAACACCTAATAACCACTCTCTTGGCCAGCCATAATGTTGACCAAGGCTTTGTTTGAGACTGCTTTTTTACTGTTTCTTGAAGCAACTTTCTAGTACAAAAATTCTGCTTCAAGAAGCAGTAAAAAAACAGTCCAAAATGAAGCCTAAGTCAACAAAATATACACTCACACTATTTAGTTGGCTCTCATATTCATCCACACTCACATGAGATCATATAAGTGCACTCTAAATCAACAACAACACAAGCACAATAATAAATTCAATGAAATATGAAATTTCCTATGTCATTTTTATCTAGCTCTTTATAAAGGGTCCACCTCTCTAATGTGGCTCTCTTGGTCTGCATCCTAGTAGTGGGTCCACTACTTGGCATCAATGCTACTCCACTTAGACAATTTTGGCTAAAATGTATTGTTCAATTGATGTTTGTCACATAGTTCCTGGCACAACTATTATGCTTTATATGGAGTAATTTAGGAGACACCACATGTAGACCCATCAAGCCAATACACATGATACATTTGGTACCCACCATCACCAGTGGATAAAATTTCTATTTCATTCTTTAGAAGCAAACATGGCCTTCAAAGGTTGTTCTAACTTATTAAATCTTTGCAAAATCAAATAAGCAGTGTCATATCTTGAAAAGTTTAGCTAGATAATTTTTATATGTAAATTTTCTCATTAAGTTCAACACTTAGAAATGATTGGAAATAAACTTGCTGGCTATTTTTTGCTTTGAGCAAAGCATGTTTGTGTTGTGGCAATTGTCTTAGTTTTTTTAGCATTAAATCAAGACAATGAGCAGCACATGGAGTTCGATAAAGATGTCTTCTTTTTTAATTAACATTCTCCCTACTATCTTAGAGGCACTTAGTTATTAGTAATCACTTGAACAACTAAAGCTCACTTCTACTTCCTTAATAGCCCCATCAAGCATTTTAAATAGAAGTGTGCATCTTTAACAAAGGTTTATTTATTAGAGAATTTAAAAAATGTAATCTCATAACGATTGTTAATAAGGAAGTTTTTAATGCTTCTTTATTAGTTATTTGACAAACTATTTGGCATTGTTATAACTTCCGTTTTAACTTATGTTTTCCTCACTCCAACTATCTTTATCGTTGTTCTAAAACATTAACATTCATGTTTGAAGCTCATACATTCTTGGAAGATCTAGTTTTCAATCATAGTTCCCAAAAGAGTGATGCATATCAATTTATAAAAACACTCCTAGAAATGTTATCAGAATTTCATTCTCATGAAAGCACACTGCAATATCTAAACATATTATTTTTCCATGTTCTTTTGTAAGCTGGAGGTGGAATTACTTGAGATTTATTATTATTGCTAATTTTTATCCAAATTCATAACAAATATCCATTAGTTCTAGAGCTCCTTTAACAGAAGAAAGAAATTGATTTGCCCTGTTGGAACTATCTTGTTTGGAATTAAAATAAGTGCTATTCCTAATAATTTTCTCCATATTTCATTGATCTATTTACTTTGAGGTGTTATAATTTTTTAAATATTCAACACATTTATTTAACTTAATCTTGCTCACATGCTCAAACATTTGGATGTGTGTTAGCCCAGTGATCTTTTAGTCTTTTAACATCCCCAGTAATTCGCTCTTCACAAAATTTATATATCAACTAAGCATGATTTTTGCACCTTTCGCTGACACTTCAACTTGAGCGTCAGTTTCAAGCTGGATAATTTCATCTTACTCCATCAACCATTCTAATAAACAAAAAAAATTAACAAGATAATTAAGAAATGAAATATAAAAAAATGAAAATAGAGGAAAAAACAAAGTTGAAACTAAATAATAATAATAAAAAAGATGGTGCTTATTAAGCTCATGTTCTTTGAATCATTAACTGAAAGCAATTAGATAAGAAGTGCTTATCTTTTGCGATTAGCATTTCAAAGTAAAAAAAGGACAATCATTCCACCTCAATTTCATATTTCCTTTTTAGTTGAGATTTTGTGAAATTTTATTTCAAAAGATTTTAGATGTATAAATAATGGATAGAAATTAAGAAGAATGGCACGAATATGTTATTAAACCTCCAAATTGAATAATCTAGTCAACATGAATGAAATACAATTCATAAAAAAAAAGTAAAGCAACTAGGCTTTCTTAAGTAAAAGATGGCACGAATATCAGAAGCAAACTAAAAACATTGCAGACTACTAATTCTAATGTCATCAATTAGAAAAATTGCTCCATTAAAAAAAAAATCATAATTATTTACTCGACTACGCTCTTGACAAAAATCACCTCCACTCAATTTGATCACTTTGAAAATAAGGAGGATCTACATATGATATTTATTGATTTAGAAAAAGCATATGATAAAGTTCCAAGAAGTGCTATGGAGAGTTCTTGAAAAGAAAGGAGTCAATGATGCTTATATTCAAATCATTAGAGATATGTATGCAGGAGCTATTACTTGTGTTCATACACAAGGTGGATTGACTAAGTATTTCCCTATTTCGATTGGGTTACATCAAGGATCAGCCTTAAGCCGATATCTTTTTGCTTTAGTCATGGATGTTCTCACTAGACATTTGCAAGAGGATGTACCTTGGTGTATGCTTTTTGCTGATGATATTCTTCTTGTTGATAAGACTAGAGAGGGAGTTGAAGGTAAACTTGAATTATGGAGGTCAACCTTAGAGTCTAAAGGTTTTCGCTTGAGTAGATCTAAAACGGAATATATGGAGTGTAATTTAGTAGTAATAGACCTAGTGAGGGGATTGCGACTTTGGGCGATCAAGTCATTAATAAGAGTACACGTTTTAGATATCTTGGATCTATTGTTCAGAGTGATGGTGAAATGGATGGGGATATTATCAGCAGAATTCAAGTTGGATGGTTAAAGTGGAGGAATGCATCGGGCTTGTTATGTGATAAAATGTACCCCTCAAACTTAAGGGAAAATTCTATAAGATGGTAGTGAGGCCTGCAATGTTTTATGGTGCCGAATGTTGGCCATTAAAAGAGAAGCATAATACTAAGTTAAGTGTGGCATAGATGAGGATGCTTAGGTGGATGAGTGGCTTTACCCTTAGAGATAGGATACGAAATGAGCATATACGTGAAAAGGTTGGAGTAGCTCCAGTAGAAGATAAGATTAGAGAGAGTCGCCTTAGATGGTTTGGTCATATAAAAAGGCGGCCTTCCGATGATCCGGTTAGGAGAGTAGAGGTATTAGATTTGACTTATGTTAAGAAAGGTAGGGGTAGACCTAAAAAGACTTGGTTAGAAAATATTAGAAATGACCTTTCTTTATTAGATCTAAACGAGAATTTGACTTTTAATAGGATCCAATGGAGAAAAACGATTCATGTAGCCGACCCCACGTAGTGGGATTAAAGGCTTGATGTTGTTGTTGTTGTTGTTGTTGTTGTATATCTCATACTCGATCAAAGAGATCTTGATCTTGCTTGGGAAACTCTTGATCGGCACGATCTTCCTCCCTTGGGTCTCGAACTCGCACAAATAAAACAACACTCTCGCCCTGGGCAGTAGATTTCACAACCATAATGTTGGGGGGCAATGGTTGTATTAGTTTTATTAAATACAAGTATATAATGTAATGTAATATAATCTTTTTTTTTTTTTTTAAATAATCTCTTTGAGGGGTTGCCTCAAATACCTCAAGACGTAAAGCCTCATGGCATACCCCTTAGAAAAAGTTGTAAACTTGTTGGTGACAATAAGGCGTAAGTTTCGCTTAGTTTGAGGTTAATGACTCAAATGCTTTTTCAAAGCAATTCTTTCCAAGGATTGGGAAGGTTGCTGGCAGCTCAACGGACCACTTCTAGTAACTATATTTATCTTCCTGTTATTTTGATATATTTCATTTCAATATTTTTCTTCTTCCCTAAACCACCGATTAAGATCTTTCATCTGCAACAATATTATTGTGATTATCTTAGTTTTTTGTGAAAATTGACTACATAAATTTTTTATTTTGAAGATTTTGAACTTGGTTTGCGTAAAGTTTCATTTTAGTTCTATTCAATTCTAAATAATCAATTAAAGATTATGTTTCCATTTATTTATCTTGGTTAAATTTAATTTTGCGTGAAGACCCCTTGCTCACTTCTAGAAAAACTTGGGAGTTGTCCGGACTTTCATGGTAGAGTTTGTTATCTCTGCATTAATTGTCTTGTTTCTTCCAATAATGATAAATAGTTGATTTACATCTCTGTAGTTTATTCGAGTTGTTTACTAGGTAGTCTTGATATTTGGATTCAATAATCATTATTACATCGAAAAATGTGTTGAATTTACATGAGATGTGTACTTTTTGCGAGTTTCATAAACAGGGATGCTGTTGAAAGGCTGTGAAGGATCCCTGAATTTCGCGAGTATTCTTTTTTGTAACTTTTGGTTTGACTGCAGGATGAGAGGATGCCATTATAGAATTTCTAATATTTTAAAGAATTTCTATTGTTGAAGAAACTTTTCATTTCAACTATTTTTCTTGAATAATCTTGAAAATGTATTGCGTTGGATTATTCCTAAGTTTGCCTGACTTAGAAATGGCTGATACTTCACATCACTAGGGATTTTTTGGTGGTGTTTCATGCTAAATATAAAATTAACAGATAGAACTATTATAATCAATCCAATCATTTTTTTCCGGAAAAAAAAAATGTTCATTGGGCAATACAATTTTCTTTCATTTTTATTTTTAAAAGGAAGGTGTATGAGCTGAATAGTAAGGAAGGTGTATGAGAGACATTGTTTGTTTTCCCAATAGGTTTTATTTTATCGCTTTAGCTTGGTGTATTTGTTTGACCGGAATACTAGCAGCTAATGCCTGAACCTCCTTTCTGTTCTGTGCTGCCTTTAGAAGCCTGAAAGTGTTAAAATAAATAGCCTCTATGAGCATTCTCTACCTTCTCGATGCACTTTAGCACATGTGCATGCAATGTGATGGGTCATGTGAGTATTCATGTGAGTAATTTGTAACCCGCACCTTTTGGAGCACTATTTGGTGCATTCCATGATGCAATACTTTTAATCATTTTTTTTGCAGTGGTTTGCGTGTTTTACTATATGTCACACTTTTTGGTGTATTACCTTCTTTTTAACAAATCACCTCACATTTTAAAAATGACTTGCATGTTTTTTGATGCACATATATGCATTATTTTAATGTGCTGATTGATGTGCTTTACTAGGTGTATGCTTGCACCCTTTTTTTCTTACAAGTTTGCTTTCGTTTGAACTTTATTGATGATGAGATTTTTTTGAGGTTCTGTAAGCTATCAATTCTTTTTTGAAACATTTCTATTTTTACCATGGAAGCTATTCATTTATTGAGAGGTTTGATGGAGAAGTATACAGAGAGTAAGGAGGATCTTCATATGATATTTATTGATTCAGAGAAAGCCTGTGATTAAGTTCCAAGAGATGTGCTATGGATAATTCTGGAAAAGAAAGGTGTTAATAATGTTTATATTCAAGTTATTAAGGATATGCATGCAGGAACTGTCACCTGTGTTCAAACATTAGGTGGTTTGACCAAGTATTTTCCTATTTCTGTTGGATTACATGAAGGATTAGCCTTAAGCCCATGTCTTTTTTATTTAGTCATGAATGTTATCACTAGACATTTGCAAGAGGTTGTACCCTAGTGTATGTTTTTTGCTGATAATATTCTTCTTGTGGATAAGACTAGAGAGGGAGTTGAATGTAAACTAGAATTATGGAGGTCAACATTAGAGTCTAATGATTTTCGTTTGAGTAGATCTAAAATTGAATATATGGAGTGTAATTTTAGTAGTAATAGATTTAGTGGGGGGAGTGTGATTTTGGGCGATCAAGTTATTAATAAGATTACACATTTTAGATATCTTGGGTCTATTGTATAGAGTGACGGTGAAAACATGGGGATATTATTAGCATAATTCAAATTGGATGGTTGAAGTGGAGGAATGCATCATGTTTGTTGTGTGGCCCCCCTCAAACTTTATGAAAAATTCTAAAAGATAGTGGTGAGACCTGCAATGCTTTATGGTGTTGAATGTTGGCTAATAAAAGAGAAGGATAATATTAAATTAATCGTTGCAGAGATGAGGATGCTCAGGTGGATGAGTGGCTTTACTCTTAAGGATAAGATATGAAATGAGTATATACATGAAAAGGTTGGAGTAGCTCCAATATAAGAAAATATTAGAGAGAGTAATCTTAGATGGTTTGGTCACATAAAGCGGCGGCCTGGAAAGATTTGGCTTATGTTAAAAAAAGGTAGAGGTAGACCTAAAATGACTTGGTTAGAAAATATTAGACACTATCTTTCTTTATCAGATTTAAAAAATGAGACTTTGACTCTTAATTAATAGGACATAATGGATAAAAAAATATTCATGTAGCCGACCCCACGTACTGGGATACATGCTTGATGTTGTTGTTGTTCTATTTTTACACATTTTACGAGGCAACATATTCATTTTTTGTTTTGTAAACTTGCATTCATTTTTCTTATTAACCATTTTTTTATCCACTACCTTCCTTTTTAATGCAAAATTTCAAGTAACTTAGGGTGGCTCTTATGCATTTCCTCTATAAAGGAGTAGCTAAAGTGTGTCTCTTGCCCAGCAAGTCAACAGATATATAGAGTGCCTAAATTAAGTTAACCATGCTTTGGAACAAGTGTATGACTTGTGCTTGAAGCACTTGGGCGAGTAATTTTTTGTCCACCAAGTAAAGAAAAGTAATGTATAATCATTATCATATTTTTCTATACAAAACACAATGAAATAACCAAAAGAACATCTTACTGCATTAATAAAGGCGCTTATTGGTAGGGGCGTAAGCGTGTTGAGTTAAGTTTGGGGCTAACTGAAGCTTGACTCATTTATCCACAAGCAAGCTTAAACTCAAGCTCGAGCCTTAGTCGAGCTTGTATGGTGAGCTAATTTCTAGTCGCCGAAGGAACAATGTTCTTAGGTTCAATTTGTGAGCTAAAGCCAAACTCGTGGTTCGAAAGTTATCTACGGGATGAGGGGGTCGCGACGAAGGTTGTTGGGACTCTATTCACATGACAATGCTCATTGGAGAAGGCATACTTGAGACCAACGACATGTGATAAAGTAGAGGAGTTCGTTGGAGGATGTAATGATGGGAGCTTCATTGGAGAATTTATCATTGCAATCAAAGGCATGTGCTGAAGAGGAGTTCGTTGGAGAAGGTATTGACGAGAGTTCTTTGGAGAAGGCATCATTAGTAGCAGCAGTATGTGATGAGGCTAGTGGTGTGCGTCAAGCCAACTTGTGAGCCGGCTTGGGCTCAGCTTGATAATTGTTTTGTGAGCCAAGCTTGAGCCAGCCCCAATTCGACTTATTAGCTTGCGAGTCGGCTAGTTTAAAAAAATATTAATATAAAATATATTCAAAATATAATAAAATTTAGAATTTTAAGTTCAAAATTATTGAAAATGTTTGAAAATTATATCTCAATTTCTTATATTAAGTGGTTATTTAATATTTTTCTTAGAATTTCTCATTTTTATTATTTTATTATAATAATTATTTAAATCATTATCATTTTCTTTCTTTCATAATAAACATGTCGACTCCAACTCATTAAATAAAGTTCGAGCTCGTGCTTGAACTTGATTAATTAATCAAGCTCAAGCCAAGGGTGACTTGAGCTCGGCTCGACTCGTTTTCACCACTAGATGAGGCTGAGGACTTTGTTGTAGTGAATTGAGTTCACGTGAACGTTTGATTTAAATCAAATGATGGAGGTGAAAAAATGGTGATCTTGGTTTAAGCATAGTTTGAGTTGGCTTGCTAGCCAAATAGTCGAGTCATATTGCGCTTGAACTCAAGATCACATAATATATGCATCGAATTTGAGCTCGAGCTTGTTAATGAGCCAACTCGTGCATTGGTTTGACCATGGTTTAAAATTGAGCAATAAAAGGCGCGCCTTAGCATAATATGATCCTTTTAAGCTTTAAAGCCCATGCAATAAGTTCAGGTTTTGAGGCTTACGCCTCAAGTTTATTGAGGTGCGCCATAAGACGCGCCTCGCCTCACATTTTTTAGGCGCCGCCTATAAAAAAACTAACCTAATATATATTTTTTTCAGTTCGGGCCCCTAATTACCGACGTGGAGCCCTGGATTGCCTAGTGAGATGTCGACGTGGCATCAACATTTAAACCTTGGTAAAGGTAAAAGACAGAAAAATTTCACAGTACACGCGGCGTTTTGGTTTTCAACTTCCAGCAAACGTTTCAAGCATTCACTTCGGAGCAATTTCAAGTATTCACTCAGTTCCTTCTCAGATGTTGTCACCCTTAAAAAGAAAGGTAATTTGGTGGCCTTTTTGTTCAAGTTCTGCGTATTTTATGGTTATGCTATGCGTAAGTGTTCAGGGTTTTGAATTTCTTCGTATTTTATGCTTACGCTATGCTTCTCGAAACTCTTAAAATTTTTGATACTTTGATGCCATTGTATTTTCTCTGTATTTAGGGTTTATGAATTTATGTTGAAATTTGAAATCTAAACCCTAACTAAATTTTAAGTTTTTAACAATTAAATCTTAAACTTTTAAAATAGAGTAGTTTGTGCCAATTTTATGTATAGGATGTGCGTACGCTGGCATAAGCACTGAGTACTCATGCGTATATTGTGCGTATATTGTGTGTGCTTGTGCGTATGATGTGAGTACTCTATGCGTATGTTGTGCGTGATCTTTGCTTATGTTGTGCGTACTTTATGCGTATGCTGTGCATTTTTTGTGCGTATCTTTTATACTTATTTTATATGTTTTTATTTTTTTTATTTTTCAGATATATGTTCGTCCAATTACCTATCGATGTTATGTTCCGACTTTTCGAACCATCTGTGATAATTTTGCTCAGCAAATTTTTGCTGAAGTCGTGGACACATTGAAACGTTTAAAGATCATACAATTTTTGCAATTTTCTGGGTTTGAGCAAAATGTCCCTTTTATTTATGAGCTGATCTCAAGGTGGAACATTTTAAAGCAATACTTTATTTTAAAAGGTCAGCTCATTCCTTTCACTGCTGATGAAGTGACCATTCTTACTGGTCTGCCAAATAAAGGAGAAGAAATATCCTGGCTTTCCTTAGCACATACTTCAGTTACATCATTGGAAATTAAGGCAGACATGCTGGAGTTGAATAAGCATACCCCCTCGAGATTATATTAAAAATGTTTATCATGTATTTATATTTAAATTTACTTTTTCAACTTAACAATTTTAAAATCCCTCGATTGCTTCAAAGAATAGTAAATAATCCACATGATTTTTTGTCAATAAACTGGGTGGTTCGATTAGAGAATTTTTAGTTGGAGGGTTTAATAAGGCCTCATCCAAGATTTCAAATAAGAAGCCAGTAGGTTACATCAACGATTTTGTATCTCTGCTAATTGTTAGTGCTAGGTGCTAAATGCTAAATTCATTCAAAATTTTAGTTGCTTTTTATAATTCATTTGCTTAAATTTTCTTTCATCTTATGCAATTTGGTTCCTGGAACATACTTCTTTTCATGCTCCTATGTATACAGACAAAAGGCTCCGTTTTCTATGATGGGCTGATGATATTGTATATACTACATAGGTGATCACTAATTTATTTGTAATCTAAGAAAAAATCATATTTTTAATGTCCTCCAGGGAGTTTTCCAGGCTGAAATTAATCTGGTTGACGTCAAGAAATATCCATCAGGCAGCCTTCCATCCCCTGATTCCCCTCATGAAATATCCACCCATCAAACCCCCCAAATCTTCACATCATACCCTACCTTCTCATCACGACCCCCATCAATCTCCTCAGTAACCACATTTTAGTTTCCCAGGCTGAAATTAATCTGGTTGATGTCAAGAAATATCTGCTTTTTCTGTTGAAGCAATGGAATCTCTCCAAGATAGAATAATCAAATCATGCCAAGTAACCTGCACAAAATTCTTTCTTGAATTTGAAGGTAGGCTGAGCAGAAAGTTTGAAGATCTAGCTGATGAAAGAGTTGAAGTTATTGAGGTCAAGCTCAATAATCACATTGATCAGAGCAAAATATTTTCTCAGAAACGATCTCTTAGCTACTCTTCATCTTCTAATAAGAAAAATAAATCAGATATTCCTCCCCCCAACCCCAATAAATCAATCCCTCAAAATGAGCCAATCCCATCGAGAAATGAGCCAATCTCCCAAAATAAGCCAATCCAAGCTGAAATGCAATTAATTCCATACATAAATCCAAATAAACCAATATCAGTTGATGACATTCAACAAATTCTTGATTATGCAAATGAAATAGTAAATTACAAAGGTATTCTGTATCTAAGTTCTGAGAAGAGAAATTTTATGTATGAATGCTTAAAGAAGTACAAGCTAAGTTAAAAATTACAACTGTTAGGAACTCATAATTATATTAGTTTTACATATGGTATGCGTATGATATTCATATTCTATGTAAATTTTTTGCGTATTTTATGTTTATTATTTTTTTTGCAGGGACGATAGTGTCTTTTTTATTGGTACCCTTCTTATTTCTAGAGTTGACATTGATGAGTTATTAAGCGACGTTTATTCAGATAATGAACATATAGATATTTTCGCCCTTTTGTTAAATGAGAAGTGTAACCTTATGCCTGACAAGTACCGTAAATTTTTATACATCTCCCAAGTCTATTGGGTTAGTAACTTAGTATTCAGTTAATCAGTTTAATACCAGTTTTAATATTTGTTTTCCATTTCTTATATTTACTTCTTGCACTTGCAGAATAACAAAGGGATAAATTGTCCAGAGTGCAAATCGTCCATATAACCGAGCATTATGTTACTTCAAATAATATTTTATTACAACCAATCATTGAATCCTCGCACTAGACCCTTCTGGTTGGTTTGCTGAAAGAACAAAGGTGGAAATTTTATGTCTCGTTGCCCCACCACGTCAAAGAGCATAGGCTTGTTGTTCCAAAAATCGCAAGTGTTAGATGAAATCATGAAACTAATAAACTCTTTAATTTTTTTTAAAATTTACAGAACTAATTCTTGCTCTACGTGTTTTTCAGATTAAAGCCCTATATTCTAACACAAAAGGTGCTTTTGATAGTGATATCAGAAAATGGAAGCTTTTTACCATTAAAGATGTGACAAAACAAAACAACTTTGTAGATTGTGGAATATATATCTGTAAATATATGAAAATGATAAGTCTTGAAGGCAACACTGATTGGACTGATAGTACAAGTTGGCAATCAGACATGCCAAAGTATAAGGCGGAATTGGCATATGAAATAATTTATAAATTTTTGGAAAAAATAATAGTTTCTAACATTGTTTGTAAAATGTTTAACTTGTCATTAGATGATTTAATTAAGTTGATAAATTTATATTTTTAAGTTATTTACATTGAAATGATGAGGAATATGTTTTACGCATTGAAATTAAATTTGTTATTACAATTTAGAGTAAATGTGTTTATTATGATTTTATTTTCTAATCTTAAATGCATTGGAATAAGTACAAAGGGTTTAGGGATCTTTGTAGATAGTATTTAAGGATGAGGAATAAGGAATACGATGTCAAAGAATTTTAGTGTTTGTAATTTGGGTTTAAATTTTAGTGTTAGACATTCTTTTTTGTTTAAAGAAAAAAATATTTTTTTTAATATTTTTAAAAAATATGCATAAAACACGCATAAAAGATGCATAAAATACGTATAAGACATGCATATATTATACAGTTATCCATATTTATAAATTTATATTAAATGTTTTAATTAAGATAAAAGATCTTTGTTTTTAGGTTATTTATATTAAAAGGATGAGGAATATGTATTACACAATGAAATTAAAATTGTTATTACACTTTAGACTCAATGTGATTATTATAATTTCATTTTCTAGTATTGAATGTATTTGAACAAATACAAAAAGTTTAGGGATCTTGGTGGATAGTATTTAAGGATGATGAATAAGGAATATGATGTTTAAAAGGATTTTAGTGTTTGGAATTTGCGTTTAAAGTTTAGTGTTTGACATTCTTTTTTGTTTAAATGATGTTTAAAAGGATTTAGTGTTTGAAATTTACGTTTAAGCTTTAGTGTTTGACATTCTTTTTTGTTTAAAGGAAAAAATAATTTTATAAATATTTTTTTAATGTTTTTAAAAAATACGCATAATGCACGCACAAAAGATGCATAAAATACGCATAAGACACACGCATACATTACACAGTTATCCATATTTATAAATTTTTATTAAATGTTTCAATTAAGATAAAAGATCTTTGTTTTTAGGTTATTTACATTAAAATGATGAGAAATATGTATTACACAATGAAATTAAATTTATTATTATAATTTAGATTCAATATGATTATTATGATTTCATTTTCTAGTTTTGAATGTATTTAAAAAAGTACAAAGGATTTAAGAATCTTGGTGGATAGTATTTAAGGATGAGAAATAAGGAATATGATGTTTAAAAGAATTTTAGTGTTTGATATTTGCGTTTAAGGTTTAGTGTTTGACATTCTTTTTTGTTTAAAGGAAAAATAATTTTATAAATATTTTTTTAATGTTTTTAAATAATACGCATAACACACGCAAAAAAAAGACGCAAAAGACACGCATATATTATGCATTTATTCATATTTATAAATTTTTATTAAATGTTTTAATAAAATTATAAATCTTTATTTTATTGAATGTATTTACATAAGTACAAAGAATTTTAGTGTTATAAATATTTTTTTTAATGTTTTTTAAGAATACGCATAATGAACGCATAAAAGACGCATACAGTACGCATAATACACGCATACATTACGCAGTTATCCATATTTATAAATTTCTATTAAATGTTTTAGTGGATAAATTTGTATGGACTGAGGGGCCGTGACATGAATAATAATTTTCGTTAGCTGTGGACTAACGGGTGCCAGATATAGTTGGGATGGTTGGTTGAATTTTTATGAGCCTTTATTGACATTTTATTACTTACTATTGTTCAACATTCAAATTTTCACTATATAATGCGAGAACGCTTGGCTTAGGTTAACTCATGATTTTCAAACAGAAGTAATGCAGTCTGGACAGAAGGTAAGATTTTTTACTTCAGAAACTAAGTCTAAGACTGCTGTTAGTTTGTGATTCTTTTGAGGACGAGGATAACTAAGTACATTTCAAAATCGTAAGAATAAAAAAATTAGATAATCCTTATCCTCAAATGAATCACTAATTACCAGAAGCCTTAGACTTATTTCTGAAGTAAAAAACCTTTCTTTCTGTCAAAGGCTGCATTACTTCTGTTTGAAAATCATATCTAAATATCAAAGCAATGTTCTCTTGTAATTATTTTGGTTGAATTTTTTTAATAGAATGTACATAGGTTCTTTATTAAAATTATATTTATAAATATTCTTAAAATTTGTTTCTTATATTTTTTTTATTTTGTACATAGAAATTCTTTATTGTTTAAAGGAAAAAGAATTTTTTTAATGATTTTTTATTTTTCAAAATACGCAATGTTTACGCAGAGAATACGCACATAATACGCATAGAGCACGCACCATATACCCAGAGATTACGCACAATATACGCATATATTACACAATATAATACTGAACACATTCAGTACGCATACTATATGCAGAAAATCATATCTTTTATTAACTATTAATACAAAATCATACATTAAGTTACAACTGCTCCAACTGCTAATTTACAAATACTTTAAAAAAAGTTTTACAATACGCATGGAATACGCAGTGAATACGTATTACATACGCAAAAATATGCATAGTGTATGCAATGTTCTACTTCATCGACGGCTCGACATATTCATAAGGACGCAGCGCATACGAGTTGAACCATTACCGGGGTTTAAGTGTTGAAGCAACAAGAGCTGCTCTTCGCCTTTTGCTTGGAGGTTTATTTTACTGTGAGTTGGGCTGCTGTCTTCTCCGTCCGGCCGCTTCTGTCTGAGGCTGCTGTCTCCTTTGACCTACCGCTTTAAGCTCTTCTTATTCGTGGTTAGAGTTAGGGTTTACTTTCTATTTTTCTCATACAGAATGGTCAGAAATAAGGATAAAGCTGCACCAGGTCATAGAAAAGATTCAACATGGAAACATAACACTCATGTGGATGTAGGAGGAAGTGATAAAATATGTGTCTATCTAAAATGCAATTACTATGATAAAGTTATAAAAGGTGGTGTGACTAGGATGAAGGAACACCTTTTAGGTTCTCATAAAAGTGTTGCTCCATGCTCTAAAGTTCCTGATATTGTAAGGGATGAGATAAAATCATACATAAGTTTACCACGTCAAAACATCTTGCATAGAAGCAATTTGAGGACATAGTTGATGTTGGATCTTACTACGGGAGTGAGCGCAGCGTTAGGGATTCATCTTCTTCGATGAAGCCCATTTCATCTAGGGGTGCTAGAGAGCCTATGGATCATTATATTATTGACACATCAGAGGATAGACCCCAAAAGATGGCCCCAGAAAATGCAAGGGATGCACGGAGAAGAGTGTGTAAGGATATAGATAGATTCTTCTACGAAAATATAATTCCATTTAATGTTGCAACATCATCTGCTTATTATAACATGATTCGTTCAGTTGGAGCATTTGGGAGAGGGTTCAAACCTCCAACCATATATGATTTAAGAATATGGATTTTGAAATAGGAGTTGGAAAGTACTGATAAAAGCATCGAAGAAATTAAGAAGACTTGGGCCCAAACACGAGTAACAATTATGTCAGATGGGTGATCTGATATCAAACATAGAAGTCTGATTAACATCCTCATTAATAATCCTTATGGTACTGTGTTTTTAAGGTTAATTGAAGCATCTGACCAGGTCAAAGATGTTGAGTTCATATTTGTATTATTAGATAGCATTATTGATGAGATTGGAGAATATTTGGTTGTACAAGTTGTGATAGATAATATAAGTTCTTATAAGACTGCAAGTAAAAAACTTATGGAGAAGAGGAAATATGTGTACTGGACTCTATGTGCTGCACATTGGATAGATCTGATTCTTGAGAAACTTGGGGAGCCACCTCAACATAAAAATGCACTTACTAAAGCCAAAAAAATAACTAAGTTTATTTACAACCACTCTGAGGTTCTAGCTCTTATAAGGAAATGTTCGAAGAAAGAAATTCTAAGGCCAGCAGCAACAAGATTTGTCATCGCTTACTTGACCTTAGAGAGCATGTTGTATGCTAGACAACCTTTAGAGGCTTTGTTCACATCTACATAGTGGTTGAGTTGTGCTTGAGCGAAGAAGGCTGAGAGAAAAGAGAATAGAAAGATTGTTTTAAATGACAGATTTTGGCAAAGTGTCTTATATGCCATTACAACCACTAGACCTTTAATTCATATTTTAAGGATGTTGGATGCTGAGAAGAAGTCTGCAATGGGTTTCATCTACAATGCCATGGATGAAGCCAAAGAGATGATTGCCTCCAACTTAGTAGGCAATGATGGAAGTTTTAGAAAAATTTGAAATATTATTGATGATAGGTGGGAGCTACAGCTTCACTAACACTTGCATGTAGCTGGCTATTACCTAAACCCTCAGTATCAATATGCAGAGAACAAGTCTACAAACCCTGAAATAAAGTTGGGATTGTATCATTGCATGGATCGTCTAATAAGTGATGCAACTGAAAGATTAATTGCTGACATGCAATTGGTACATTTTAGGAACAAAGAAGGCTTTTTTGGATTACAACAAGCAAATGTTACAATTGCCAAATGATCTCCAGGTGATTTTATTTAATGTTTAAACACTTATTTAAAAGTTATTTTTTCACACTAATTAAACTCTCTTATATAAATATTAGTTGAGTGGTGGATTTAATTTGGTGATGGGACTCTAGAATTTCAGCGTTTTGCTGTAAAAGTTTTGGGCTTGACATGCTCTTCATCTGGCTGTGAAAGAAATTGGAGTACTTACAACCAAGTACATACAAAGAGGAGAAATCGCTTGTCTACATTGAGGATGAATTCATTGGCATACATTTTGTATAATATGAGACTCAGAGATAGGAATTTGAAGAAAAAAGGATTAATGGATGATGAAGATCCTTTATTTTCCGAGGATGTGACATCTGATGATGAGTGGTTTGTAGATGATGAAGTTGAAGTGATGCCGTCTGAATTACAAGATGAATATTTAAATGTTGATTTCTTTGATGGTCTTAAAACATCTACATCCACCACAACTCAAGAACAAGTAAAAAAGGTATATAAATAATATAGTTTTCTTTTCTTAGACTTTTATTGATGTATTACACTATTATTCATTATGATATTGTTAAAAAATATTTAAGGAAGAGGAAGATAACTGATAATGAGGAAGGAGCTGATTAGGAGACATTGGACTCTATAGGAGAGGAGGAAGAGGAGAGAGTAGTTCATCATAATGATGATTCAAATGAATACCCCCTTAGTGATAACTGATGACAGTGTTGATGACTTATGAGTTCTTATGTAATATGTTATTGCTATTTATCCTCAAAGATGTGGTAAGTAGTATTTTTTAATGTTTTATATATTATTTACTCGTTAGTATATACAAAATTTATCATTTTTGTCTACGCAATTTTTTGATTTTGAGGCTTACGCCTCGCCTCACGAACGAAAAACGCCTCAATACCCGATTACGCAATTTTAAACCTTGGGTTTGACTCACTTACATCTCGTAGGAAGTTCTTAGACAAGCCCTAATATTTTAGGTAAGTGTTTTGAGATCTTTGGGAGGGGTTTTAGGTGATTTGGGGAGAGCCAGATGAAGGAAGATAGCAATTATATAGGAAGAGCTCTTGCATTAGGGGAATAATGTAGGAGAAAAAAATGCAATGAAAGCATATGGGAGATCTTATAGAAGATAAAAGGTATTGTTTAATGCATTATATTATTATTTGTTGTAGATATATTATTATTTATTTTATTTTAATTTGGGCTATTGAAAATGCATTGGTCATTTGCAAGTGAATGTGGATTGATAGTGATCTTTTATATATGTATATTTAATTTATCTGATAATTTTTTTTTTTAATATTATAATTTTTTATTATATATATGCATACGCACACATATTCATAGTTTTTGTATTGTTAGGGTTTGAGTGAAAAATTATTTTGTTGTATTTATTGCTCCTATATATGTGTATTATTAGTTATTCTTTACATTTATAATGATAATGGTGATGATAATGATGATTTGATGTGAACGTGTCTTTCGATTCGACCAATCGTTAAATTATATCAGTCTTCCAGTATCTTCATCACATTTGATCAATTTGAGTTGTGGAAGATATATATTTAGAGGTGAATATATGCATACAATAGTTTTTTAATTAATCTAATTTAAATTGCATTGTGTAATAATGTTTTATCAAATATGATGATATAGTTCATAACAATACTTTTCTTTTATTTGAAAGCCAGAAACAAAGAATCGAAGTTATAAATGATATAAATAATGAAGTGATGTAAAAATAGTTGTAAATAAAAAATTTACTTTTGCGATTGTGTACTCCAGCTATAGATAAAAAGACCTTGTAGATGAAGCATGAAAAGATTTTCAAAATGAAGTATTAAGAACCATTCATGACTAGAACTTTATGAATGCGAAGCTACCAGAACCAACAACAAGAACTAATAAAAAATTTATAAGAATTAGTGAGAAAGTGATCCCGAAGAGAAGAACCACCCAAAATCGCTTAGCTTTTGAGGGAGAGAATGAAGAATCAAGCCAAGCCAAGCCATGAAATCTGAACTAGGATTTCACCCTTAGCTGCAATCGAACCCACACGCAAGCTTGCGCCTCATAGCCAAGTTACGTGCATAGCCGCTTTGCTTCATTTTACATCTGAAGCGCCCTTTGAACAACATCTGAACAACATTGGTTGCATGATTGATACTTATCCAATATGTGGAGCATTAACACTGGTTACTTCATTAACACTGTTGTGTCGCTATGCTCTTACTAATGAGATCTTCTGTTGCTGCATAAGTTGTGGCCTATGTAAGCAGTAGGCTGCATTTCATTTTTTGCATTTTTTTCACTTTCTCTTTAGCCTTGCACAATAGTGTTTTACTTATCTGAATGATTTCCATCTTTTCTTAAATGCACACGATATTTTGCTCTTTATTATGACTAGTTTGAGGGTTTGGAAGTATTTTTCTTATATTCAATGAGACTTTCGACAACCTCTTCATTTTTTTCTCTTGAAGAGTTGTACAAATGCTTCAGTTTTATCACATTTTCTGATAACAAGCCACCTGTGGTGTCGACTTTATTGTTACGGGCTGTTGTTTGTATTAATTGTCTTTTTTGCTTTCAATAGTTGTAAAGAGCTGATTTACACCTATGTAGTTCTTATGAGTAATTTATGCGGTTTTGGTTATCTTGATATGTCAATTTACTAATCATTTTTACTATGAGGTAAGTGGCAGTAGAACTCTATAAAACACATATTATGTTGTTTTTATGCTTTTCATTTTGCTTTATACTCAAGTTGGAATGAAACACTATGAAATATACGATCTATTATATGTATATGATAGCACATCATCTCTTGAAAAAATATTTACACATATATGTAAGTAAGACACACACAAATATATATATATATATATATATATATGTGTGTGTGTGGTTACCTTAAAATCTTGGTTTTTAAGAGATGGGATATATTTTGTGTATGCTCATCTTTTTAAACCATTTGCTTTGATCCCTCATATGATATGTCTTTCATAAAGTTTTTTCTTTGACAAAATCACTAACTTAAGTGAAAAAATTTCTAGACATCTGTGCTCTCCTCTCTATTTCTTTCAGGAGCATCATAATTTCTTTGCAATGGGTGTCTATAATCATTACAATGGTAATGACACATGTCTTAGCAAAATGTCTCTTATACACTCCGATGATGGTCATGTTGAATGCAGATCTCAACCGGAGGGGTTAATTTTAAATAATTCAAAATGCCCTCAAACTTCTACAAAATTCAAATATTTTCAAATGACCCCATCCACCTCAGTGATGGCCGTGTTGAACAAGATCTAAACTTGAGGGGTTAACTCCAGCAATTTCAAAATGCCCTCAAACTTCCATAAAATTTAAATATTTGCAAGTGACCCTAGTCACCCTGATAATGACCGCATTGAATGTATATCTCAACTGGATGGGTTAATTCAAAGCATTTCAACTGTCATCCCAAATATCTGAAAAATCAAAAAATTCTCGAAATCGTCCAAAATCCAAAGATTTTTAAAATTGAAATTTAACCATCAAACCATTTAAAAGCAAAATCCATCCACCCTCCATAGCAGTTTGCTGGGTTGTATAAATTGAAATTTACTTCAGTTCACATAGAGCTAATGCCTAGTCGAAAATATCACTAGGATTCATTCTTAAATAATCTCCTGTCAGTAAGGATGTGTTATGTGTCCTCTAACTGGTGGTTTTGGCGCTAAATGACACCGCAGGATAAACAGTTATGACCCGGGGCCCTCTGAACCTAGTGGTTATGCCGCCAAATGGCACCACGAAATAGCGGTTATGGCCAGAGCCAATACGTTCCTTAGTGGATTGAAATTCTTGAGATATGAATTAGTAGGATTTGGTAGGGGTCAAAGCCCTCTGTTAGCTAAGGTGGATTTAAATTTGTCCCCTTAGACAAACATCCAACCTAGGTCTATAAGATCCCCTTGGATGAAGCAACCCATGACTGCCAACAATGATCCTTTTGTCAGTTTGGGTCGACTACTTCCTCTGACTAAGCATACCAGGGTCCACGATGGCCCTGGATGACGGAACCATGAGATCTTGATCGGGTTCATCATCTATTCGCCCACCATCCGTTTTAAGTGAAAGATGTTGAAATTTCCAATTTTAAATACTATACGCCTGATACTTTGTATCTACGGATACAACGTATCTGATCGACGACTAGCCTTAATCGAAAGTTCTCTCTCGTTATAGGGAGGGGTAATTAACTATAGCGGCTTGCGCCTATAGGAAATCGGAACTCAGATCTAAAGTCCTCACAAAATGAGGGCGAAATTTCTGAGTTGTGTCTTATCTACAAACTCATCTGCCTTCCCAAAATTTATCCCAGAAATTAATTTTGTTAAAACTCCCCCCGAAGAAAAGCAAAGGGGGCAGGGAGGCTGGGGCCGAATTTTTGGAACCCATAAGTTACCAATTTCAGGGTGAAAGTGAGAAGATATTGTAAAGAATTTTGTCATAATTACATTTCAATAATAATTGATAGATTGATCAAGTTTGTTTTTTTTTTTCAGTTAAGCTGACATATTTAGTTAACAAGCTAGTAAAAATTTATGAGGAAAAAGTTTGTTAGATTACATGGCATAACAAAGATTACTGTACAAACAAAGATGAAAGATTTATATATAGATTATGAAAGAGCATTTATAAAAATTTGGCCGCTAAATTTCGTCTCAAGATGACATTTTATCCAAAGATTGATGGCTCATAAGAAAGGATTATTCATGCATTACAAGATTTTTTGGGATTATCTGTTTTGAATGTTTGCGGTAGCTTTGAGGATCATGTTCCGATAATAGAATTTGATATTAGCCATAGATGTCAATGGTGCAAACTAGCGTGCGCCATGACGCATGGCACAGCGCGGTGCACCAACGGCGTCATGTGTATGGCGCGGCGCAAAAGTTCAAAATGGCGCTCGCTATTTGCGTCACATGCGCGCCATGGCGCATGACGCAAAATAGCGCGCGCCATTTGTTTTAAAATTTTCTTAATGTTTTATAAATATTTTTTTATTTATTATTTTTTTAATTTTTAAGATGATATATTTTCTATTATTTAAATATATTAAAGGTATTAAGATAAATGTTAGATTGCATATTATTATCTTCTTAATGCTATTTGCTTTCATTTAAATATATTTTAGTTGTATGAAGATTGACTACTTATTGGACTTTAAATTATGTTGGAATGTTGGATTGTTATTTATTTGTATTGTCATTGTTTGCTTGTTATTATGATAGTTTGTTTTTCAATTTAATGATATTTCATATTCATTCTTATTATTTTATAATTCTTTTATAATTTGCGCCATGTTAAAAATGGCGCGCGCCGCGCCGTGCGCTATGCGCCTGGCTCAAATAGAACCTTTACGCCATGGTGCGTCATTCGTCGTTAACAAGTATGATGTTAGCAACAGTTACCAATTCAATATTAAGATACACCTTGGGAGGCACTATATGACAAGAAGTAAAAACTCCAACTTTGTTTGAAGAGTAAAAGTGTTAATAGGTCCTCATTTAGTTGATGAAGCTTCGCAAAAAATCATTGTAAACAAGAGCAAATTGGAAGCCTCTCAAGGTCATCAATAGATATATTATGACGCAAAGCACAAAATGATAGAATTTAAAGGTGGTGATTTTGTATTTTTGAAAGTTGGACCTATAAAAGGTTAAACTTGATTTCGCTAAAGAGGTAAATTGAGCCTAGATACACAGGATCATTGAAAATAATCAAAAAGGTTGATAAAGTTGCTTACGAATTAGAATTATCAGTAGATATGTATGATGTAAATAATATTTTTTATGTGTCTATATTGAGGAAATTGATCAAAGATATAAATCATAACGCACCACATAATGAAATTGATGTGTAGAAATTGCTGACCTTTATGGTTGAATTAGAAAAAAATATTTGACTTTTGTATTAAAAAGTTAAGAAATAGACAAATTTCTTACATGACTGAGAAATAGAGGCATAAATTGAACGGAGAATCAACATGGAATAATATTATGTAATGAGATAGAAATTCATTAACATAGTTCAATGAGTATCAAAGAAATGAATTTCAAAGATGACATTATAGTAAGTAGGGGAGAATTTTTATACTTAAAAACATCAAAATGTAACATTAAAAATTTACTTAAAAATTATTCTCCAATTTTCAAAATGTAACATAGTTTTATAAATTTTATTCAATGATTTCATTAATTAATCTAAGTCTTAAATTTCTATTCATTTTGAATAATTTTGCTGTATAATGAATTAATATCTTACAACAAGCCTTCTAATTCATTTAATAGAACATGCAATTATAGCTCTCATTAGGGATTATTGCAATGACTTTATATGTATTAACTTATGTGTCTATATTTATAATATTAAGATTAAACCTAAGCTTTTTAAATAATGTTATAAATGCTAGACATGCACTATAATAAAAGATCTTATATTCCACCTAAATTAACATCTAATGGTTGATGTATTTTGGGTAATGGCTGTGATGAATTTTTTTAAAGAAAATTAGACTTATATATATATACACAAATCTAAGCACTTAACAGTTTGTTTTTATGCATTGTTGTCTTTAGAGGCCAAATAGAGTAGCTTATTGAAATGAGAGTTAAAGTTGTAGAGGAAAAAAAGCTATGTTGCACCGATATGGATACGACATGATACGGATACGGGACATGCCAATTCTTAAAAATATAGGATACGGATACGGCGCGGATACGACATTATAATATATAAATCATACATAAAAATTAAGAAAGTAATCAAAGTGTAATATTTGAAATGACAAAAAAATTGAAATAAAAGTAAGCATTAAATATTTAAATGTCTAGTATAACAACAAAAACAAATTATAAATTGTCCAGCACATGAAGTTTCAACTATTCAATAGAAGGAATGATAAAATTAGCTTCTTCAGTGGTTTGTCTTTGAATTGATATATCATCTTTAATAAATATCATAGCTTTGAATTCAGGTGTGGGTCTCCGAAAGGATTCTGCTTATGGGGTTCGAATGTAAAGGGTACGACCGCACTATCCCGTAGGACAAAATGATCGTAGGCCTTTACACTCGATATAAGCAGGCCGATGGAAGAGCAGATCGAGTTATACATACGATTAGCCATGGAAGGTAGTGACTTCGCTTACACACTTCGATGGATAATAATATATATAACTCAAAATTTCACGAGATTTCCCCCATTTGATACATCAGCTCGAATGAGATTTATTTGATTGTGGGGATCAGTTTCCTACGGGCGCAATTAAGCCCTCGTAGTTAATTACATCTTAGACCTCGGTCTAAGAAAACTCTCGATTAAGGATATTAGATTATCTTCTCAAATGGGTTTAGTACGAAGGAAAAATTTTAGGCTCTCCTAATCAAAGGGGTAGAGGCTCAATTTGGCTTACTCATCCACACGTGGTTCAATCATCACTCGGCCAGTTTGAGGAAGAGAAAATTGGAGAGAAGAAGGAACGACACTGCACCTCAAACATGCATGAGAGAAAGAGGGAGGTGGCGTCATCTATGTGACGCAGATGAGTAGAATTTATAGCTTCCGAAAGAAAAGAAAGTTTACCCACCGATAAGGCGTATAGTGGTACACTCGTACCACTCGCCTTAGATCCTAAATCTATAAAAGATGTAATATCGTACATACGACACTAACATCTACGACCTAACTAATGCAGTCTGGAGTTGTACCTTGCCCGAAAAAGGAAGCCAGCTAACACCCTAAATACAACCAATCGTCTTATATGTGTGCAATATAGGAAGGCTCTATCCTAAATAATCAATTATTTGTAGTTTAAAAGGTTTAAATCAAAGACTCTGTAATATGCAAAGGAATATACCTAGCGTCATGTATGATGCATGAAATAGATGCAAAATAAAAATATCCTTAGGTGTACTGATGTAATGCATGCATGTAAGTAAAGTGCGCTTGTGAAATAAAGTGTGTAAAAAATGTATGTATGACATCTAGAGTACAGAAAAAATAAATAAATAAACGAGTACCCTCCAGGCAAGGTACCCGCATCATACGGCAATAGAAAACCATCCTAGCAGTGCCCACTTCGTGTGGGAAAACAGCGATGCCCACTTCGTGTGGGAAAACAACGATGCCCAATGGCACAATAGGTGGCCTACACTACAAGCCTAAATGACACTAATGGTCTCTAGGGCTCACAGAAGGTGGGGGGTATCATACCCAAAACCGAAAAATGGCACGTCCTAGAGATGCCCACTTCGTGTGGGAAAATAACAATGCTTAATGGCACAAATGGGTGGCCTACACTACAGGCCTAAATGACCCTAATGGTCTCTAGGGCTCACAGAAGGGCGCAAGCTTTGGCCGACTACCTAAACATGCTAGAATATCTATTAACAATATGTGTGTGAAGTGTAACAGTTCCGATATATAATTAGGTGTTCTTTACAAGTTGCAGAGATTATACCTGATTGTAGTGTTGCCACTTACAAGCTCATGAGCAAATGATCCCAGATTATGGCGTGGCCACTTAAAAGCTCCTAAGCAAATGCTCCTCTTTAATTCTCGACCATCAGGATCCAATGTACCTCGCAAGATAAGATAAAAGAAAAATATACAAATGAGCGTAGATGCCATTTAGAAAAGAAATGCAGGTAAATAAAAAAATATAACTGATAGGAAATTTAAGAATTGCATTTATAATGCATGTGCATGTAGTAAACATTGAATAACAAAAGAAAATATCAGCCTAACCTAGAGCTAGAAGTCGTGTCCTAACCAAACAAGTCTAAGGTGTGTGTAATATGCTGTGTGTTTTAGGATGTCCTATGTAGGATGATTTAATTAAAGTTGTTTGCATTTGATTTGTTAAAGGGCCAAAAGAGAGATTTTAGTTCGAGTTTAAATATTAATGTCTTGATATTGATTTTAAAATTTTTATTTTAGTGTTTAGTTGATTATCATATTTGTTTCTCACCGAGGCCATGAGGTTTATTTCACCCTCCTTGGGGCTAACTTAATAGCCTCGTAGGTCTGGGTTTTCCAGTGGCAACCAATTTTGTTGAATTATTTTAGTTAGTTATAAATTAAAAAGAAAGGTGAATTAGGTAATTTATTATCAATTAATGTTTGACTCAAATCGTTAACAATTAATTAGTTTTAAAATTTTGACACTCCATTGAGTCCATTCGTGGCGTTGTGCCACTAGGCTCTAGGAACCAGGCCTCCTTAGGACACTTAGCCTCGCAGCCCGGAGTAGTCCATCCAATAAACTTCATTTTTGGAGTGGTTGTTGTGTATTAAGGGGTTTGTTGATTAGTTTTAAAGATTAACTTAAGGTTTGATCAAGGTTTGAGTTTTAAAGGTTTTTCATTTTAATGAGTTTTAGTTTAGGTTCACTCTTCTAATTTGGTCTAAATCTTTTAAGCTTTAGGTTGATTAGAAATTGATTATTAGACTTATTGAATTTAACTTGTATTTATGTTTTGAGTTTTCATTTTAATGATTTTACATGTGTTGATTACATTTTAATGAGAAATTAAGTGTTTTAATGCATTTTGGGTTAGATTAAGAATGATTTGGTTGGTTGATTATTAATGGGAGCACACTAAACCTAGGAAAGTGTGTCACTAAGTTTATGTTTTGATGTCTCTATCATATAGGGAGCATGCAACCTAAGTCTATGTTATTTAAGATTCGGTCTTTAATTTTTGTCCTTAGGTGTCACTAGGGTTATAGGGGATAAAAGGAAGTATTTTTCTAACCCTTTTGACATTCATACATGCATTAATAAGCTTAAGGATCTATGCATGAAAGTACGATAATAAGTAGAAAGACGAGAAGTAAAGAGAAAGACGACTAAACGCGATATAAAAGAAAGAATGAAGATCAAACATGTTATTGTTGGGCACACTTCTTGAAATCTAAGTGTACCTCTAAAATAACCTTCTCCCCAATTTCATGTTATACGAATAGGGAAGAAGGTATTTTCAATGCCCTTTGCTGTCCCCACATGCCAAATAAAATACTTGAATAATGACCGACTCAAATAACTAAAGTACTCTCTAAATAAAGCTCAAAATAACGGGAGGAAATAGTTTCCCAAAACTCAAAGCTAAAACAAGCCCTTCATTACACATTTATCCAAAAATCTAATTTTTTAGAAGCCAACACTAAAGAAAGATAACTTAAATAAGTAATGACTACTTTGCTCCCAAAAAGACACTAAAAAGCATTCTAACACAAAGCTACTTATAAAGTTTCCAAATCCCAAAAAAACTTATTTAAGAAACCTTCCAAATGAAGCGACAGATAGAACTCTTTATTGAAAAAAAAGCAAAACATCAAAAACTCTTTCCAAAGAAAACAATCAAGTGCTTTTTCTCTATATTTGGCGTGGGGTAAATGCATAGAAATTTCCAACAAGAAAATTTTATAAAGCTTCTCGTCATAAAGTGTTCACGAAACCTTTCCAATAAATACAACTCATAAAAGCTTTCTCCCGCAAAGCATTTCATAAAACCTCTCAACGCAAAATGACTTGCAAAACCTTCCGCAAAGCTTTCAACAATATGGATATTCATGAGCTTTTCAATATCGAGTAACTCATAAGACCCCCCAATGCAAAAAAAAAAAAAAATGTTCTAACATCTTTTCTGAATCATGACAAATCATCTTACACCAACTTCCATCACAATAGGTAACAAATGCATGCAAAGGATCCTGCCAACACTTTTAAACTTTCCTCCAAAGAAAGAAAAAAAACTTATGGAATTCACCCAAAGAAGAGAAAATCTAGGGCATCGTCGCATTAAATCCATAAATAAACCTTTTATATAAAACATGAATCAAATGCATGCTTTCCAACACAATTGCTAATGTGACTTTCCTCATAAAGCTCAGACAAGTAAAGAAAAATTGAGATTCAAGAATAAAATAAAATTATCCCATCATCCACCATAATTCTTTGGAATTAAACATGCTTCCAATCCATTTTATTCCCATCCAACATTCAATGCGAAAGAGATAAAGAAGGTCCAATGCAATTTCATTCTTTCTAATATCCAAGAAAATAATTTCAACCAACAGGAAGCAAGACTAAACTTAAATCCATGTGCAAACTCATATTTGAATCATATGAAAATTATCTAATCTTTCTCCAAAATACCTTACGAGAGACATGTGAATACTTCCATAATTTTTTTTTCTCCAACAACCTTTCCAATTTCACACTACACGCCACCAAAAATTCAAAAGAACAAACTTGCAAATGTATGATTTAGAAAATGAGAAAATCCATCATATATTTATGTCCAAATTTCAAAAGAAACCACTTATGTAATCACCCAACTTTCTATTAAACATATGAGTACGACACCTAAAACACAAAGTGTACGTAGGTGTATACTCAACTAAATCATAAATTCCCAAATTAAGCATATGAATTCATAGTTTGGATACACACATGAACTTTCCAACAAAGCAATAAGCCTTTGATATCACATATGAACATAACCTTCACTAAACAATGCTAACAAACTTTCACATTCATTCTTTCCTCAAAAGTTTTCAAGACAGGGAGAGGGAGAGAGCAACCAAGTATTATGCTCATATAAAACTTAAGCAGCAAACAAAGAACCATTATGATTAGCTCATAAACACATTGCTAAAACTTTGACACCTTTATTTACAAAATAGAAAGAACCCAAAATGTTACTGACAATGCAAATGAGCACAAAAGCTTTCTAACATAGTTATGGTTCATAAAATCTCCCTCAATCATTGAAATGAGATGCAAGTTTTAACACCATTTGGTATTAATATGGTGCCATGTGAAAATTAGGAAATAAATTTGCTCTGTATGAGAATAGCTTGGAATTTTGCTCAATCATTCCCAAGATTTATTGAAGACAATTTATTATCTAAATTTCCCAAGCATATATAAAAACAATGGCATCCACATGAAGTTTCAATGTGAATAACTCTGCTATATTTTACCTTTCTTTCAAGAGCATTTCATCAAGCGACCAAAGTGCAGAACTATGAAATTATAGAAAATGAACCCATAGGAATACCATATTATACAAACAACATCGTAACATATGTAAGTGAACCAAAGGTCCTAAGTAATCAAATTCCTTCATAAAGAAATCATCCACAGAAGAATGGAAAGGATCGAATAGTGGTACGAAATCTATTAAATCCATCAACAATAACATTCCTACCAAATCTATGAATGCACATTCAATTTGAACAACTTAACAAACAGATATACTTGGAATTAATCAAGACTGACCCCAAATAAGGCATCATCTAGATGAGAGGAATGAAAGGGGATGGTAATAAAAAGGAGTAGAAGAAGACGAAGAAGAAGAAGAAGAAGAAGGGGAAGGAGAAGAAGAAGAAGGGGAAGGAGAAGGAGAAGGGGAGGGGGTTACTTGCATTAAAGAAGAAGAAGAGGAAACGTCGGCTGGGGTAGCATGGCGTCGGGCTCGGCTCGATCGACAGAGAAGAGGCAGCGGAGGTAGTTTCGCATACCCGAAGTCGGACGGGCAAGACAGTCGAGGCAAAGCCAGCCGAAGGAGAGGTAGGCGGAGGGGCTTCGGTTCCTCTCAGATCTGCGAACTAGAGGGAGACAGGGAAGAGGAGAGTGCAAAGATGAGAATTCGGAGAGGGGGAGGTCGGAGCTCCGGCCTCGGCTCAAGTGCGAGAGGGAGACCGAGAGATCGCCAGAGTGGGAGGGTCTTTTTTGCTTCTCCTGGCTTGTGCGAACAAGCAATGAGAACGGGAGAGAGGGACGGGGGGGGGGGGGCCTGGCGACGCGCAGGCCCCCGAATATCAACAAATGATCGGGGCACCGGTCGGGTTCTCATTTGTGGCTTTAGTTGAAGTGTAAATGTCAAAGATCAATAAGAACTCGTTTAAAGTGCGCAATTAGCGCGTGCGTCGCTTATATAGGCAATTTAGGACCAAAGCAGATACACTTACTACGCACAGAGTCCGCCTCGACTTAACGCATTCTCACCTGGCTCAGCGTGATACTTGATACCTGACGAGAAGCGTCAAGCACTCAGAGGCGCAATTCGCGGCCATTCTGGTGCGGCGTCACCCCTCACAAAATACGGCACCACCTCCACTTATAAATCGAACCCTCTCCTCGGCCCTTCATCATTTTCACGCACGCACGGTCCCCACCCATTTCCGATAAAATTCACACTCCAGCTCTCTGTTCGCCAGATTATACCAGCGACGTCCACACCGGCAAGTCGGCCAAGATAAAGCTTCCGATAAATGTTACCTCCATTACTTATCCCTGCAACTGGACCATTCTCCCCCAGCCGGCGGCCCAAACTGCACTCGTCTCCGCGAACGTTCGAAGCTGTATCTCCAGGTTTTTATTGCCTTTCCTGCCTCGAGGCGCACATAGTCACACAAAATGCAGTTATTAGGTAATTGCGGATTTTTTGAGAGCTTTTTGAGTCTCTAGTATTAATAGTATTTGTAGGTGAAAGATAAATCTAACATGCGTTTAGATTTTTTTTGAAAAAATTTTTGGTGGATTTTTTTATGTAGTATGTACGATAGTTACGGTAGTAGGAAGGAAAAGGGGTCTGCGTCAATTGGCGCGAGGACCGGCTCTTCGTACAAAATGCGATTTTAATTCATCTACTGTTTTTTTTTTCACTATGTGTTCAATATTCATTTACGATGTTTTTAGTGTAGAGGTACAATATTGTTACTTAATTTTCCCTGCTAACCCTTATTTACCAATTTTTTTTCATTTGCAGCACGGAGGGCAAGTCTCTCGTGTCGTTAAAGATTTTACAGATTAGAGCAGTCCTTTACCCTTACGCCTCACGATCGGCCAGCTCGAGGGGGCTTACGCCTAACGTCTGGACTATCAGAACACGAAAACCGGAGCCACCTCGAGGCTGCTATGATCTAACGGGCAATTGTTACACCTCTTGCAGTGGAGCGCTATGAGTATATAAGTCCAATGGATCTTAGTAGGTGCGCAGTTTTAATGGCTGTATTATTGAGAGTTGGAGAGTGCATATAATATTATTTGGTTAGAGACCCGATTAAGAACCAGGTTAGACTCGAGTCTGAATTGAATTCAATTTGAGTCAAGTTTGGGTTCGAGCCAGTTGCAATTCCGGTTAAATTCAAATTAATTTCGTTAATAATAATAATAATAATATAAAAAAACTCGAATCGAATGCTGATTCCAGGGTTGAGTCGAGCTCGCGAGGCCGATCAACTCGATCAAATGCGCTCGAGGGCAAATCAAGATAAAAAACGAGGTCAACATCAGGCTCATTTCAGTGAAAGTATTAGCAATTTCAATATTCCATATTCCTCAAGAGATTTCAAATCCTCTCCAGCAACGTCCCACATCCCTG
>NW_021318787.1:2045317-2073544 GCF_001605985.2 Dendrobium catenatum | reverse complement strand
ATTTCTAATATTCCCATATCATCAAGAGATTCAAATCCATCTCCAGCAATGTCCCACATCCTATTGTCTCCTTCCATATAAGTTGAAGTTTTCCTTGAGAGAATTCGAAGGTTTGTATGCACTTAAACTAAATCTTCAGCCCGTTGTGGAGTAATTTTTTTTTTTTCATTGATTGGATGAACGAGTATGTGCTCCAATTTTTTTCACAACAAGATGAGAATGAAACTTGGCTAAACAATTTTATGGCGATTGTTTTAAGTAGAGGTGCTGAAGCTCCATGTATAATCCATCACATTTTCGGATCAATTCTCCACCTATCACGCAATGACTTTTGGTCACCAAAGTCCTTTAAATAACTAAAAATTTTAGCAAGCTCAATATTGACACTTCTTCTCTCATTCTCATTTGTAAAATAACGCCTTAAACATGTCTTCCTCCTCATATTTGAAATTTTTAAATATTTCTGTGAGAAATTATTTGAGGATCCTCTTGAAGTCATTTTTTAGTTGAATATCTTCAAATAACATTATAATGAAATAATAAAAAAATGTTGAAATTACTAAACAATAAATTGTGAATTAATAATAAAAAAATTGAAATTTATCTGGGATTTAGTGAGTGAGCCAAGCAATGTAAAGGTGTATTACTTTTGATCCACCTATCTTCTAGAATAACATAAATAACATCCCAAAAGCTTTAGTCTTAATGAAGTGCCGTTCTCTCATGTCTATATATAATTTCTTTTACTTTGGCCAGCATTGAATCCCACATCTCATAAATGTGATGTGAACAAGACTTATCTGTATCAGCTACTCTCAATATCTCATAAATTGGATTTGTGAAATTTATGATGTATTCAATCTCATCCCACTATAAAAATCATCTAAAAGCTTCTCCTTTACATACCTAGCCTTTCCAACATCATCTTTCTTATAACAGGACCATTTGTCACTGATCAATATAGCTTGAAAAGCATTTTTTATTTTTTTAAATCTTCTTAACATCACTACAACTGAGGCAAAACGAGTTTCAACAACTGCAAGCATCTTCAAATTAGAGAAATCATTGAACATAGAAAGTCTCATTGAGTGATTCATAATAAAATTCCTAACTACAACTGCATCTCTAGCAATCACTATGATCTAATGACATTCATTATAGGTGATTTCATTTGCCTCGGTATTCTTAGTGGCACAAATATTCTTCAAGGCAAGATTAAGTGTATGTACAACACGGTGTCCAAAAAATATGAGAATAGGCTTGTTCTACAAGTAGACCTGTAGCTCTACAAACAGGTGCATTATCGGTAATGACCTGAATGATGTTTGAAGGCCCCACCATCATGATAACTTCTTTGATTAAATTAGAAATAAAGAACTTATCATTGTACTATCATTCACAGTTTACAGCTTTGATAAACATAGGATAGCTCTTTGTTACCGCCATGAAGTTGATAAGTGGTCTTCTCTATGGATCTGTCCACCCATCACAAACCAAAGTAACTCCTTTTTCCTTGCAAACTCCTCTAGTAGGCTCGAGTAACTTCTCAATATTATCCCTCTCTCTTTGCAACAATTTCATTCTAATGACATTATATCCTGATGGCACCTATCCTGCAAGATTATTATTGCATGCGTAGGTAAAGACATTCTTGTAATGTAGATTTCTTGTTAGGTTAAAAGGAAGTACAGCTGAATAAAACATTCTAGCTATTTCCCCATCTAGTTCTCTCATTTATAAATTAAATGTTTTCTCCAAAGCACTATCTACAATATGTTTTCTTCTTTTTGGTTTAAATCCCTCCATCCGAAAAGGCCCTTTGTTAACAGTATTATCATCACTTCTAATTGAAGAAGATGATGAAGGATATGAAGCATGAGTGCTTTGAAGTTGAATATGTTTTGGAAGTTCTTTTTACTCCTTTGTTCAGTTTCACTTATTTTGTTTATAATTCAGCCATTTGTGATGAGCTTCTCTTCGGGCATACTTTAATTTCATAATCGCTAATTTTCAACAAATGAGCTTTCACTCTATAATATGATCCTTTATATGTGGCATTACAAAAATTAAATTTAAATGCAATATTGTCTCTCCCTTTTGACGTTTGACTTATTTTTGTCACATAACCCCACAAAGGTTTATTATCTTCAATATTAATCTATGATGGACCATCATCAGACCCAATTCCTACACCACTAGAGCTCATAATTCTACAAAAGATCGACATAAATTAAACTACAAGAATTTGAAACATGAAAATTTTTATGTAAAATTGTAGATATGTTGCAATTATGCTGGGGGTCCAAGGGGGCGCTGCCCCCTGGCGGGGTTTGACCTGGTGTATCGAGCAGTACCGAGCGGTACAAAGTTCCGGTACCGAGCAGTATTGAGTTCCAGTATCGCTCTGTACCACGCGGTACCTAGTACCGAGTCGCTCCGTCGACGAAGAACAAAGAAAACGAACCTTCACTGCTCACGTCGCCTTCACTGTTCGCGTCGTCAAGTCGCTCCTTAGACAAAGAATGATTATGTCAGCTTTAATGCTCGCATCGTCAAGCCTCTTTGTTGACGAAGGATGATCCTGTCCGCTTCTATGCTCACGTCATCGAGCTGCTCCTTCGACTATAACGAAAAAGACGAACACATGCGCCGAAACAAAAATCCTAGCTCGCCGAAATGTTTAAGCCGCAAATGCAGATAGCTGGAATGAATAGGGCAAGTTGCGACTTCGTTTTTTTTATAGGACACGCGTATCCGATATGCGTGTCCGCTCAAACAATTTAAAATTCACTTCAGCTCAAAAAGAGCTAATGCCTAGTCAAAAATATCACAAAGATCCACTCTCAGATAATTTCCTACTAGTAAGGATATGGTACGTGTCCTCTTATTGGTGGTTTTGCTGCCAAATGATTATCCTGTGACCCGGGTCCCTCTGAACCGAGTGGTTTTACCACCAAATGGCACCACAAGATAGCAGTTATGGATAGAGTCAATACATTCTTTAGTGACATCAAATCCTTGAGATATGAATCAATATGATATAATCGATAGGGCATAAAGTCCTCTGTTAGCTTAGTTCGATTTAAATTTGTCCACTTAGATAAACATTCATCCTAGGTCCCCTTGGACGAAGCAACAAATGGCTTCTGTCAGGTTGGGTCGACTACCTCCTATGACTAAGTAGGCTAAGGACCACGATGGCCCAGGACGATGGAACCATGGATCTTGATCGGGTCCATCATCCATTCCCCACCATCCGCTTTAAGTGCAAGACGGTGAAATTTCCAATTTTAAATATCAAACCTTAAAACTTTCAATACCCAAGACCATGCTGCTACTATATGCCAGATATCATGTATTCTCTACGTATCTGATTGACTACTAGCTTTAATCAAAAGTTCTCTCTCGTGATCGGGAGGGGTGATTAACTATAGGGGTTTGCACCTTAGGATATCAGAACTCAGATCATAAAGTCCTCGCAAAATGAGGGCAAAATCTCTGGGTAGTGTCTTATCTACAAATCCATCTGCCTTTCGAAATTTATCTCGGAACTTAATCCATTAAAACTCTCACGAAGAAAAAGCAAGAGGGGGAGGCCGGGGTCGAATTTTCGGAGCCCACACTTGTATTAATAGAAAAACCTTTAAACTTTGTTATAGTTTATGGCATAGCAAGCTATCTATCATGACCATTTCTTTTTATTATGGTCATCTTATTTAATGGCATCATGCTTCTTTTAGTAATAAAAATCGATCAGAACATCTTATTTGGTTAAAGAAGCGCATGTGAGAAGCCAACTATGTATCTCTGTGTTCTCCAGAGCTTTGTTATGTGTAGAAATTTAACATGTTTCTTGCAGACTACAACATCAAACTGCAAATTATCTGGTGCGAAGAGGATAATCCAGGCCAAGAAGCAATGGGGTTGTGCCCTCTGCAAGGTAAGTTCTTCTAGCGAGGAAGCCCTAAAAGATCATCTTCGAGGTAGAAAGCACAAAGTAAAAGAAGCCTTGCTACTCTCTAACAAGAAGACTGGTCTCTTGCAATCTAAGCAGAATGTGAGCCCACCATTGGATGGTGGTGGGCCTTTGAAGAATAAACTTTCAGAAGGAAAGAAGCAACAACAGAAGCTTTGGTGCAGCCTCTGCAAAGTGAAATGTAATAGCTCCATTATGTTAGAAAATCACAAGGCTGGTAGAAAACATAGGAATTTAATGGAGTCAAAGAAAGCCAACTTTAGTTCTAAGACCGAAGCAGTTAAGACTAGCAAATGAAAAACTTTGGGACAGTGCAAGTGCAGGATTAATTAAGGAAGAGTTGGAGACTGCATGCCCATCAACAGCACCATCAAGCGCTGGAGTGTACGTAGATAAGTATATTCAAGACTTTGTGAAATTTAATGGCTTAAACCATTGAGCAGTAGCTATTTTATTTCATGCATGATATCAGTTTGTTCTGCTTTATTCATTTTTATTTTCCAGATCTTTGATTTCTGCTGTTTGATTCTCTAATTTGATCTTGGACGGTCTATTTGTTCTATATATTTTTTTCTGATTTTTGTATCCTGCTGTAAATATTATGGGATAAATTTGTTTGTGTTTTGATTTTTAATTTATAATTTATGGGAAAAGTTATAATAATGGAAATGCTTATATTAAAGAGTTTTGAAAATTAGTAAAATGTGGTTGAAAAATATGATCTTATAATTTGATAGTTATTTATTGATTGCACACCTATAGAATTTTCCAGAACCTTTGGTTCCAAATAGTGTTATTCATCATTTCATTGTATATGGTTATTAAGAAGAACAAAATCTTATAAAGCAAAAAGAGATGTGGCACGATTTTAGTGGTAGCAATATAAAAGCATAAACATTTTGTGACATATAGTAAAAGTCCGTATAATTGAATTTTATGAAATATTTTAATAATTTATGAAGAAATTTATTTGGTTTTGATGGGTTAAAATATAACAAACTAAATACAAGGATAATATGGGAAATACATAAGAATTTGATTGTTGTTTTATTATAGAAGCAAATAAGTTATATATTGAAGTAAATCACAATGAGACATTTTTGTGGAAATGAATAGCTTGTGTGGGGGCTAGGAGAGTGATGGGGGCTACTTATTAATGGTTTGGCTGGGGATAAAGGCTTTAGAGAAGGTGGAAGAAGTCTTATATATGGAGGTGTCATTTGGATATTCTAATGGAGGTGGTGGTTATATGGTGATAAGGTTATTATTGATAATAATGAGATTTGTAGCAAAAAACACGTGCTTGTTACATGTGTCGGCTCCAAAAATTTGCGCCCCGTCCTCTGTGCGACACCTTTTTTCGGGTCGTCGAGGAGAGTTTTAACGCTTAAGTTTCGGGGTAAATTTTCAGAAGGCAGATTGAATTGTGAATAAAATATCATCCAAAGATTTCGCCTTCATTTTGCGAGGACTTTATGATATAAGTTCAAATTTACTATTGGAGCAAGCCCTTATAGTTAATTACCTCTCCTGATAACGAGAGAGAACTTTCAATTAAGGCTAGTCTTCGAATAAATACATATTATTCATAAATACATAACATTTGGCGTATAGTAGCAGCATAATTTGGTATTTGAAATTTTAATATTTAAAATTAGAAATTTCACCATCTTGCACTTAAAGCGGATGGTGGGGGGAGTGATAATAGACCTGATCAAAATCTCATGGTTCCTTCATCCTGAGTCATCATGGTTTCTAGTCTACTTAGTTAGAGGAGGTAGTCAACCCAACCTGATTGAACGATCCTTGTCGGCAACAATGGGTTGCTTCATCTAAGGGTATCTTGTAGAGCTGGGGTAAGTATTTTTCTAAGGGGATAAATCTAAATCCACCTTAACTAACAGAGGGCTTTGTGCTTTATCAATTATATCTTATTGATTCATATCTAATGGATTTGAAGCAGTTGGGGAACATACGAGCTCTAACCATGACCGTAATATAATAGTGTCATTTAGCGGCAAAATCACCCCGTCAAATGCAATCGGTCAGAATTGTTTATATATTATATCATTTAGCAATGAAACCATCGTTTAGAGGACACTTCACACTTCCTTACTAGCAAGAGACGGATTTTGAATAATTCCTAATGATATTCTCGGTCGGATATTAGCTCTTTGTGAGCTGAAGTGATTTTTAATTTATCCACTCCAGTAAACTGTTGCGGATGGTGGATGCATACTGTGTTTTAAGTGTTTGATGATTCATTTAGTTTTAAATATTTTAATTTTGGGTGATTATTTGGAAATTTTTAGTGGGCATTTGGGAGGTATTTTTTTTAATATTTTAGGTCCCCTCCGGTTGAGATTCTCTATCAACACATCCATCATCTGGGTTTTCTTGAGAAATTTTATTTTATTAGTTGAACTTTGCCGACTTTGTTAACTTGTCAGCAGAGGATCGAATTTCTCACTAGTTTTATGGCTTTATTAGTGATTTTTTTTTTGTTATAGGCCTTGGATGCCTAATATGAATGTATAAAATAATATCCTGGTCGATGTTGCGACCGTATATTTATTTGATGGTTCGAATCATATCGACTCCCATCCATTCATGTGAATTTGGATTCATGTTTGACCCGTATTCTCAGATGTCAGTGTATACATAGAACACACTCGTCAAGGCTCATGCGAGTATTCATATTTCAGTGTATAAGGGGGCAAATGACCTCTATTGACCGGTATATAGGGTTTTGTTTTAGAATTGATAGGCGCCTTCTATCTGCTTTCTATACATATTACGGATCCAGTGGTGTGTTTAGAAGAGATGAGACAATTTTCAGTGATCATTATTTGATTCTAAAGAATCATTCAATTTTCATGCTTAGTGCCACAGTCGGGGCCTTTCTCTGATAACATATCAATGAATTTCCTCTTTTCATCGTATGGCCCTTCTTTATTCCAACTATCACTATCAGAATCTCCAAAATTATCAATTGGAGGGTTTACTTGTACTTGATCAACAAAAACTTTTAGCTCTAATAAAGAAGCTCCCTATCAACATTGTTGTTGCATGAAAGAGGTCCTCTATAGTTGTTTGTATGTACTTACATTCGCTATATAACGACCAACTCTACCTGCGAGGGATCAATGCATTTGTCTTCCCTTTATATGGTTGTTGATTGTAGGGATGACATAGCGTTCGTTGCATATTGCTAGTTATGACTACTACGCAGAAGGAAGTATTCTGTCATTATAAGCATGTGCTTACATTTATTGCAGCTCTTATATCCCGGCTTGCCAATATCACACTACATATGTATTTAGGTTCACACGGATCTACCATACTTGCAGCACATCTATCATCATTGGTTTTGTATAGACTATATCAACCGTAATTATTTATAGAGGATTAATAAGTTTGCCTGACATTAAATTGCTGCTAACTATGTGAGTGCCCTGGCATTTATTACATGTTGTTTATCATCACCGATAGATAGATTGGTGTATGCATGACAAGCCTCCTGCAATTGCCTGTAAGTGCTTATGTCCATGGCGGTCTCTTGGTTCATGCTTACACCATATCCAGTATCATTGTTCATAGGTGGCTTAGCGTGCTTGTTTGCAATTGACTGACGTTGACTGCGGGCAGGGTGTGGTGTACATGATGATTCATATATTGTAGTTTGTGGATGCTTGCATTTAGTGTAAATATTCTAATGAAGCATTGTGAAAATCACAAATCTTCTAGTGTCGTTCGCTGCGACATTGGGCATTTTTGAATTTAAAGTTTGTCTCCCTGCGATTGTTCAAATTCTGTTCCTTGTTGCTTAGCTCAAGTCATGTGGGGATGTTTTGGTGTTGCAGGAAAGTGGGAAGTGGGAGATATTTACTTGGTTGGTGGAGTAGGAGGGATTGTTGTGGGCTATTTGTTGGAGTGGGCTTGGGTAGAGTATATGGGCTGTTTGAGTGGGCTTTGTTGGTGAGGTGAATATGGGTTGATTTAAAGGGGCTGTTGGAGGAGGAGTTGAGTGGGCTAACTGAAGTAGCAGATGTGGGCTTCCTCTGGCATGAAGAGGAGAGGCAGAGAGAAAATACCTTGCGACTTGAGAGGGGTTCGAATCAAGGAGGGGTGTGGGTTGAAGGAGAGAGAGCTGTTAGGGATTCAGCTGGTTTGTAATTGAGAGGCTAGAGGGATATTGAAGTCGAAGAAGATCGGAGGTTGTCGTTTCTTCTTGTTTTAACTACGAGGCCTGTGCCTAATCGAGGAGAGCAAAGCAGAAATCTCACGAGGAGATGCGACGAAGTTACGACAAAGGGATTTGCTGGATTTTTCGACAAAGCCTATGTATTTCGATTTGATTTTGATTTTTTTTTTATTAAAATTAAATTTTTGTTATGTTAAATAGATAATAATAATAATAGAGATTTCAAGAACTAAACAGAGTTTTGGGCACTATAAAATTTGTGTGTCGTCGCCTTGGAACTCACGTTGATTTGTGTGCGTGATTTTTATTGAGCGATGTTATTTTCGATTTTAGATATTGCCGATGTTTTGAGCTCAACGACGAAATCCGTTTTACAGTCGGATGCCGTTTGGGCAACGTCACGTGTCAATTTTGAGCGTTGATCACTGATTTTGACCGTTTTCACCTGCTTCATTTTCGAGGGGCTCCCC
Source organism: Dendrobium catenatum (assembly GCF_001605985.2). Lineage (NCBI taxonomy): Eukaryota > Viridiplantae > Streptophyta > Magnoliopsida > Asparagales > Orchidaceae > Dendrobium > Dendrobium catenatum. The sequence continues at coordinate 2,064,894 of NW_021318787.1, read as the reverse complement.
CTTAGGTGAATTCGACGCTCTGATTGCAACAGCGTAATCCACTTAGCGATCGAAGATCATTTTGCACTTCAAGTGAAGCACTGCACCAACATGTGTGTCATTTAAATCACCGATTTTCCCTCATTTTCACGCATCTTTTACTATAAGGATCAACAACATACTAATAATGAGAATAATGCACCCCTAAATCAACTTACAATGAAATTTTCTTGTTTTCTTAGATGGTTACGGTATAACCGAAGATGATGGGTACACAAATCATGGAGGATGGAGGTAATTCAAAATTTGGGAGGATTAAGAGGAAAATCCTTTGTATGTTGAAGACAACGTACTGTGGAAATTAAAAGATTTGAAAGATGAGGAGATGAAATTCAAGTAAAGAAAAATTAGAAAAAAAAACCTAGGATTTGTAGAGGAGATCAAAAAGAGAGATTATAGCTTATCCTTGCTATCATGCCATTCTTGCAAGGTGGGGTCTCATTTCTATTCTCCACTTTCTTGAGTGTTTTCAAGGATATAAGTGATTATGATGAGGAAGGGTCCATATTTTTTCTCCATAGAAGATCTCTGGTAGAACTTATGGAGAGTGAAAAAGAGGGGGCTTTAGGAAGAACTCAATTTTTGTTTCATTTTGTTTTAATAAGTATACATGGGCTTCTATTATATATACATAATAAAAAATAAGGAATTATAAAGAAAATAAATAAAGTTTAGATGCAATAAACTTTTAGTTCATTTTGGCACTAAAGTAACACCAGCCATAACTGACTTCTTAGGAAAAGCCAAGTCTTCCAAGCACAAGATAGATTCTTTTCATTACTAAACAGTCCTATAAGTCAAGATTTAAATAAAATTCTTAGTCAACATTAGAACTAGTTAATTTAAAAGAAGATTAATAATATATTATGTAGTTATCTTAATAAATCCCTTTATGAAAAGCAATCCATGAGCATTCAATATAAAACAAGGAAGCAATTAATTTTTAGCTTCATGTGGTTTAGGCAGTTAATTTTGGTCGTCCAGATAAACTATACCATCGAAGCATGAGATTATGAAATGTACTCATCATGTTAAGTAAGATAATATAAGATTTGAGATTCTTGTAAATCATTTATTCCCTATTTTAGAGCATAACTTCTATGAAAAGTAAAAAATAAATAAAAATAATCATATTTTCAATGACCCCAAAAGATGGCTTGGCACTAATCATTTCTTGTTCTTGCCTTCAAAATTTAATGTGACATATGCCCATTAGGCTCTATTCCTAGTCAATAAATTCGGGCTTATACTTTGATGACCTTGAGTTAGGATATCTTGGATTTTTTTTTTTCTTTGCTTATTTGGTCTTATTTAATCCTATTTTTAATCTTCACTCCTTATTGGTATTTACCATTATTGATTTTATTCTTCTTTAAACCATTTGACTTTTGAGAACATTTTCATTTGCAATCCTCCTTAGTCCAAGCCCACATGAGCTTCACACACCAAGCAACTTGATTTAATGGCTTTTCTCCTCTCTAAATTTTGTAGCATGCTACTTTATGTTGCATTCTCCTTCATTACTTTTCTAAGAATAAGCTCTTCCAAACTAATGATTATAGTTAATGATTGATCTTTAGCTTCATATCAACTAAAATAGAAGCAAAATTAACCTGGACTGAATAAATACAACACAATAAAACCTAACAAAGTAATGAAAATTTAGAATTTTAATCACTAATAACAAATCTCTAATTTATACTCCTTGCAATATATTCTCAAAGGTATGAGCATGAGCTTGGCTTGATGGCATCACAGTAATCATTATCACCTTTGAATTGGCAAGCTTTGGCCAAGAAGGAAAGACTTGAGAAGCATCAGAGCCTCCTTAGGCTTGTTCAGTGGCACAAGATGGCCTGCTCCCCTAATTGTCACCATTGTCAGACCTTGGTACTCCACAAATCTTCCACCAACCTACAGGCCAGCATGGTGAAAAGGAACTAAATTTTTTTTTTTTTTTACATTTTTACTTTCTTGAGGTTGAAAACAGTTAAAAACAAAATTGTTTGGTTTGAAGAGCAAAAAAGAATAGTCTTGTTTTTGTTTTTTTTTTACCTGTTTGTTATGGTACCATATCTGCCAGTTGGAAAGGAGAGGCAAGCCTAGAGACTCAACACAGTACCTGGAGCCAATAACTGGAACTCTGCCATCTGTGTCTCCACTGCAAATGTTAAGAGACAGAGAGAGAATGAGAAAATGAGACTCCCCAAAAAACAAAAAGGAGAAAGCAACAAAAAGAGTCACATGCGTCAAACAGTTTTTTTTTTTTTTTTTTTTGTATATCAAAATATAAATTTTATATAAATATGATTTCAAAATTTCTAAAATTAACTCATATGATAGTACTTATGATTGTATTTGCATGTAGTTTATTTTAATATGTTGATTTGAAGTTTTGGCTATCAATAAAAAATTTCTAGATTCTAAATTTACATATGTGACGTGTGTGCAAATTTGATTTGAATTGACTCAAAAGTCTAAAAAATAAAAAACATATATTGTATTTGTATGTGATTAAGAATAATTGAACAACAATAATAACAATCATTTATCTCACTATGTGGGGTCAACTACATTAATCTTATTTTCATTGTGTTCTTTTAAGAGTTAAATTCTCACCTAAATCTAATAAAGAATTATCATTTCTAATATTTTCTAACCAAGTCTTTTTAGATCTACCTCAACCTTTCTTAACACTACCGTTGTCAGGTCCTAAGTTCTGGATGAGAAAAGTGAAGGATTGCGTTAGGTAGTTGACAGAAAGTGTAAAATTTGTCGAATAATCATAACATGAATCTTTTAATACTCAGAATAATTGAACACAATTAAAAAATAATAATGTATAAATATGTGATATAATTTCTCCAAATCACAGCTGTAAGGTTAATTTTGAGTCAATCAATACACATGTGATTATTATTTTTTGTTTTTTCTGATCTGATCATGGTATGCTTTGTGTGGGGATGTATCAAACAGGAACAAAGAGCCATGCGTATAAAGCTGGGAAGTGGAGTGGAAAAGATTTGGAAGGAAAGCAAATCAAAATGATGTGAAGGATGCTGAAGATGACTTAAAGATTTGCTATATTCCATTGATATGAAAACCTATGAAGCCTACGCCATTCTTGCAAGGCAAATGAGGATCATACAGTTTGAAAAAAAAAATTTTGAGAACAGAGAAATAGAGATATTTTAGTATTCCCTACTACTTCAAAAATGGAGGATTTGCATACATGTCACAAAAATTCTCACATCTAAGTTTTTATATTTATTTAAATAATGTCAAAATCTATAAACCATATAAAAATATTAACAATATTAACTTATTCAAAGTAAACCGCATCTTTTGGTGTATATGATATAGTGTAATTTAGATACTAAGTGAAATATAAAAAATTAAAGTGTTGTATAATATAAATACATATTAGGAGGATTTGCAAGTATATGAAATAAAATTGTAGGATGAAAAGAATAGGAGGAAGAGGATGGCACAAGGAACAAAAATAAAGGAAATGCAAGGCTTGAACAGCCTTTGGCAAATTTTTCAACCTACAATAATTGGTGGAGCTTTGATCTTCCAATAGATCCCGCGCATCATAGTTAAGTAATAAAGATCCTCTTAACAACTAATAAGAAGAAACCCTGTCATGGACGAACCAACATATTCACCGACCAACATTTTTTCTTCGATATTCTATCTCACTTTCTAGCTCATTCACTGGGGTGTTATTTTTTATGTTTGATAAATGTGAAGCACGATAAAAATTTCGTGTAATATTGTCATATTAACTTTAATGGTAAAGTTTAAGATGAATAATCTTGATTAGCTAATTAGATTATGAATGATTAAAAATATAAACCAAATAATTTATGGTTTAGCATTGACATTAGATCTTTTTTAGATGATTTGAATTCACCTTAGCTGAAATCAAAACCTTTAATTTTAATTTTGACAGGCTACTTTACTGAGATTGGACTCATTATCAGTTCTATCAATGGAAAATAAAATAAAATAAAATACCAATGTAAATTATATAATAGGATGTGTTATTAAAATTTAGGCCAAACCTGTATATCCATATTCTTAATCCAGCCTTGATAAGTTTGGAGTAGATAGGAAGAACAGAGAAGACAGTGAAGTTATAGATATTCAGAATGGAATCACTGCCACAAACAAAAGATAAAGATGTGATGCAAAAGGAACAAAAGAAAATTAAAAACAAAAAGGAGTCCCATCTTTGACAAACATTTACATTGACCAAACAGAGAAAAAGGTATTAAAAGGTTATATTTACTCAAGAATCATAAAATGACTTTCTTAACATTTACCACTACACCATTGTAAATTCAAAAATATGAAGACAAAATTAAAATGCTTTAAGAAGAAATTAAACTCAACTTGCAAACCTTCCATTTTAAATTAGCTTTCCTTGTAACATGCAGTGATCTCTTCACATCAGCCCTGTTAAAGTACTTCTCCACATAGTTTGAGAAACATGGATCATATCCTGATGGAATCCTTATCCTCTTCCTAAAATTCATCTGCAACTCAATTCACAAAATACATAAATTTTGATAAGTTCCAAAATTATGATCATATTTAGACTTCGTTTAGGACAACTTTCTTACAGTTTTTTAAAACAAATTTAGTATAATAGAAAGCTGTTTTAAAAAATAGTAAGGAAGTTGTTCGAAACGAAGCCTTAATCAATATCTAAACTATTATGAAGTACCTTATCTTGAAAATTTAGTTTATAATCATCATTTAATGATGAGTTTTCAACAGCTATGCACATTGGTGCATAGATATTGTAGATGTCAATCTCATTGATATCAGACCAGTTGCAAGCCTTGTTAACAGTAGCATATGCTTGGTCTGATATCACACTGTGACTCCATGCATACTCCAACAATCCTTTGGAGTCATAATAATTGTCAGTCTCAGGGTTCCCAACCTGTGATGCAATAAATATTAGACAAATAATGGCCTAATAAATAAATAAATGAATAAATTATATATATAAAGAGAGAGAGAGAGAGCAATAAACTTTTCTTTCTCCTAGTAAGAAAATGATCATTGTCCTCTTAATTTTACTTTTATACCTACCGTTCATACAACCTTCCAACTCAAAATGAAACATTTAGGCTTCGTTTGAGATGACTTTCTTACTGCTTGTTAAAGCAACTTTCTAGTAAAAAAAAATTAATTTTTGTACTGAAAAGCTGCTTTAAGAAGTAGTAAGAAAGTCATCCAAAACGAAATCTTAATCTCATCGATGTTATGAAAATTACTTGCCAAGAACATTTTATCCACCGTAGTGATAACTTATTCATATCATCATATGTGAAAATAAGAATGGTTGACAAGCATATTAAAGCTCACATAGTATAAACAAAACAAATCAACAAAGAAAATTATAATTATCTTCTCATATAATTGAAAGCATTCAATGGAAAAACATTATCATATATGATTTATGGTTTTAATGATGTTCAAGAGAATGAATGGACCACATCATGATTTTGAGGGTCATAACAAGAAAAGATTGAGATATAAGAGAGAGAGAAGAGAGAGAGATTTAGGTTTTGTTTGGAAAAACTTTTTTACTGTTTTGTAAAGAAGCTTTCTAGTACAATAATTATAATTTTTATACTAAAAAATTGTTTTAAGAAGCAATAAGAAAACAGTCCCAAACGAAGCCTTAGTTATTTATATGTAGCCCGGGTGAGAAGACATGGAAGAGCATACAACCATGAAGCCTTTGAGGTTAATATGAGGAAAGCTCTTTGGATCCTTGTTGTGTTCATAGATAACCTCGGCAAGTTGAGGTACATAATGTCCTGCAAAACAGAATTTGTTTGGTAAATTTAAGAAATACAACTGAATAAATGCCAATAACTTTTAGCATTTTTTTAATAGCTCCTGAAATAATAAAATCATGTCCATCTTTTCATAGCTTTCCCATCAAAGCTTCTTTATGTTCTATAAAAATAAGAAAAGATTATTCGGTTCATATTCCTTTTAGAAAGATGAGCATGAATCATCATAACTTTTACAAGTTATTTATGGTCCATCCTTTAGTTTTATAATTGCTAAGCATGAGTTATGCAAAGATGTTTAAGGTTTTATTTGGAATGATTTTCTTATTGCTTTCTAAAACAAATTTTGAGTACAAAATATTTTAGTTTTTTTTTTTTATTAAAAGCTATTTTAAAAAACAGTAAAAAATTCGTCTAAACCTAAATTATAATTTGTCAAGTTTGGTGAGGGTTATTTAATATTATCTCAATAGCATTATTATAGAATAAACGTTTATTAAAATAAAAGAGCAGTGCGTTTAATTTAGTTTTATCTTTTCTAAAAATAGTATATTATTTGGAATGAGGACAAATTTTAAAAAATAAGGATTATATAAAATTATATAAGAGTAAACAATTTAATAAGGAGTAAATTAAAAAGGAGCTTCAAAGATAAAATATTTTATGTTTTTTTTTTTTGCAAAATGCAAAAATATTTTGCATTTTCATCTTTTTTTTATAGTTTTGCAAAAATATTTTGCATTTTCAACATTAAATATAATTTTTTATAATTTAATCATTATAACTAAAAACAATTTTCATTTTCAATATTCCTTTTTAAAATGCATCACAATCTTCATCTCATAATTTGTATTTCATTTTAGAAAAGAAAATAAATCCCAACCTAAATCTTTGATGAAAAAATAAATAAATATTTTCAATAAACTTCAATATATAGTTCACCTGCATAACTCTCTCCAGCTATGTAAAAATCATGGGACTGATACTGTGGAAATCTTCTCATCCAGTTTACTAAGAAGTTGTAAGCATCTTCAGCTGTGTAACAAATTCAAAAAAAAATTACAAGAAAATATAATGGGGAGAAGGATTCAAAAACCTGATTACAAATAATTAATTAACTTAATTAATGATAATGATCTTATTTTTATTTGCAAATATAAGCCAAATAAATTAATTTATAGCAGCAGATTGATTACCAACAAATCCATCTTCCAGTCTACTGAAGTCAGAAGATGAATTGCTGTAGGAGAATCCAACCCCAACTGGAGATTCCAAAAATAACAAATTTGCTTCTGCATTTGAGATTAGTTCATTAAATAGCAGACTTTTTAGAGAGAGAGAGAGAGAGAGAGAGAGAGAGAGAGAGAGAGAGAAGAATATGGAGAGGAAATGTGGATTGAATTGAATGTAATAGACCTTTATTCCAAGCATATTTATTGAACTCAAGCCCTGCTCCATGTCTCTTGATTCTCAAAGGACCCAGCTCCACTACTGCTCCATAGCCAATAGATGAACACCCAGGTCCTATAAAAAAAGGGAAAATACAATCAAAGATTTAAAAAAAAAAAAAACTTAAGAAAGATTCAAGTTTTCTGCTGCATTTGAAAGATAAAGATGAAAAGCATAGAAACCTCCATTGAGCCAGAGGAGGAGGGGCTTCTTTGATGGCTGTGTTTCTGCTTCAAAGAACCAGTAGAAGAGAGCTCTTCCTCTTTCAATGTTGACTGTAATATGACCAGAGTACTGAGAAATTAATAAATTTTGAGGCTGGCCAGGGAGTTCTAACACTCTATCAGAGTCTTGTGAATCTGAAACTTTATCTTCTGTTCTTCCTTGCAGAGCTTTGCTGCTTGGAATAAAGAAGAGAGAAAGAAGAATTATGATGGCCGTGGAGAAATGTGAACAAGGTTTCATGGCAGATTTAATGAAGTTCATTCTCATAGGATGAAACAAGAGAAAAGTAGAGAATTATTTGAGAAGAGGAACAAATAGAATATTAGCAAGTGCACCAGCCCCTGACTTTAAAGGCTACTTTGTGGCTTTTGCTTTGTTTGAAACTGATCAAAAGCTTATGAATACTTTTTATTTCAGCCCCACCTGAATTTTGGGCTTATTTGACTAAATGTTTTTAAAATATATATGCATAGTAATTAAAATATCTATATAATTTATTTTCTGTCTTTGTTATGATTTTTTTTATATGCTTTTGAGCCAATTCAGTCAAATTCACTCACACATCATATACACAAGCTTTGAATCAAAAACCTCTTAGGTTTTGTTTGAGATGGATTTCTTTTTGCTTTGTAAAACAGTTTTCTATAATAAAAATTTCTTGAATTTAAAATTTTTGTATTAAAAGCCATTTTAAAAAGCAGTACTAAAGCTTCCCAAATGAAGCCTTAGTTGATAGCTAAATATCTCAACCAAATAGATCAATATGAGCTATATGTCTTTGTTATGATACATTTCAAATATATTACAGATGAAAGGAGTGTTTCAGAAATGTAAACTTCCATGCTATGAGTTTTTCTCATGTTAAGAATTTGCAAATTTTAAAGTTGTATTTAATTTATTTTAAACATAAAATTAAATTTGTAAAGGTCAATTAGACATTTTTTCATAGATAAATATATATTTTTAAATATTTAATAATGAAAATACAATCAAAATTATCAATGTAATGATTGAGCCAAAATTAGAAAAATAAAACCAATCTTCAAAAAGTCTAACTCACACACACATAACATACGGAAACTTCGAACTTAAAATCTCTTGATTAATAGTCAAAACCTCATACGCTACCCTACAGACACAAGCAACTCAAAAAACTTTTGTGAAAAAAAAGAGAAGTCAATAAGTTAGGGTTCGGAGAGCTGTGCTAGGGTTTCTCTTTTAGCTGATTTGCGCCTCCTCACTTCCTTCTCCTCCGGCTTTGCCTTCCTTCTCCTTCGGCTTTGCCGGAGGCCCTTCCCCTTCATCCTCATGGATCCTCTGCTTTTAGTCTTTGACTTCCCTCCACTGTCGTCTGCTGGTGGTGTGCCTCTCCTTCCAGAACGTAATTGGAAATCAGTCTTTGCCTCTGAAGAATCCTCTTCTTCAGACCTTCAACTTTCTCACTATCCTCTTGAACCGGAAATCATCCCTTTCTTTGGAGAGAAATTGACTCAAGGTGCAGGTGACTGGAATCTCTATCTGGTCGGGTATTTTATTGGTAGCAGACCATTTTATGAAGCTTTGCTAGGAGCCATAAAGAAAACATGGAGTCTCAAAGGTGCATTGCAGATGTATCCCTCAATGATGGTTTCATCTTGTTTAAGTTTGCATGCAAAGAAGATCTGGATCTTGTCTGCTCCAGAGGTGTCTGGTTCTTGCTAGGAAAACCATTTATATTTCAAAAATAACATCCAAAGTTCAAACCAAAGAGGAAAAAAATTTCCACTGTTCCTATTTGGATAAAAATCCATGATCTTCCACTTGCTTGTTTGAATTCTGAGGGAATCTCAAGGATCGCGAGCAAAGTAGGAGTTCCTCTTGCTGTCGACTCTCTCACGACTAAAAAGATCCGCCTCACCTTCGCCAAGGTCTGTGTGCTGGTGGATAGCAATGCGACATATCCAGATGAAATCTTCGTTTATTTGGATGGGGACGTTGTCAGACTTACGGTCCAGTATGAATGGAGGCCCACACCATGTGACCACTATAAGTCACTTGTTCAATATACTTCTCTGTCCCTCTAAACCACATACTGAAGAGTCAGGTGATCCTAATCCCGCTGCCCCGAATGTTCCTCATTCGAGAGGCAGAAGCTATATCCATAACTGGAGGAAAAGACATCCTTATTCCAAGCCTAACAGAAATGTCAATCAACCTTCTTTCCCCTCTATCTCTGAACCTATAAGGGATTCCCCACCAATTGTCCCCAACCCACTTTCAGCCGTCCCTAATCCAAATAATGTTGATCCTTACAACTCTATTGGGTAGCTGCTCTTTTATCAACCTCATTCTCCTCCTCCACATCGTCCCACCAACAATTTACCTATTGATTACCCAAACAATCAAAATATGCCTCCAGCTGAATCTGCCCAAGCTATGCCCCCTCTCGATCCTGCTATTTTATGTACTATGGAAACAGGACACTCTAGTATCCCCAACCTCAACTCACTCATAGAAGAGACTCCCTCCTCTTCAATCAGTGCCTCCTCAAACCATAATTCGGGCTCACCTCCAAGAGTTTTATCTCCTAACAAGTTTGAAGCACTTGAATATTTGTCGGAGCAAGAAAAGCCACCTAATTCTTCTATATGTGATGACGTGGTTACTAAAACTCAAAAGTCTAAGGAAGCTCCTCACAACTCTCCTACTCAGTGGTTGCCAAAAAATCTGCTAGGTGTAAGCAAGCCAAAAAAATCCCATACGCAATTCATTTCCTGATGTTTTTTCGTCCATAACAGCATGGAATGCAAGGGGTTTCAATCACCCTGACAAAGTCCTGTGTTGCAAATATCTGGCAGAATCGTTTAAATTAGATATGTTGTGTATTTTGGAGACTCAAATTCACACTCCATCTCTCCAGAACCCTTTCTTCGATATAGCCCACTCTGTCTTTCCCAATGATATTGTTCTTGTTGATGATATTGTTCTTGTTGATAAGACTAGAGAGGGAGTTGAAGGTAAACTTTGGTTAAAAGAAATCAACATTAGTCCATATCTTTTTGCTTTAGTCATGGTTGTTAGCACTAGATATTTGCTAGAGGATGTACCTTGGTGCATGCTTTTTGTTGATGATATTGTTCTTGTTGATAAGACTAGAGAGGGAGTTGAAGGTAAAGTTGGATTATGGAGATCAACATTACTCCATATCTTTTTGCTTTAGTGGTTAGTAGACCTAGTGAGGGGATTGTGACTTTGAGCGATCAATTCATTAATAAGTGTAACACGTTTTAAATATCTTGGATCTACTAATTAGATATATATATATAAATCCATTAATTTTTTACTCTTATATATAGGTTATGGATTATAGAAATCAAGAGAGTTGGATGTATAACGATTATCTCAAGTCGGAAGATATTAACAGATGAATTCATCAATGGTGAACTTTTCATTCAGCAAGCGAAACAGCTGCCCAGCTTTATATCAGAAGAAGTTTTGATGTCCATGTTTCTAAACACAAAAAATCTAGTGCACTAGAACCAGATGATGTAACTGTTGATCTGTTACAGAGGATTCATGCCCACGGTATTGGTATTGGACTTCTCATGGTGAGTATGAGCCACAATTTGATTATCAATGCGGTCCTTCTACAAGTAGTAATTTGCTGAGGCTGAAAACATCGTCCAAATCTTGAGGAATTAGTTCATGATGCAACTGGAATTCAAACTGAACAAAATACAAAAGAGTTACCGAATACGGAGGCACAAAATTTTTATGATTTATTGTATGCTGCCCAGCCAACCAATCTGGAAAGGGTGCACGATTCACTCAGAATTATCTGTGCTGTGAAGATGTTAAGCATCAAGCTGAATATAAATGTTGCTCGTGAATGTTTTAAATCAATTTATGGCTGCTAAGGAAACCAATCCGAAGGATTAGAAAAGAATTTTGAGAAGCTTGGGTCTACTCGGGATGCGCGACATGTTCACTGATATTAAAAAGTCTGGGAAGCGACCACTGTGGATTGGAGAGGTAAATATGGGCTGAGTTAAATGTCACTGTGGGCAGCGAAAGAGTACAGTAGGAAAGGGATCAGAATCGACAGAACAGAGCTTCTGATGTTGGTGGGTTTGGGAAGTTCACTTCATACAGGCGGCTTGGTCCACATACTTGAGCAAGGCGTGTTTGGTAATGAATTTTAAATATTTTTTAAAATTGTTCTTTAATATATTAATTAATAAATTTTCTCTTAATTCAAACAGAAAAGCGATGCTTGGTAGAGAAACCAACTCCTGTTGAATTGCATAGTCGCACTCTTAAGCGACAGGGATCAACAGTGGATTGATGAGAGATCAAGAAAAGCCTATGTAAGTAATTTTTATATATGTTTAATATTTTCTAAGTTTTAGTTTAACTATATATATTTATATATACTTTCACAGGAGGATTATACACGCTTAGAGAGACTCACCGCATCAGGTGAGGGGCTCTTCTGGCGGCTCTGTGGAGTATTCTGAGTATCGCATCTGTCGCAGGCCGTCGGAGGAATGCTAGCATGGTAGAGTATATGGCTTAGGTGGAAGCTCAGGACATACGAGGGATGACATCCTCTACTGCATCCAGCTTCGCATCCAGTTCGCATGAGTCCTTACAAGGTCAAAAATAAGTGCCCTTCAAGCTGAGCTAGAACAAGTAAGGAAATCACAAGCTGATTGCAAGCTCAGTGCAAAGCACAGGTCAAGCTCAGCTGGCAAGCACAGGTTCAAACAAGTATCAAACACAATCAGTTGTTGGATGAAATGCGCAAATGAGAGCAGCTGAGTGAAAAAGTAGCTCCACCTGAGGGAGTCCACGAGTCAGAGTAGTTTAATTTATTGTTATATAGCTTGTTTATTTTGTGAAACATGTTTTATTGAACAGTTTCTTTTAATGTGATTTTTAGTTGATTGTTAGTACTGAATTATTCTTTTAATGTTATAAACTGTTGTGAAACTTGTTGAAATTGTTGATATGTTGTAATGTTAAATTGAAAGTTGTAGAAATTGATATTTTATAGGTTTGCAGGTGTGAAATTTGATTGTTGGCTCGGAAAGAAATTTTTTTTTTGTCCAATGCTCTAGGTTTCCGGCGGATTTTGCGCGGAAGTTCGCCTGGAACAGACATACAATAATCGTATCGTATGTACCGTCGTCTTTTGTCTGTCGGAACTTACTGGCGATTACCGGCGCACTTCCGCCGGTAATTACCGGCGTATACTTTGCGTCGCAAGCGATCGTGGGGTTCTACGCACCATCTTGCGTCATTTTATTCGCCGGGATGGCCGGCGCATAATGCGACCTAATTTACACGAAGATGCGATAGCCGCGCCGGAATTAGTGACGTTTTCAACGTCGATAACGATCCCGTTTTTTTCGCCGGTAATTCGTTCGGGAAACTGCGCCGGAGGAATTTCCGAACGGCAAGATTTGGCCTGCCAGGAAAATAATTTATCGAATTTGGACGCGAACCAAAAACCCGGCGTATGGATTTCCGCCGAAACGTGTGCCGGAAACTATAGTTTTCCGTCGGAATTATCTATGTGTTTGCGGATTTCGTCCGCCGGTAATATGGGGTTTTCCTGTAGTGTGAACATAACCATAACAATTTTGAATTTTCCTCTTCCGGGAGGATATGGATCAAATGGAATGCTAGTAGGATGAATTTTACTCCTCATTTTTCCTCTCAACTTATTTCAGGCTCTATCTTGGTTAGTCCCACCTTTTCTTTTTAGTTAACAGTTATATATGCCTCTAATAGTTCTTCATAAAGGAAAGATCTATGGGCCCTCATTTCTCAATTGCTCCCCCCCCCAACAATGTCCCTTGGATTCTTATGGGAGACTTCAACTATTGCCAGTATGCTTCTGAAAAGGTGGGAGGCTCGCCTCTCTCCCAAGGAGCTTTGGGAGAGTTCAATAACATGATTTTTTACAACTGTCTTAAGGATCTTCACTCTATTGGTTGTGCATTCACTTGGTTCAATCAACGCTCTGACAACCCTATTCATATTAAACTTGATAGGGCTCTAGTAAATAATGCTTGGCTGAATGCCTTTTCCAGTTCTTATTGCTCCCTCCAAAGTCCTTGCTCGGATCACTGTCCTTTGGTTTTACATTTTGGGGTTCTCAAATCTTATCACATATTTCTTTTCAAAAATTATTGGATTAGATTTGATAAATATTGGACCCTCTTGCTCGATGCTTTCTCTAATAACAACACTGGCAACCCACTGTCCTTTCTTTGCAACACCCTCAAACAGCTCAAAACTACTATTAAGATGGAATCATGGGCGTCTATTATCAACTCTTATCTGGATGAAATTAATAAGAAGCAGAAACTTTGTTTGGACAAGTTACATCAAAACCCAAAAGATGCTACTCTCATAGCTGCTCTAAAAGATATTAACCAAAAAGCTTCTGAATATTCTAGCATTCTTGCTTCTTGGGTCATTCAAAGAGCAAAGGTCAATTGGCTCAAGTACGGTGAAGATAACCTTAAATTCCTTTATTCCAAAATCAGAAGCAGACAAAGTAATATTAAGGTGGTTGTGAACTTACTTGCCTCTCATCCTAGCTCTGATAGAAGTGAGGTCATTAAAAACATCATTCAACACTTTTTAAGTACTTTATAACCCTGCTCCTCCTTCTAACTTGGATATTAATCTATTTCCGATTGGAGATGTTTTTTCTGAGCATTATTATGCTATTATTATTCAACCAGTCCATGATGATGAGATTAGAAAGGCTCTTTTCTTAGGTTCTTCCAACAAAGCTCCAGGTCCGGATGCCTTTAATTTTCATTTCTATAAAACTGGTTGGCACATCATTGGCCCTAAGGCTTACAAAGCAGTTAAATCTTTTTTTCTCTAAAGGTTATCTTCCTAGTGGTGTTAAAGCAACTGCCTTAGTGCTCATTCCCAAGCATAACAATGCTACATTGCTCTATGCAATACTCTTTACAAATTCATTGCTAAGATCATTGCTAATAGGCTTCTGCCTATCATGCCCTCGATTGTCAAACTTAATCAATCGGGCTTTGTCAAATATAGAGTGTCAACTGATAATATTTTGCTTTTCAGTGAAGTCCTTACTCTTGCTAAGAAAAGGGGTGGAACCAAGTACTTTTGTGCCAAACTTGATATCTGCAAAGCATTTGACACGGTCTCCAAAGAATTCCTTCTCACTAGAATGATTCAAAAAGGCTTCCGATCCCCAGCATTTTTGTGAGTTGGATCAAGCTTATATTACTGATATGAATTTTTCTATCATGATCAATGGTGCCATCATTTCTGGTAATTGCTGGGCTCTTCCAGCATCTCTCCCTACCCCTGTCAGCAACGCAATTCATGTTATTCATATTGCAGAGCATCCTAATACCTATATTGTTTGGGCGAATAAAAAAGAGAGCTATTTTGCTGACTACTCAAATAAGTATTACTCAAATTTGACAAGTTGTCCCTGCTTTAACTTGGTTTGTCATGATAAGTATGCACTAAGATTTTCATCTTCCACTTGGTAGGCCATCGTTGGGGGTATGAAAACGGATGAAGCTTTGCATATAAGAAATATTTGGGTACCTATCACCTGCAGCCTATGCCATGTCCATCCTGAAAGCGTAACCCACTTATACTTTGAGTGTTCATACTCTTATGATATCCTTTTGTATCTCATGCCTAATTCCAAACACCTTCTTTTGCGGCCAAATATATTGTAGCTTCTTGAATGGATTGATAGTGGAGTTTCATAGCCGGTTAAAAATCTCTATCTTCTTATTTCTTGTTGCTGCATTTACTTCTTATGGAAAGAGATGAATAATAAGAGGTTTGGGAACAATTATAATAACAACATCACCACTTCTCATTGCATTAAAAAGGCTGTGTTTGAAAAAGTATTGACGTGGAAAAAATACAACAATCTCCTAAATCTGATATAGCAGATGTTCCAGTGGGCATTTTTTATACTCTGGATTACTGGCTTTCTATTCATCTCTTGTTTTCCCCTTGCCACTCTTGCAACAGTTTTGCTTTGTACTAAGGCTCATTACGTCGATTGATTTTTGCCTGCAGTGTGCTTATGGCTGCGCCTTGGACAATGATGAGACTCCAATGCAGGCTGACCCTTTGGACGGCCTTCGGGCAACCAAGGGTCTGAGTATGACGTTGATTAAAATATGATCTTTTATTAACTCAAACGCATGCTAACTCCAACACATGATTCAGAATTAGCTGTCGTGGTATTTGCATTAACATTTTGGAGTCACTACTTATATGGGGTGAGATGTGAGATTTGTTCATATCACAAAAGCTTGAAATAAATTTTTACTTAGAAGGAATTAAATTTGAGACATAGAAGATGGTTGGAGTTACTAAAAGATTATGATCTTAACATCGAGTACTATCCAAGTAAAGTTAATTAATGTTATAGCTGGTACATTATGTAGAAAATCTAAAACACTGTTGAATATGTTGAGTATAGAAGAAAGATTAATTAAAGAAATATAAGCTTTATAATTAGAAGTTAGAATACAAGAGATAAAAATTTAATTGGCCTTAATCAGATTACAACTCATCCTTCATTGAAAAAAAAAATCAATGAAGCTTAGAAGAATAATACTGAATGTCATAAGCTTATGGAGCAAGGAAAATTAAGATAAAAAAGGATCTCAGTTTAGATGATCATGGAAGAATCATGAGTAATGGGCATTTGTGGATTCCAAAGGAATATTATTTGATTCGTGAATTTTTTTATGAATCTCATAAGTCAGGTTATTCAATCCATCCAGAAAACATGAAGATGTGTAATGATTTAAAAACCTTATTTTGGTGGCCAGTAATGAAAAGATATGTGGCAGATTATGTGACCAAATGTGAAAAGTGTCAAGTTGTCAAAATTGAGCATCAGAAACCCAGTGGCATGCTAGAGTCTCTTCAAATTCTAGAATTGAAGTGGGAAGGCATAGCTATGGATTTTGTTATAGGATTTCCCAGGTCATGGAAATAACATGATAGTATATGGATTGTGATTGATAAACTAACAAAGTTAGCACATTTTTTACTTATTCATCATACTAATTCAGTAGAATAATTGACTAAGCTATCTGTAAGGGAAATCATCAGGTTACATGGGATCCCTAAGGCTATTGTATCAAATAGAGATGAACGTTTTACTTCTAAATTATGGAAGAGTACACATGAAAGTTTGAGCAAAAAATTGAAGTTCAATACTACATTTTATCCACATACAGATGATCAATTAGAAATATTAATTCAAGTACTGGAAGATTTGTTAAGATTGTGTATTCAAGATTTTGGAGTTAACTGGGAAGACCATATTCTATTGATTGAGTTCACTTACAATAATAGCTATCAATCTAGTACCAAGATGGCTCCATACAATGCTTTATATGGAAGAAAATATATAACTCCCTTAAGTTGGTTTGACGTTATTAAAAGGAAAATGTTGAGTCCACAATTAGTAGATTAGGCTACTGAAAAGGTCATACTAATTAGAGATATATTAAAAGTAGCTCAAGACCGCTAACAGAAATACTATGATCCCAAGCATAAATTGATAGAATTCGAAGTAGGAGATTTTGTATTTCTAAATGTGAGACTAATGAAAAGTGTTTCCAGATTTTGTCAAGATAGAAAACTTAGTCCATATATATTATTCCATTTAAGATTATTGAAAGAGTGGGATAAGTAGCTTACAAATTGGCTCTACCTACAGATATATCTGATATACACGATATTTTCCATGTATCAATGCTTAGATAGTGAATTACAGATGAAGGTCAAAGGGTTCCTCAGAATGACATTGAACTTCAGAAGAATTTGACCTATATTGAAGAACATGAAATGATATTGAAAAGGGATATTCGTAATTTGAGAAGCAAGATGATTCATTTCATAAAAGTAAAATAGAAGCACATATCATTGTAGAATGTTACATGAAAAAAAGAGGCTGACATGAGATAGAAGTTTCCTCATATCTTTGAAGATATTTAAAAAGTTGAATTTAAGGGATGAAATTCTATCAATGAGAGAAGATTTATAATATCCAATATGGCAGGCAAATAAAATTTCTTTTAATGAAATTGTGATATTTTATATAAGTTTTTAATTTACTAGTAAATAAATATTAGTAAGAAATATACTAAATTAAATTAGATAATTTTTTAATTATGAATGAATGATTAGATGCTTTCGAGGGTTGTGAAGAGCTGTTAGCTTGTGGCCATCTTTACTCCATTTGGTTTCGGTTACAAGCAGCAATCGACAAAATTTCCTTTAGAGAAAATTCGGCTGCATGGATAAGGAGCAGCAGTTAACGCAAGCCACAGAGAAAAAAATAGGAGAATTGAAGATTTCGGCAGTGCAATGCTAATGTTAATTATGATTTTTATAATGTTTCATAAGTATTAGTGTGTTATTTCAATGATAATTTCAATGCTCTAATTTATTAAAATTTTTGTAAATAAATTGTTATTTCATCTGCAATGCTTATTGAGTCACATAGCTCACCAGTATTTTTCTTACTAGCTCTTGTTATAGAAAAGGGAAAGGAAAAGATTGTTGTAGATTAAATTACAAGTTATTTTTTATTATATCATAGTACTTATATTGTTTGTGAAGTCTACACCTGAGATTAGTAAGCAGTTCACTGTAGTATTACTTTAGATTTATTTGGATTCCGTAGTAGCATTGTAACTATATATTTATTAAAAATTTAAATTATTAGATGCTTTAGTTTGATGAGATAAATGATAATTTTGGATCTTATATAACAATATTCAGTTGTTGCAAATCATTTACATGATGGATGATGAAAATATCAGGTTTATGTTAGTAATATACTCTCAGTACTACTAAGAGGTATTGTGGGGTGTTACAAAGACACTTCATTTTACAAATTGGAGTCTTCCTAACAAATGTAGGCAATTTTTTTTTCCATCCATAAAAAATGCTAACATTATGCTTTAGAGCTTGGAAATCACTTACATGAAACCTTTTAGGGGAGATTGGAACGCATATATATTTGATAGAAGCATCAGCCACATTAACATTTAGGATATTACAATGATCCAAAGAGTTTGGTGTGTGGAGGGAGAAAAGCATATAGAACTTTTTCTTTAATTAATATGTTATCTAGAATGCTATCCAAATTTCTTGAGGATATTATGGAGAGACACATCATTGATAGAGTTAAATCTATAAAAAAATTAAGAGATCATCTATATAAAAAAGGTGAAAAAAAAATAGCCATCCAAATTGATACTAATATATGTATGATGCCAATAAGCCATGTAATAGTAATAACAGAGAATCCGTCAGCCCATATCTCTATGGATAACCATCAAGCAAGTGAATGAATATAAGGCGGTTGCTGCAACTGGGGAAATTATTTTTTGCAGTCATCAGACAATCCAGAGGCGAATCAGGATGCGCCTCATCATCTGATACACAACGAGACACAGTACCAGTACATAATAAAAAAAATGATGTGGCACATCCTAATTCGTCTCTAGACGTCATCGAGTGACCGCACAACTTAATTTCCCCTGCAAGAAGCACAATTTTTTTTTAAGCTGAACCAGCTGATACAACCTGCTTACAAACCTTTTTTTTTTTTTGGGCAGTTTTGTGCGATTTAGAGCGCAAATCACTTGGGATGAAATTTTTTCTTCAACCAAAGAGTCACAGCTCCATCCGCACTTAACTACTAACAAAAGACTTTTCCAGGGATCCAACCAGTATTGTACAGTACAGGTTTAACAGAAGCCAAATGTTTCTACTAAACAGAGCAACTGTACCATATAATACAATGCAACAAATAATGGAAACTACGCCATAATTACGTTCACCAATTCCATAAAGACCGCAGTAAAAAAAGAAAAAGCTTAAAATCAGGCAGAAGGACCATTTTTTTGTCTACCAGATAGATCGCTAAACTATGCTACAAGATACTCTCCATGGCTGAAGGGATACAAGCTATTAGCATTCAAGTAATGAAGTTTGATAGTTTATTGC
>NW_021318787.1:2033369-2045217 GCF_001605985.2 Dendrobium catenatum | reverse complement strand
CTGAGAAAAACCTGATAGGCGTTTGTGGGCTCCGAAAAATTCTATGGCGGGCTCGGCCTCCACTCGCCTTTCTTATATTCGTCGCGAACGGGAGTTTATAAAGGAATACTAGTTCCGCAGCTAAATAGAATTTAATGGAAGGCCAGAATGGGTTGTAGATTAAGACACTCATCCAGAAGATTTCTGGCCCTCATTGTGTGTGGGTAGAGGACTTGTAGATCTCGAGTTATCCTAGGTATTTCCTTATAGGGCAGCCGAAAGCCGGCTTATAGATTAAATTACCCCTCACCGATCACAAGAAGAAGATATCTTACCATCGTATTAAGCAGTCAACTCGTCAATCAGACGGATACTAATTATAGACAGATAGGGCGTACCATCTGGACATATAGATACACTAGATATACGCTGACAAAGCAATTGAGGGGTTGGCTAGGATATTGGTAGTAATATAGTTGAGAGTTTTGGAAATTGAAGAATTTGGTATTGAAAGACTTTATGAAAGGTTGTTGAAAATTTATTCGGAATTGAAGAACTTTCGGATTTTTGGGATTTTGGGTGATGGGTGGAGATACATTTAGACTTGATCATTTTTAAATTAACTAGAAATGTATGCTTCCAACCCATCGGGTATGCACATTAATAGGTACATCGCCCCTTAGCAATGGTGGAGGAATCAGGGAGTGAGTGGGCAGGACTGTGAGATCAAAAGATCCCCATGTGAAGTATACCTACGATCCATCGGAGCCATTCTAGTACAACCTAAAGTAACTTACGCTGTGCCAGCTGGGTTGCTGTACTTAAGTCACGAGCGCAACGGATGAGTTCGACAATCCAATACCCTGACAGAAGATTATCTCACTCTATCAGCAGTCCCAAATTGGGTCTTGCTTTCTGTCCGAAAGGGGGGTAGAGACCTTGTTCATAGGATCCGCAGGGATTGAATGAGGGTTTGTTCTAAGGCTGGCATCAATACTTATTTGAATCCTTACCTTAGGGCTAACAGAGGGCTTTGTGCCATCCCTCATCAATCACTACACTAAATATTACTTATCACACTATCTCAAGGGATTTAGAGCAATTAAAGGAGCGTATGGCTCTTTTGAGCCAAAAGCTGAATATCATTGCGTAGTCGGCAGGTAGCCTTATAGCCGGTACAAAACGCACTCGGTTCAAGAGAGTGGCCCCCGGGTCGTACCGTATAAACCGATATGATCCTGCTCTCCCAACCACAGGTGCCAATTTGTGTCCGGCAAACCGCCTGGAGTTGACGCGGATACGCTATACAAACAGTCACTTACCTAGGCGAGATAGATTATTTGAGAATGGATCCTAGTGATATTTAAAGAGATCGACTAGGGCATTTGGGCTCTCTTGTGAGGCTGATAGTAAAATCTCGTTCGCTCTTTGTCCACCCTTAGACAAAACCCCTGTTCGCGGACGGGGTGCTGGAATTTGCGTTTTGAGTGATTTTGATGGATGAGTTTCAATTATATATATTTGGAAGTTATTGGATTTAGCTCTTTGGAGGTGTTTGGAGTATTTGAGATTGACATTTTGAAAATATGTAGTGAATCCCGCTCACCGGTTGAGAAGAAATTTAGGCAATTCAACAAACGGCCATGAACTCAATCGGAAGTGTTTAGCGGGGAGCGTCGGCATTTCCATTTTAATTTGCTATTATCTGCTTAAACTGTGTCACATCAGACACAATAGAGCTACTTGACCTGAAAAGAAACGTGCTTTCATAGGCTTTAGTGCCTCCTCTGTCATCAAATCTCAATCTTGATACTTTGTGAGGGGCCTTGGAAGGTCCCGATAGAACAGAAATGTACTTAAAACAAATACAAACCTGGTCGCTAACTAAACCCAAGTGTATCTAGGTCTGATAGTCAACTACGGAACAAGGCGCTCCAGTTGATCGACTCCCTCATTGAAATCCGAATGTATAGCAAGGATGGACGGTTCTTTACGGCCATACTGCGAGTGCCTGGTTGTTCACTTGTAACTTTCTTTGAGGTTTGAACGAGGCACCTATACTTAAGGATACAAGGCAGACCAATCAGAATGAAATAGATAATGGGAGGCATGCGCTTCTATGTCTATAGCCTAACCTTGTATCAGAATGTAGATGCAGATACACAACCCAAAAGCACTACAACGCCAGGTGGCGGCTCTGGTATTGTAGGTTGTAAGACTTTCGCGGCATACTCCACTGTGGTCATATGCTCAAAGCAAACATAAGCAATTTAGCTCATCAGTCAGTGAAGAAGCATAACAGGTCCTGCATTGATACCGGTCCCTCAACCAACATAGATTACTGAAACAAGGTCCGTCTAGATGGCGTTGCATTGTTAAGTGGTCATAGACGCCATTACATAGTCCATGCATAAGACAATTGGGATCAGTACCTTTTAATATATTAGATGATACTGCAGACCTCGCATCCAGTGGCCTTTATGATGACAGTGTTTTAGGGTTAGAGGTATTCTTCTCATCTAACATATATATTCTCCCTGTTGCTCATTTAGCTCGGGGACAGTTCGGAACTGACAATAATACACGTCTGACGAGGTAGCACTCTTCTTGAATTTTAGAGTGCTAAATTGAACTGGTTGTTAGGGTATTTGTAGAGACAAGAATACATACTCCTCTTTATTTTTCGGCCTTTTTAGGACAAGAGGTCCTATTCAAAGATGTATCAAGTAGTAGTCAGTCAGTACTCTAGTGAACAAAAGGGCATAATTTTCCAGAAGCCTATGTAATTTATAGCCGCTGTCCCAGCAAATGAGCCTGATACTCAGAGTCTGCCTTTGCGGTAATTCTAAGAGATGGGACGAAAGGTCGAAAATAAAGTTTCAGAAGAAAACATGCTGGAAAATCTACGAGGAAAGTATTGAAGTTGGATACTTAAACTCTTTGTTCAACAGCACATTTTCTCCCTAAGCTACTCTGTCCCTAGAGTGACTGGTGTCCGGCTTTCCGGTAGGACATAGTGAGCTAATCACTCCTTGTACATCAACAACGCGACATGGTGGTCAAGCTTATCTTGCTACGTATAACACGATCATTCGCATAAATGTCATCCAGATAATATCATATGCCATCTTGCTGTCCAAACAAGTGAATTCATCCAAATAATCTCTCACTAATACTTAACCATCTAACTCCACTGTTCCTCTGTATCCACAAAGTGATAGTGTTCTATTTAACAGAGAGACCGCCATGAACAAAAAAATCCAGTCAAATGGCTACACTCAATACTGACTACAAGGAATCCACTCCTGAAGACTGTTCTGTAAACACACCATTGCTCCGAGTCTTATATCCACCCTATCAGTTTACCAATGGGCTCGTTGTGGGGATTTGTTGGATGTGGTGCATTAACACGTTTATTAGGAAAGGGTCTCTTGCAGATTGAATTCGATTATCACCTCATCTCTCTAATTCATCTCAAAGTACAGGACCGCTCTATTAATTGTTCCAGTTGGATTATGGATCACTCTCTATATATGTTATCGGGGAAAATATCATCACATCGCTAAGTGTACTGTGATCCATAACAAATAATATCTCACCTTGATCTCCTCTCGATTCACCTGATCTCGTATGAACTATGTAGGGTCCAGCAGGTATTCTTACATTTACAAGGTGCGATTGCGAGTCTTGTGCATCCAAATACTTGCTATATATTTCCTGATATTGTAAGTGGTGTGAGGTTCCCTCGGGAATATTTGACATAACGCTCTCTCCCTACAAGAGGGTTCCGTGTTGTGTTAGGATGTTATTGTTCGCATCGTTAGTCACTCCTATGTTTTATAAGGATCAAGGTATATTACATCGTAACACATCCGAGGTCAAATGTTCTAATGTAGCTCTTGAAAGTTTCCCTAATGTTCTATGAGTTTCAGGCTTGTGAGTACTGTATAGCGGACCTCATGATGCTCCCTCTCTCAAAGTCTTAATGGAGTTTTATGTTATGTCAGGACCTCGGAGTTTCGAACCCAATATTGAGTCTTCCACATTAATTCAAGCCTTCTACTGCCATATTAGTTCATCCGGATTTGAATTTAAATGCATTGCAAATTCAAATTTCACTTTGGACGCATATATAATTCAAAGTTCGAATGCACAGCTCTCTCCTGATAATGTGCCACACACAGCTTTTGTCAAATTTGAAAGTATTTCAGCGGTAGTACAAGTTCAAAGTGATTGTTCAGGGTCCTCTGAAGGTATCTTGCAGGACATTTTCATGCTTTCAAATGATCTTTGATTTTGGTTTCAAAAAAATATGATTCAGTTTGAATTGTTCAAATTTTGGCCGAGCCAAATGACGTGGCTCCACCGCACTTGATCCGAGCAATTCTAGGATTTCACCGCGTTTACAATATAATCAATAAGGAGTATCACATCTGTCTGACTTCATTATAGGTGGACGTACATCAAGAATATATCTGCTGCCTCTTTTTGTTTTTAATTGCGTTCAGAGGTTTTGTGAAATTATTGCGTACATTCATAATATTTTAGTTATGTTCAAGATTTAAGTGCTACCTTCGAAATTGTTTTCAAGGTCTATTACTAAATTTCACGAGTAACGATTACAAAATTTCAGGCCCCAAAAAGCACCACCGCCTAAATACCCGTTTGGAAGCGAGAAGAAGTATTCGGAGCAAGGGCCAAGGACATGGGAGCGTCCCCTTTGGCCCACACACAGGACAACCCCGATTGGACTACTAGGAGCTGTCCTGTTGTAGCATATGGTAGGTGTCACTTGAAAACCCTAATGCTCAGGTTTCGGGATGCTTCGACTACCTCCATCTGGGGCCGATACAGAGTAATTTTCATTCCACGAACCAGAGGACCCATACGCTAGAGAAGCAGCTGTATGGGCCTTCAGTTAGAGCCGAGTGGGACGACTACTCTGACCTACAAGTGGATGAGCCATGGCGATCTTCTGATCAAGGGGCCCATTTACACATCCAGACAGTGTTCCTGACGTCCCCTCTCCCATCCGCTTTTAAGTGGCAAGAGAATCAGCCAGTGATATTTGGTCCGCACCAAACGATTTCCCTCATCAAATGAGTCGTGTATTGTATGAGAGCTCATTACCTCACTTCTATGATCTGTATGCTCATCAAGGCCCAACACTCGAAGTCGCCTACAACAATCCCAATTTCTCTCCAACTTCCGCAATTTTCAATACTTTCAAACCTACCGTGACTACAAGTTATCTTGCTCAAACCAAATTCTTCAATTTCCCAAGAACCAATTTCTTAACCAAGTATTATACCTGAAAGCGCTGCGATTTTTCCGGCCCTGGTCGCGCTGCCCATACTAATATGCCAGCCGATGTAACGTATCTTCGTAATTCAAGTATCTGGATCGGCATGACTATGCCCTTTATCGAAAAGTTTCTTCTCATTTCTTTATCGAGGGGAATAGGGGAGGTAATTTTATAAGGACTATAGGGAGACATATTAGCGCCACTCTTGATTAGGAACCAAGAACTCGCATCATAAAAAACTCCTCTCTCTCACAATTCAAGTAATTGGCAAGTGTCGAGGTGTCTACGGGAGGTCGAGAGTCATCGTGCTAGAATGAGGCGAGGATCACGTGTCCCCACCATGACTACAAGACGGCGTGTAATAGGTCTTACCGCCTCAGTCGTGATGCTCGCACCATGCTTCCCTGGTCCTACTCGATAGGTTGCTCTGATTCATAGAGCCTGTCGTAATAACTACGGTGGAAACTCCCCACGTCTGCGTCCCTCTACCCAAAAAATTTCGCTATCCCTGAATGTCGGAAGGCTGATGGGTAATGAGTTAATTCAATTGTTATTATTCCTAATGACCGGACGCTCGCACCGGAATTAAGAAAAGCGTGGGAGGAAGTCGTCGGCGTCGAGGCATCGAGGCAATCAAGAGCATGAGGGGTGGCGAGTGCAAGCTTTTTTTGTTGTGGAATTAATTATAATTAACATTAATTAGATAAGGCCTATAATCTAATGAAAGAAATTATTTTTTAAATTAGATAGACTTATAAGAATTCGAAATTTTACTTCAGATAAATTGAAGCCCACAAACACCATAACTTTTCAAATATTATATAAGTTTTATTAAAGCCACCTAGTAAAGTAAACCAATCCTTTAATTATTCCAATATTGATAGAAATAACTCTCTCTTCTATTAGATATTTTTGATAATTTATTACCTCAGAATAAATTAGCTATGTATAATTGTAAGTTAATTATTACAAACATTTTAGAATATCTTTTATCAATTTCATATATCTCATCACACTATAAATCCGAAATTCAATAAAGCATCATTACAACATATTATAGTTATTCTAACTATGACAATAACTAACAAACTATAACTTATAAAAAGGGAATTTTAGACGATTTTTATAGATGTCATTGAGCTCATTCTTTATTAGATTTAAAATCACCTTTTGATGTGTCTTCTCTATCAAAACTTTACAACCCTTGGTTTGTAATGGTACGATTGTAGAAATTGTATATAAATGAGGATGTATTTGGGTAAATTCAGAGTTTAGAACTAACAAAATATAATTAATTAATAATTGTAAATCTATAATTAATGTAAACAAAGAATAACAGTATAATTAATCAAAATTAATTAAATAATATATTAATTAAAATAATATGTCTTGATTACGAAAAAACTTAAACTAATTCCTCTCTCCCTTACCTCTCTTGTTCGGCGGAGTTACGGATTGTGGCCGGAGGGAGCGTGCCGCTGGGGAGTGAAAGTACCTACCTGCTGTCAGCGCATGCTCTCGAATGCCGTGGTCGGGCTGTCGATTCAGAAATGCATGGTCGAGGGCGCCGGCCGCCTTCACTTTAGACGTTTAGGATGGCGCTTGGAGGAACAGAGTCCCAACTTCACGGTGTTGTGGTTTTGTTGAGTTACTAGTAAACGGTCGATGAATGGGGATGTAGAGCTTTGCGACTCTGGAGTTTGTCCCGACTGGTACCAAGGAGGACGTCATAGGGCTGTATTTTGGTTTGATGGGGACTTATAGGAGTAGTTAGATTATAGCTAAGATTTGGCACAATTGCTCTAAAATATGATGGCGAAGCATCGTGGAGTGTGTCTGACGGATATGGATATATTGAGATTAAATTGGAGTTATGAAGTTTAAGTGTTCCGGTAATAATCAATGAAGTAGATGTGGCAAAACTGTAATTAGCGAAGTGAAGCAGGCAATTTCCCGATTTTCCACATCTTCAGAGACAGGAAAGCTTGGGGACACATGAAGAGTAAGGATGATGATAACATAGATAAAATCATAAGAGAATAGTCAGATACGAAGTTGAACGAATAATAACATACAATCAACAACTTAAATGGTAGATAGGAGCTCCGAACGACCAATCCCAAGGCAGATTGAAGAAGGTATGTGAAAATAGACAAAAAGAAAAAACAATCGTTTACTTGTATCTTGAGACTTTCTTTATCTCATCTTTTATTTTAGAGTGCTGATTAGTGGGCTCCAGATAACGAAGAACTGTCGCACCCGCCAGGGGCCTACTTCCCGAGCAACTCAATTCCCCTTAGTTCTTTCATTCCCCAGCCTGATCTGCTACTAGTAAAATGAGAGTTTTAAAGAACATTAAGTTCCCATAAGTTGAAACACCTTTAATAGGCTTAAAGACAGATTGATGGGTGTTTTACAAGTAAGACACAATTTTACCTAGAGATTTCACCCCTCATTTTGCCGGAGGCAGGACGTCTCATGAAATATTAGATATCAGAATAGGATATTTTGAGTATACGGCGGGCGAGCACATGCCTCGTATGAAATTATAAAAATGAGGAGTACCCTGGTAAGAAGAAACCCTGAGACTCCAGTCGGTGAGCTTGAAAGAACAGTCGGACAGCAGGCGCGTATAACGAGAAAAATCTTTGAATTAAGGCTAGTCGGGCGGTGTAAATGATAATGAGTATCCGGATATAAGTTAACAACAAAGTTTGATATTTCAAAAAATTAGCATTTAAAATTAGAAATAGTACTAGACCTCGAACACTTAAAGCAGATGACTAAGGCGAAGAGTGGAATTGATAGAACGCCGATCGAAGAAATCACGATTAGTTTTATGTTCCGTCTTGCAGCGTCATTCATGTTTTTAGGAGCGAGCTCGTGTTCCGTGTTCCAATTTTACGTGGTCACCGCTGGTCGCGTTGTTCGGGCTCGGAGAATCCTTAAACCACGATGGTCAATCCCGTGTCGGCGCCTTAAACCCTACACCTCTGCCGGATAGGGAAGTCACAACGAAGCGAGCGGAGTGAAAGAAAGAGCCATAATACCAGGAGCCTCCGACCCCGGGCCGTGCGAAGGCAGCGAGTTCGAACCTTCCTGAAGGAGCCGACAGAAGCGACGCCAAAGGAGAAAGTTCCTTAGAGCAAGCGAGCACCTGTTCTTACTTTCCGATCAATATGAACGTAACTTCGACCCGTAGTGAAGGAAACTGTCGTCGCGTGGCAAGCTGATGACACCCGGAGGCCCGACACTTAATGAGCCAGAGGGGCTCGAGCAGCTGGGCGCAATCTGGATGGGGCGGAGAGCAAGGCACGCAACGACGGCACAGAAAGTTATATGGTCACAGCGAGCTGCCGGATCCATGGCGCGCATATCGCGGGCTGTGGATCCGGATTGTGGCGGGATAGGTGAGCCAAGGCCAGACTCAGATGCACACGAGGGGTTCTCGCCCTCTCAGGATGCATAGAATAGTAGTTTATACTTGGGCCGCCCGATCGCTGCGACGAAAGTGATATATGGCAGCACAGCACAGGTACCCGACATGGCGCGAGGAAGGGCCAATACGCAGACACGGGCAAGAGCCGCACAGCTTGCGCTCGGAAAGAGCGGAGCGCGTGGGTCGGTCCGACAGGGCGGACTCGGGCGGTGGTGGAGTGCGCTAGGTGAGATGGGCGATTGCAGGCGAGTAGCCCTATGACTTGTGGGAGAGAGTCGCTCGCGTGCAGCTTGGCGGGCAGGGGTGAAGGAGACGATGCGGGAAGTTACGAAGAGCTGGCCAAGAGGATCAGAGAGCGTGGCAATCTGGTCGCTGTGTCCTTCGACAACTTAATCAGGTCGGGTAGCTTCCGGCAATTAGAGAGGGCAGCTGGCGCAGGGGAGTGAACGTGGGAAGAAATGACGCGGACATGTCGGCGAACGTGCTCGGCAAACTTCTCAGGCAGCGCCGGGACAGTACGGTCACAATGGGCTACGGGCATGGATTTGGTTTTACCAGGGGACAGCCATTTAGTTGCATGTTATCGTTTTTTTTTAATACCTCTGTGTTGTTTTTAATTTCATTCCAAGCGATGGACGTCCGGACTGACCCAGACCTCGTGTCCAACTTATATTCCACACAGCTTGTTGTGTGATCTGATCTTAGTAGGCTCCCATGCATACCCTTCTATAAGGCACATAAAATGATATGATTGGTGTCGTGGGATTTTCGTGAAAACGTTTCTGATGAATTGTTATTTTTCTGTGCTTCTGTGTACTTCTCTAATGTGAATTTTCAGGGCGGTATCTAACATTTAAACATCCTTGCTGTTCTACACTCCCAAATGTCTGTTAAAATATTTGATCAAACACCCTTCCTCATATCAATATCTTCTATCATTTTTCCATGTAATTCGTAATCCTCACTTTACCATGTGCAACTTTTCTCACATATAGTTTAGTATGTAGGCAGCGCGGTGTCAAATCCTCGACCTCGACCTGTGTTTAGCCATAAGCAAGCGTGCTCTCATTTGTTATAGATTTGAGTTGACACTGACCCGCACGATCAAACCCCTCATACGCTCACCTCTCACCGAAACTCACCCTGACGATCATAACAACCCTGTAGTTGTACTTTGCCGACTCACACATCTATCATACGACTCAACCAAGAACTAACTACATTCCCGATACTCATCACTCAGAGCAGGACAACAACAGATCGCTGACGTCTCCTCCTCTTCCTAATAGCTAATCAATACATTTTATAATTTTAATTCCTCACGAATAAGATATTACTCACTATTATGTGACTTTTTTATTGAATTATATTTTTTATTAAAAAGATATTGGAAATCCAAAATAGGCAGTTCACTGATTACATTCACTAGTCAATCACTCTTAACAATTCACTCACGGTAAAGCAACAAAGCTCTCTGAATCAGCTTAATATGAAAAAGCAGGTTCCCACTCTTCCATGTTATTCTCAACTTTATCTGACATCCCATACGGCTCTCGAAACAAATATTGCGAACCCATGTCTATCAAATTCAGATAGTTAACCACTTGGAATAACACCCCATCCACCATAATCTGCTGACCGAAATCATATTGGAGGTCTGTTCTCGCATATCCAGATTCTGGACGCGATTTCCGGTTCTTCCTCTCGCCGACTTTTCTGAAGGCATTCTAGCACAATGGCATGCTGAATTAATATCACGGTACGTTATTAGAAGCCTAAGTGGAACGGCTCACCGATTTGGCCCGAACGCAGTAAGGCTAGTATAAGAAGCATCATACACACTCAAAATTAAGCCACCAAGTAAGATCTTTGAAGAAGAACTCTTCTTCTTGATTTGATTTATCAAAAGCTGTTTGTACATTAGTTTTACTTCTTCCTAAGCACTAACATATAACATGAAAATAACTAACACTAAACTATAAAGGAATTAGTTTAAATGTCATTGAGCTCTTCATGATTTAAAATCTTCTGATGTGTTCTATCAACTTTCACCCAGTGTTGTATGGGGTGATTTAGAGAGGTGTGAATGTGAAAAAATGGGTGGTGAGGGTCGGCCTTGGGTATGGAGGTTGGAAGAGGTGTGGTTTTATAGTTCTTAGGGTGAATGGGGATGTAAAGTTGTGATCTGGAGTTTGGTGTAGGGAGATGGCTGGTGATGGGGCTTATAGAGAGTAGTTAATAAAGCTAAGATTTGGAATTGCTCTAAAATTGAGAGATGGAGTTGTGAGGATTGGATTATGGAGATGAAATAGATGTGAGTGTTGATAAATGTGGGAACATGGAGGATATTAAATGAGATAAAATTCATAGAGAAGTACAAGAAAATAACACAAATCACACTAAAGGTTTAGGTCGACCACCAAGCATGATATTTGAAGAAAAACTCTTCTTCTTGATTTTGATTCATCTGTGGGCTCCAAAAATTCGCACCCCGGCCTATCCGCAGCCCCTTTATTTCTTTCTCTGATCGTCGATGAGAGTTTTAACATTTAAGTTCCAAGGAAAATTTTTAGAAGGCAGATTGGGTTTTAAATAAGACATTACCTAGAGATTTCACCCTCATTTTGCGAGGACTTTATGACATGAGTTCAAGTTTTCTATAGGCGCAAGCCTCTATAATTAATTACCCTCCTGATAACGAGAGAAAACTTGTGATTAAGGCTAGTCGTTAAATGAATATGTAGTATCCGGCATATAGTAACAACAAAGTTTTGATATTTAAAATTTAGCATTTAAAATTAGAAATGTACTACCTGACACTTAAAGCAGATGATAAGGGGGAGTGATGATAGACCCGATCAAGATCACATAGTTATGTCGTCTCGGGTCATCATGTTTAGGGGTGTCAATTTCGGGTCACGGGTCGGGTTCGGGTCGAACTGACCCGGGTTCAACCGAGTCGGCCCTAACCCTACCCGGTTAGGAAAACGGGTTGGAAAACCTAACCCGGACCCGACCCGGCGGGTTGGCAGGTTGACCCAACCCGACACGGGAAGGCGGGCTCGGATGGAGGCGCATACGCGGGCTCGGATGCAGGCGCATATGCGGGCTTGGACTCGGACGCG
>NW_021318787.1:2030039-2033269 GCF_001605985.2 Dendrobium catenatum | reverse complement strand
CACTTCTAGCATGTAACTTTTTAACGGCTCCTTGGGGGAATCGCTCCTTACGAATCCGTACCATAACAAAATCTCCAATTTCAAATTCCTTAAATCTCTTCTTACGATCAGCTTCAATCTAATAGCGAGTATTACTTTGTTGAATTCTTTTATTTATTTCTTTGTGCAATTCTTGAAGATAAGATGCGAATGCAGATGCAGGCTCTGAAATTCTAACCTTAGGACTCATGGGAATCAAATCAATGGGTTGTTTAGGTAGGTAACCGTACACGACTTCCGTAGGACTTAGACCCGTAGATCGGTTTACAGAGTTGTTGTAGGCAAATTCAGCTATAGATAATTTGGAGTCCCAGTCCCTAATATTTTCTCCTACCAAGGTCCTTAAAAGATTTCCTAGGCTCCTATTCACTACTTCGGTTTGGTCATCCGTTTGGGGGTGAAAAGCAGTGGAGAATTGTAATTTGGTCCCCATTTTATGCCAAAGTGTCTTCTAAAAGTAACTAGTAAATTTCACATCTCGATCTGACACAATGGTCTTGGGTAAGCCGTGAAGTCTCACAATTTCATCAAAATACAGCTTAGCTATTCTAGAGGCGTCAAAAGTTTTGGAGCACGGGAGAAAATGGGCCATCTTAGAAAATCTATATACGACTACACATACTGAGTCATGCTTCTTAATGGTCTTGGGTAGCCCTAAGACAAAGTCTATGCTAACATCCTGCCAAGGTTGATTAGGCACATGGAGAGGTGTGTAAAGGCCGGTGTTTTGTTTTCGTTGCTTGGCCGGTTGGTAGGTGTGACATCGCCTCACTAATCTACTAACGTCCCTCTTAAGACTCGGCCAATAAAATCTATTTTCAACCGTGATTATTGTCTTGGCTTGTCCGAAATGACCCACTAGGCCACCCGCATGTAATTCCCAAATACGAAATTCTCGAAGTGACGTACTGGGAATACAAAGTTTTTGGGATTTAAACAAGTATCCATCTTCCAACATAAAATCTTCTATGATCCGGTCATCTCCAGTTGCTAAAGCAGAGTAGGTTTCCCTAAAGTCGGGGCAGTCCAAGTAGTTTTCCTTAAGTTGCTCGAAACATATTACTTCAGCGTTCATCTCTCTAATAATCATCATTCGTCGGCTTAAGGCATCAGCAGCCTTATTTTCTGATCCCGCTTTGTGCCTAATGGTGTATGTGTACTCTTGTAGTAACTCAAACCACCTTCCATGTCGGGCATTCAGTTTCTTCTGTGAATTGATATATCATAATGCCTCATGGTCTGAAAAGATAACAAATTCTTGGGGAAGCAGGTAATGCCTCCAGTATCTGAGGGACTGAATTATGGCGTAAAATTCCTTATCGTAGGTGGAGTATCGTTGCTTGATGTCATTTAGCTTCTCACTGAAGTAGGCAACCGGGTGTCCTTCTTGTGATAATACTCCTCCTATGCCTATACCAGATGCGTCGCAAGTTACTTCAAAAACTTTAGAAAAGTCTGGTAGACGCATGACTGGTGCTTCAACCATTTTCCGTTTTATTTCCTCAAAAGCCTTTGTAGCAGGTGTCGTCCAGTTAAATTCTCCCTTTTTCAAACAATCGATTATGGGACCCACTATGGTGCTAAAGTTCCTGATAAATCTTCTATAAAACATGTCCAGTCCGTGAAAACTCCTGACATCTCTAATATTCTTGGGTTCAGACCACTCATTGATTGCTCGCACCTTTTCGGGGTCAGCAGATATGCCTTGGGAAGAAATAATAAATCCAAGAAAGATTACTCGATTGGTTAGGAAAGTGCACTTCTTAGGATTAGCATATATTTGTTCCTTCTTCAAAATTTCACAGACTTGTTGTAGATGATTCAAATGTTGTTCCACCGAGCGACTGTAGATAAAATATCATCGAAGTATACTACAACAAATTTTTCAAGGAAAGGTCTAAGGATCTGAGTCATTACTCTCATAAAAGTGTTAGGCGTGTTACTCAATCCAAAAGGCATTACTGTCCATTCGTATAACCCATCTTTGGTCTTAAATGCGGTCTTCCATTCGTCTCCTGGGCGTATTCTAATCCGGTGGTAGCCACTTTTGAGATCTATTTTAGAGAAGAGTGTGGCTCCAGTCATCATGTCAAACATATCATCTAAGCGAGGGATAGAAAAGCGGTACTTGACTGTGATTTTGTTGATAGCACGGCTATCAACACACATTCTCCACGACCCATCCTTCTTAGGGGTAAGAAGGGTGGGGACAGCACACAAGCTAAGACTCTCCTTAATGAATCCCCGTTGCAACAACTCATTCACTTGCTTCTTGAGCTCCTCATGCTCAGTAGGGTTCATTCGGTAGTGGGTCTGATTAGGCAAAGAGGCTCCAGGTACTAAGTCAATAGCGTGTTGAATGTCCCTCAGAGGTGGTAGTTGGTAGGGCAAATCTTCCGGGAAGACATCAGAAAAAGTTTCCAAAAGTGGTCTTACTTCCTCAGGGATAGGCTCATCTTGATCTACACTTGCTTCCCGGGCTACTAACGTGTAAAGAGGGGCTCCCGATTCTAGTTTCATACCTAAGTCTTTAGCAGTTAATAGGTTCAAGCCCGCATTGGGTTTCAAGGAGTTGGGCTTAACTTCTTCCTTGGTAGACTTAGGTTGAGTGGGTAAGAGTTTAATCTTCTTGCCCTCGTGTTCAAACACACATGTGTTTGTTTGGCCATAAATGTGTACATCGTTGTCGAACAACCAAGGGCAGCCAAAGATGATTTGACCCACATCCATTGTCAAAACATCGCACCAGATTTTCTCTTTATATCCAATGAATTCAATAGGAACAAGACTCCTATCTTTCACCTCTAAGGTGGTCGAGTTGATCCAGACGACTTTATAAGGGTTCGGATGGGGTGTGGTCCTCAATTTAAGTTTCGAAATCATGGCAGAAGATACGGCGTTAATACAACTTCGACTGTCTATTATGACCTTGCAATTCTTGTCTCCAATCTTAGTGAAAGTATAGAAGATTGAGTTCCTTCGCCAGTCGTCGCTAGGTTTAGGTTGTGAGAAGGCACACCTGACGACTTGAAGATCAAAGCGATTCATCTTTTGGAGACATTGGATCACAGCAGTATCCTCCTCGTTGAAAAAATCCTCATCATCGTCCGTATGGTGGACTAATTCAGCTTCAGGTTCATCATCTTCCTCCGTTACTTCTTCAATTATTGTGACCTTAAACGGGCTGGAGC
>NW_021318787.1:2011030-2024878 GCF_001605985.2 Dendrobium catenatum | reverse complement strand
CAACATATATGAATCACATGATTTACATAATATACATGTATAGCATATACATTCTACGACAAGTATATAAAAATGACAAGTGTACTAATGTAATAAGATGTCATATAAACTATTTTACAATTATTGGGTATAGAATTGACAAACTTATTGATTACTATTCACTTGGTTACTGGTCACTGATTATGAATTATATTGCTTACACGAATTTTATTACTTATATGATATGAAACTTATGATATTAACTACCACATATTTTACAGTTATATCTTCATACGGATAGTGATTGAATAATTATATGCATATTGTTTCTAGTGTTTTGCATTAATTTCAATTGTAGGTTCCAGTAATTTATCAAGTTGTTAGCTCACTCTATGGTTTTTCATGTTTTTAGGAAGAGGACAGGATCCAATAGAGTAATGATAGATCTGAGATTCAAGTTTTATTTTGTTTTTTTGCATTTTCTTTGGTTAATTCTTTTATAATCATGAGCTAAAAGATATATTGATTAATGTATGGATTGAACTCTTCTCTATTGTACATAATTTTTGAAGAATTAATATAATTTTATATTTTAATGTATATGATTTTTAGTTGCTTCTGTTAGATTATTTACGTTGATGAATTCAAAGAAATTCTAGTTGATTAATTAAGATATTAAAATAAGCAATTCTTTTAAAATTTGACATTGGACATTACAAATTTAGCCCAGAGAGTTAAGAGGCGTAACATCTACTTACAAGGGTTTGTTAAAGATAAAGCTGGAGAATATAACATAGACTGGCTAAAATAATGAAGTCAAAGTACAATAAAAGTAACCCAAACCAGAGTGATAGGTTTTATGAATGAGTCAAAATAAGGAGCCGCTTTAACACACACAATCAGATCAACGAAAAAATTTTATAATCTAGTTTCTTCCAAATTTTGGATTTTAAACCCTTTTTCTACACTTTAAAATCTATTTTTACTAGATTTAAAATAATCCAAGGTAAATTTGCAAATTTAAAAATGTCTGCAATATAAATATATAATTAAAAAATCCAAACATCATGTATTTAATGATTTTCAAAATTTTATAAAGGGTGACATTGTCAAGCCAAAGGAGGACATGTGTTAGTTCCCTATTGTACCATGCAACAGGTAGTTAAAGTGGCACCCTCCATGAATACTAAACTTTGATAATGTCGCTTGTCATGTTGCATGCCACATAAGCCTATCTTTTTTATATGACACATTAATATCATGTAATGAGGCACTAACCTAGTAGCCTCGTGCCATGGCATGCTAATTAAGAGTCCATGTCAATTTATCAAAAGGGTTAAGATGGATTAATGGCAGGTTTGTCTACTTGTAGGCTTATTAAGTCTACAGGCCCACCTTTTTCATATATTACACCTATATTTATCTAGCTAGTTAGGAACCTCAGCCTTTATTACTCTTTTTAAATGAATCATGGATCCTCTCATCTTAGTTGGTGGAATTTGATTGGCCACAAGAGGTGGAGCAAGCCCTGTAGGATCATCCCCTACCTCTAGCAAAACCAAACGTGAGTCAGGTTCAAGCCAAATAACCTGAGACAATTCTTTGACTATGATGGTTGTTCTCAACAATGATGAGACCCACCAACTAATGGAGCTTCATCGAAAGGTGATGTTCAATTAGCCCTCGGAAACATCAATAGGCAAGGGGTCAAAGCAATTTAGGGAGAAGACTGAGTATAGCAGGGGAACGAGGGGTGAGTAAGAGGGCACTTGCCACTCCCCCACGAAAGTTTGGGATAAACCTTATTATCATTATGTATGGTATGAAAGATTATACTTTATGCTGTTATGTAATTATGTATATATCACAAAAGCACTACCATGTGACCATGTTTATTGCCAACATGACTTAAGTTGACAAAGAAGCCATGGAGGAAGCATATGTTACCATGTGCAGAGCCATAGATAGGTAAGGGGCAGGCTGCAATGTCCTTAGCGATGAACAGAATGAATAGTAATAAATCGAGCCAAGTCCATATTATTCATTTTTTTCTTTTTTTAATTGATTGTTTTTTAAATCAGCAGAGAATTCTGATGTAGGACTATGTATGATCTAAAAGAATGTGATCAGAATTTGTACGCTTTTGAGTAAGAGCAATAAGAATTAAAACATTAATCACTTAACGATGATAGAAAATAAAAGAGTGACTCCGCTTAGGCCAAATCACACGCTAATAGTTAAGATCACCAAAACTATTAGAATTTCAACATATGCAAATTTAGATGATGTTCAATAGCATTCCTAGATTAACAATGAGATAAGATGCATAGAAAATCAAAACTCATACCCTACGTTTACTAAGCATTGGTAGATAGATTTGCATGATTCTTTGTGCTTTATTCACAACCTACAAGAGAAGAAGATTAGGGAGAAAATTGAAGAGGAGTAAAAGTTCACCCTCGTCGTGGCACGGTCGTGATTTTCCACTGAACAGTAGAAAGCTGCTTTTCGATGGCTCCGGACAAGGTGAAGATGATAAGCTCTAAGTACTCCTCGGCGGAACTGTCTACTTCCGGATTGACGTCGAAGAAAGGCGACCGGAGGATGTCGACGAAGCCTTGTTCATTATAGATGAAGCCGGAGTCAAGATTATGATCAGCCATGCATCGATTTCGTAGTATTGAAGTGTTGTAGAAGATGTCCCTTTGTTGTCCTTGTAGATTTTTCTTGAGAGAAAGAAGTTTCTCTCAAGAATCCAATGAGGGGAAGAGGTGAAAGGGTGGTCGGCCAAAGGAAGGGGCTCGGGGAAGAATTTGGTTTAGATTTTGGGGAGGAAAGATGGAGGGAAATAAGAAATTATTTTCCTAGTTAATCCTTTAACTTGGAAAGGATCTAAGGGTGATTTGGAAAGAGGGAGGGTGCAGTTAAGAGAGAGGAAGAAGCTTTGAACTCTTTCCAAAGAGTGAGGCTTGAAATTTGGAAAGTATCCAAGTGAGGCAAGGAGGGGGCGGGCCACATAGGGAGAGGGCTTGGGGAAATAAGCAAGGGTTTTTATTACTTCGTTAATGGGGATTCTCAAATTAAGGAATTGGATTTAATTCAATCTAATTCAAATTT
This sequence comes from Dendrobium catenatum, assembly GCF_001605985.2. Lineage (NCBI taxonomy): Eukaryota > Viridiplantae > Streptophyta > Magnoliopsida > Asparagales > Orchidaceae > Dendrobium > Dendrobium catenatum. Next base: position 2,021,782 of record NW_021318787.1, on the reverse strand, counting down.
AATTTGGATTTGATTTTAGAAACTTTCCTTAAATAGGATTCTATTTTAGGAAATATTTTAAAATTCAAATTTAATTTTAATAATTGAAATTGAAAAGCTTTCCCAAAAGAGACCAAGTAAGAAAGGAAAGTAATGATGAGGAATTTGAAAATTTTGAGGCAAGAGGGAAGGGAGAGGCTAGCGGCTAGGCTAGGGTTTGGATTAGGGTTAGGTGGAGGTGGGGGAATTAAGTGGATCAACCAACCAAGGGGGAACCACCTTGGATGGCCGGCGACTAGGTAGAGTGGGGGAAGGGGTCTTGGCCAGTGGCTAGGTGGAGTAGGGGAGGGATCTTGGCCGGCAGTGGGGTTTTGGATGGGCCGTGGGATGGAAGGGAAGGGAGGGAGAAAGAAGAGGAAGAAATAAAAAGAAACTAGCCACGAACCCAACTCTTTCAAGGTTGGTGGGTAATCCGCTTCCCTCTCCAAGGGATTCCTCTCCAAAGACTCTCAAGCTCTCACAAGTACTCAATGTGCAGAAATTTGATTATAATTCATTCATTACCTTCAAAAGAAACATAAGGGGGGCTATATATAGTCTCATACAATGAAAGGAAAAATAAAAGACGACATAGCCCTTAGGGCTTACACATGACAAAACCCTTGAGGGTAAAAAAGGAAATGCAACTAAAATAAATATATAAAGCAAATAAATAAAACAAATACATATGAAGACTCAAAAATAGATCGGCGCGATCGTGGCCGTAGATCGTCGGCCACGTCTCTGATATACTATCCATGATCTGATGTCCCCATCAAATTCATTTTGTCTTAAAAATTAAAAAAAAATATAAAATATTGTAAAGCTTTTTTGCCAATGGGAAATGAGTAAAATTTCCATTACATGATGCTAATTCTCAAGAAAAAGTTCATGAAGAAGCACCGATTTATGCATTGTGCGCATCAAGATGTAATAAAAGAGTTAGACAGTAGATTAACCTTGTGAAATCCATGAAATAATGAATGGTTTTCTCCTCTTTCCATCCTCCATATACTCCAGCCCAAGGAGGAAGAGAGTGATGAAATAAAGTAAGCATCACCTTCATTCCATATGAACGTACTCTTTCAATGATCCATCTGTACCGCTCCAGGGCTGCAAAGTTAACCTAGAAGACAAATTAAATTTCAGACCAATAAACAGTAAAATTCCTCATATAATCATTCCTCGTCTCACCTTCCCAGCAAAACCTTTTTCTTTTAAATTATTTTTACTTTTTTTTAGAGAACAGAGAGACAATTTGAACCGCACAAACAACTTTTTTCACAGTTTCTTTGACAAGAAGGCGCCACCATAACCAATATAGCGGCTTTATCAAATTACCTACTTGCTTATTCTAGAATGTAATTGGCATCACAGCCCGCAACTCCCCACACCTCATTGTCACATCTATCAAAGGCATAAAATGATTATCTACCCAAAAGAAAACAATGAAAACGCTGAAAGAAACTTGAAATTAGATTTAACCTACGGAGACGTAAGAGTTCAAAGAGTATATCCTTGCTGCTGAAGGCCATTAATAAACTATTATCAAAGAAATATTTAAAAATTATAATTGGAGCTACAGCCAGACTGGTCAACTTACACTCTCATTCAACACATGTTCAGGTTCCTTTGGCATAATTCTTGACCAATCAATTCCCAACCGAAAAACAGTAATGCCAGTATCCTTGGCCAGCTTTAACTCTGTGTCAGGATCAGACCAAAATCTGAGTCTCTTCTGCCTGAAAATGAATCAGATTAGATGATAGGAATAACTCCTTACTTGGATACATCAATAAAAACAAATTTCAAGCAAGCATTTCTGCAACCGGACAAAATGAAGGTTTCTTTCTTTGTTTAGCAACACATGGTACAAAATAAAAATCTACCAATCCGTGAAAACAAACCAAGAAATAGAACAGCCCAAAATGAGTTTCTTGGTGGCGTTGAAGTTGGTAACGACTTTGGTGGTAGAGTCACCGAAAAGTAACTCTAAGCAATTTGAAAAGCAATGAAAAAAATAATTCCCAAAAGAAGCCATACATCAGGTTTATAGGGCAACAGAGTTGCATACTAGAGGGTTTAGAAGTTTCAGGCATTTAATTAGTGATATTAGAGATCAAAGAACTCAACCAGTCGAACTTTAGGAATCATCCCTGTTTTAAACGAGAAACAAACCAAACCATCTACCTATACATCTAAGCCACTCTGCTTATCAGAATTTCAAAAAATGGATAACGGTTAAAGCTCCTATATGAACAACATATGCAAAAAACTATCAACAAAACATACAGTTCAAAGATAAAGAACTTAAAAATACCTGAAAAGAAATGCAAGTATGGATAAAAGCACTCACGGATGAGGCACATTATGCCAAGCAGCAACATTATGGGTACAGTCTGTTTTTGAATCAGGCTCTGCCTCATCTGAAAACTTCTCAAATCCTCTAATCATAGCCTCCATGGCAATCTTAAGAGGCCTTTTTATCTTCCCCTTGATAGATTCTTTAGAACTGTGACCATCTGAGGAGGCTTGTTGAGAGCCACCATCAGCAGCCGCAGAAGCAAACACAGCATCAGTAGATTGCGCCTTCTGACTTTGATTAGATTCTCCACAGGGCTGCTCCTCTGCAAACTGAAGCCAAGCATCATCAAGCTTATCCTCAACATGAGCTGGTGCCGTTGCAAGTCCAAAGAAGAATCCATTTTCCTCTGCACGCTAGATTTACAAAATTAGACCTGAAGCAGGAAACTTTAGAAAGAGAATACCATTTAAAATCAAAAACAGCACAAATATTCGGTGTTATAAATAACTATTTGTTAACGAGCAGGATTATAGAGCAAGGAATATTAACGAAGAACATTGCTCGGGATAGATCATCATTCATGGCATTTCCTCAAAATGTTGACGAGTTTAATGTACATCAACTCAAAAAACAAATCTGAATAAATATAGTGCCTGTAGTGTCCACTCATAGTACCTGCCCGTTAAACTCATCCAAAAGAAACATGCCTTCAAATCAGTTGCATGGATGGCTATAGCAACGATTCTACATCACTCAACATAAGTTTGAATTCATTTTAGCCCATCTCATAGCAACAATCTTGCCATTTGCCTATAAGGGCATCTCCAACCAAAAAACCCATTTTTCACTCTAAAATACAATAAAACTTCAAAATGTCATAATTCATCTCCAATTGAACTGTATTTCTTTCTTCTTTCATGCACTTCCTGCGAAGGTAATCATCTTTCTCTTCTTTCACGTGCTTTTCTTTCTTTCGCACTATTCTTCAGCAAATTCCGCAATTCAATTTTTTGGAGTAGGTGAACAGTGCGACGCCACCAATATTGGCATCACATTATTCACCAACGGAATTTTGGCATGAGATTTGGAGTTTGCATGCAACAAATGATGTACGACATACAGTGGTATGCAGTCTGGTTGGAGATGATCTAAATAGAAGTTTTTGTCAAGCATAGGGCGCCAAATTCTAGAGCATAAGAAAGCCAACTTCTCTTTTCTCGCTCTCTTTCTAAATCCAGTACTGGAAATGAATCAATCTAGTTGGGTTCTTTGTAACAGTTTACTTGGGAGATCACAGACATTGATCAAGTCTTCCTATCAATCTCTCATCTCTAATTGCATGGTGGGCCAAGTAGGGTTCAACTTACTTTCCAATGAATACAGTTAACTTCCTTACATAAATCAAGTATATTTTTATTTTGAAGTTTGCAAACGCATTTAGCTTATAATATCATCTAAAATAGGATCATTCAACACCAAAGCATCTCAACATCATTCCAAATACCTAATATAGCAGAAAATCACGAAAAAAAATAATTGGTAAGAATACGTGGCCCATTGAAGCTTATTTCTCCAAGTTCACCATTAGTGCCACATACATTAGAGAAAAGAAAAAAAAAACTTGCAATAGCAAAAGTAAGAGAAAGCTAAAGCGCGCAAGGTCAGGGTTTTCGAGACTCGGACCGGAGGTAGAATTGACATTGAAGGCAGCAAGGACATCGGCGGACTCGTCGATGGGAGATCGGAACGGCCTGAGGAACTTCCTCCGGTAACGTGAGAAGGAGAACACATTCGCCGCCACGGATAGCGTCACCACGATTCCAGCGAGCTTCATCGCCCCCACGATGAGCACCATCATCCCCATTTCACCGCTCTGCAATGTATGGCGCGAAAGACGATATCCAGAATCCGGTAGCAGCTTGTCAAGGTAGATAAATCATAAATGTATTATTTTAAATCGATAAGTATGAGAAACCCGACTCAAAGAGTCAAGCATTTAATAAATTATATATTATATATATTTCCAACGAGGTAAAATTCCAAGGAAAATAACAGCGATAAATTTTTAAAATAATTTAATTTAGCGCCTAGATAACTGAGATACAGCAAAATCTGATAATTTTATAACCTATTGGGCATTTAATCTAATATTTTTAGGCTTCATTTCGGACGATTTTTTATTATTTCAAAAAATATATTTTTTTAATAAAAAAATTAATTCAAGATATTTTTGCTAACTAAAAAATCACTTCATAAGCCTAATTTAAGGCATTTCTTATAATATTTAATTCAAAAGCTTTTTTTTTTAAGCTTTGTTTGGGAAAGTTTCTTATTGCTTCTAAAAGCGATAAATTTTTAAAATAATTTAATTTAGCGCCTAGATAACTAAGATACATCTAGCAAAATCTGATAATTTTATAACCTATTAGGCATTTATTCTAATATTTTTAGGCTTCGTTTAGGACAATTTTTTATTACTTCAAAAAATAGGTTTTTAATAAAAAAATTTAATTCAAGATATTTGCTAACTAAAAAATCACTTTAGAAAAAAAATTTGCCCCAAATGAAGCATAATTTATAGATGGCGTTGGTGGAGCAGTGGTGGTTCGACGGAACTCCGGCGGTGATCGAGGAGGCTAGGAAGCAAGAGCGATCTCCAATCTCTTTATTTTTTCCTTAGGCTTAGGAGGGTCTTCTTTCAAGAGGAGAGGGATCTCTATTTATAGATTTTGGGAATGGCATGACCTATAAATAAGTGGAGGATCAAGGGCAAGTTGAGAGTGGTTGGATGGATGGCAGATGTTGAATCCCTCAATCATGAATCGTTCGATGGACATTTGAATGTCTTAGTGATGTCGATCGAAATTCAGTGATCTTGGGTTCGTTGGATTCGTCTCATGGAGCCGCTCGATTCGAGTATAAATTGTTATGTTTGGAAACCGTTTGGTAATCCAAATTGTGGTTCGAACCTTCCAACAGCGCTTCGGGTCCTTGATTTGGACCAATTTGGGCTTGAATTGGGTCGAATTTGGTGTCGTTGGGTTCGTATTTCCGAGACGCTCAGTTCGACTGTAAGTTTGCTAAAATCGGAGATTGGATGCTCCTAATTTTAATTTCGGAAGTTTCCAACTTGATTTTGCTTTGAGATTCATGCCCGATCATGATAATTTTTGGACGATGTATCATATATCATTTCCAAAATACCTAAAATATGTTCATGAAGCTACGATATTGTCCTTGGTCCACAAAAATAGTTGGGATATTTTACAAATTTATAAATTCCTATGCATTTATTCATGAACAAGCTACTTTAAAATAATTAAAACACATAATTATTTAAAATTTTTATGAATTTTTATGGACTCGCGCATCGCAGCTCGTTGGTTGACGCAAATTCTTTCCTCCCCTCGAGCTCGCGTTAGAATCACCTCAAATTCCCCAAAAAAGAAATTTCTAGAGCCATAGAACTCTATCTTGTGCCTTTTAAATTTTTTACCTAATTTTAAAATTTTCAAGCATTCAAATTTTTTTATTATATTGATTTTAAAATTCATGATAATAAGAATAATAACTTTCTAATCATTTTAATGAAACATTTTAATCAAGAAAATTATAAAATAATTATAATAATACTATTATTTATTTATTATTTTAAAATATAAAAAAGGCATCATCATACATGAATTTCTCTCTTAAAATAATATATATAAATTTTATCATGCATCATAAATATAATTTTGATATTTTTCACACCATGCATATTGCATCATATTACTTTGTAATTTAAGCTAACCACTATTTGCAATATGTTTGGAGCCAATGATTCCATGTGATGCATAGATATGATCAACAATATCTATGTCTACATAGAGACCATGTTAGGCTAGCATGATGGCAAATTTTATGTGATCATTATGTCTCATATATGATACAATCTACACAATGCATATAGGCTTATATACCATATGAACATTTCCTTTAGCTTGTTAGGTTGAACACATGAATACCTTAATTTATTTGCATGTAGATGTCTAGGACCTTATGTAATTTATTACAAGTGAAGTGATAAAATAATAAGGCTTTTTTGGGACAAATTTCTTAATGTTTTTCGTAATAATTTTTTGACACGAAAAGTCTATAAAAGCAGCGAAAAAATAATGATCAAAAGTTATTACAAACGATTGGAACAGCTTTCTTACTGTTTTTTAAAGTAATTTTGTAGTACAAAAATTTATTGAAATTAAACATTTTGTACTAAAAAACGTCATTAAAAAGCATTATGAAAACTATCCCAAACAAAACCTAAATATCTAAATTTGTGATGCAATAACTTATTTTTATGTTGTTATGTATGTTGTAATGGAAACTGTGATTATGATAATCATCTATTTGAAAGGATCTAGGATAACATGTCATGAGAGATGGATAATCATAACTCTCTCTCTATATATATATAATAATAATAATAATAATAAGAAAACAAAATTTATGTGATAACTGCAACATCTAAAGCAAGCAGAAAAGCTTGGAAGCTGTCATTAATGAATACTAATTACATCTTTTAGCAAATTCCTGCAACAAATTTAGAGAAATATGAACGTCAGAACAAAGTAGAACTTTGAAATTTAAAGGAAAAATCAGCACAACACAACTTTGCTCAATGAGAACAAAGAAAGAGATCACTATGAAAAAGAAATAAGAAACCAAAGCTAACAATCATCAATAAATATCTATAGTGCTTTAAAATAGAGGTAAACAACACAGAATACTCCCAGTTCTTCCAGGAATGGAAAAGCATTACAAAAGCCTCCTTCCTGGTTCCTAAATTTCCACTCTTTGCTGACTTATCAAGGTATTATAACACTACAACCAAGGTATCAACAAATACAAACAAATACCTGAACAAAGAGAAAGTCCTAAGTTCAATTTCTAGAACTACTGTATGTCAGGAACACAACACTGGTACCCTTTTTACAAAAGCTAGCAGAATCAGATCCGTTTGAGCAATGATGCAAGCAGTAGCTTTCAGACTCTCAAAGCAAGCTGATCTTGCCAAGAGATTTTTCGCTTTCCAGAACGGTTCGAGCTGCTTCCAATGTCTCTGCAGACTGAGAGCTTAAGATCATCAGCCATTACGCCTTCAATCAAGCTTCTTCTCAACTTCACCATCTTCAGGTTCTCCCATTCCACATCAAAAGAATCAATTTCTTCATCATTCTGAAAAGCAAACAGGTTGGAAGAATCAAAATTGACAAGCTTATTGAAGTAAGGAAACCTGCTTTAGTTGACTTAAGGAGAATCATACGATTACCGGTAAGGAGGCCTGGTTCAAATCTATTAGTTTCCGAGTAGCTTGGACTGAAGTCTCTTTTGATCTGCAGTTCATTTCTTTTGAGGGCAGCTCAGCTTTATTAACCAGACAAGGAGGTCGAGTAACTTGCTTAGAAGGGGAGAGAGTTTTGTAAGATTTTTTCTTCGATTTGCATGAGAAAGGCTGAGAATTGTTGGCCAGAGACTGGTATTTTTTCGTCAAAAATCTACAGCATATACGTTGAATGACACAAATCATAAAATGAAATATGAGCTAATGGAGTGACAAACAAGAATCAAGAGAAGAGGCAGCTCTTACTGGACTTCAGCCAAGAGCCTGAACTTTCTCCGTATTGCCTTCTGCAATCTCTCCCTTTTTTCTTTAGTTTCCTAAGATAATTCACAAATGAACTCCAATGATTGATAAAATAATCAAATATTTAAATTCTGTTAACATAAATCCATGAAGGGAGCATTGGATTACAACAAAAGAAGCTTGGTAGAATGGTAGGCACTTCCATATGAATACACCAAAATAAGTTATAGAAGAAAATGAATCAAAAAGAAGTATTAGTATTGGAACCACAAAGCATGAAAGATTAAGAGTATTGAAAAGAAATTAAACAACAGATAACCTTGTTTGTCAGGAGTCTAATCAAATCTTTTTATCTATTTTTTTAATAATATTTTATAATCAATGCTAAAAGAGTTGTAACTATAACACAATTATTATCCATTTTTAAAAGATTAAATTTATAATGCTCAGAATAATTTTAAAAATTTTCTTTATCTTATCATTTTTATAGAGGTATAACCAACCTAAAACGCCCTAAACTAGAACTTCCCAAACAAGTTTTGAGGGGACTTAAAATACTATCTCACCCAAATTCCTAACTTGAAATTTTTTGGATAAAACTTAGCTTAAAACCAGAATTTTTAGAAACTCAGTTCTCAGATGAGTTTTATTAGGCTTCATTTGGGACAGCTTTAGATCACTATTTTTTCCCTGCTTTCCAGAGATTTTTGCATTAAAAATCAGCTTTATAAAATAATAAAAAGTAACTTTATAAAACAATAAGAAAGCCACTCCAATGAAGCTTTAGGGTTTATTTGTCATTGCTCAACTTTTTGTAATGATAATTGTGAATCTATTGTGATGAAAATAATTTTTTTTGAAAGTTGTCTGAAAATCAAAGCAGTAATAACATACCCTTAAAGAGTTCAGTTTTGGGATTTGATTCGATTTAAGAATAGGGCAACCAAATAGTTCCCTGATTTTACTCCATCAAGGTTTACACAATCCTATTCATCAAAATCAGATTTGATAAATCGGTTTAGAACCAAACAGCCCTGAAATTCAATACCAATTAAGGAAAACTCATCAAACAGAAACCCTAGATGCCTCAAAGAGACATCCATCAGAGAATCTAAACAATAGATCCGTAAAAGAAAATTATAAGTAAAAACCTAGATCTACAGAGGAAGTCCAAATACATATGAAATCTTACAAACCAAAACAAAAGAAATAAAAAACGTCAGATATCTTCTACTAATTTTAAATATTCTCACCTTGAGCAAATCCTGATAATCCTCTAACAGGTACTGATGCTTCATCCTCGCCATGGCTTCCTCCCCAACCAGGAAAGAACAAGATGGGGCTGGATCCATTGAAACCCTAATCTTTTTCTTCATCATTTTCCCAAAAGCAAAGAAGACGAAAAAGGAGACGGTAGAGAAAAGGAAAAAGCTAGAGGAGAAAAGAAGGAAAGTTTCGAATGGGATGCGAACCGCCTTGCAAGGATGTCATAAAGATATAGAAGAGATGAGAGAGGAGAGAGAAGGGAAGGGGGAAGAGGAGATAACGGAGAAATAAAGGTGGGGAGGTTGAGAAAGAAAGGGAAGTTTCCTTCCCCGTTTTTCTCTCTCTCCATTGAGAGTCTGACCGGTACAAAATACGAAAGGTCATCTTTGCTGCAAGAAGAGAAAGTTTAGTTTTTTCCACCATTTCTGCGATGATGGAAGGAAATGACTGGATTTATTTGGGGGTTTGCAAAGGGGCAATTGTGACACCTCCATTACTTATTTTTTTTTGTTTTGGTGGGAAGCGTTTGGTTTGGCAAGTCATCTCCTTCTTTCCGCCTTTCGCTCTCATTCACTCTCTCTCTCATCTTCTTCGCATCCTTATTTGTCTTACTTTTCACATAAATTCGGCCCACCTTGGTCATAAGGATGAGACATGAAGGGAACTGGTCTCCATGGCTTGCGGTATAGATACTTTGCCATTTGCTACCTCTAACCTAGAGAGAGAGAGAGAGAGAGAGAGAGAGCTGTTGCAACTTCTATGATGCTGCTGTTGATGGTGGCGCCGGGTGCTCTATACACTGTAGCTCTGATAGGCCTCCCATGGGTGGAATGTGTAAGTGACAGACTTTAAGGTAAACTTTAGAAAATTTCAAAAATAGCCCTTTTTACCTGTGGTTTTTATTTATACCACTTTATTTTTGGGGGGTGGAATAAAGATAAATTGCAATTAATTATGCAATATCATGAAAAATAAATTAGGTTTAATTAAAGACTTAATTAGGTCATAATTTATTGCCCGAGTTAGTTGAATCAAAATAGGTTAACAAGTCGGATTTAAGTCGGACTTGAAATTTGTCTGACTCAAATCCAATCAATGTGAATCCAACCCGTTTAATAAATGAGTCAAAAATATCAACCCAAAATCGGCTTATTAACAACCTTAATGACTTGAATTAGACCTATAAAACATATTTTAATTAAAACAATTTAATAATTTAAAAATTAGAAGATTATACCAACAAATTAAATCTATTATTTTTTTAATAAAAAATGGGTTTGCGGGTAAACCTAAATGGGACTCGTAACTAGGGGTGTCAATTTCGGGTCACGGGTCGAGTTCGGGTTGAACCCGAACTAACCCGGGTTCAAACGAGTCCACCCTAACCCGACCTGGGTAGATAAACGGGTCGAAAATCCGAACCCGGACCCAACCCGGCAGGTTGCCAGGTTGACCCGTCCCTACACGGGAAGGAGACCAGCGCCGCAGCGCGGACGGGTCGCGGTCGAGAGAGAACGCCGGCGGCGACTCGGACGCG